>NC_042618.1:41563848-41879336 GCF_901001135.1 Rhinatrema bivittatum | reverse complement strand
ATATTGATGGACCGGATGATGTCACAGGTAGGGGGAATGTAGATGTTGAATAGAAAGAAGCCAATATACTAAAGAAGTGTGTCTCAACATAAGTGTGATATACGTAAAGCAAGAATGCCTGATGCAGAGATCTTGTCTGTCTGTCTGTCTGTGACCTAGTATCAGGAGACCTACTGCCAAACAGAAAGGGCTAATATTTTACAGTTTTCTGTACTTGTGCCTAGTTAGAAGACTTGAATATTATGATTAAAAACTTTGATGAAAATGTTATTTTCTTCCCTTTTGTTCAGTTTGGTTTTTCTGCCTTCTGGCTGCAATAGTGTGCACTCACCAGTTGTTACCTTAATGGGAGCATACTTTCATATTTATTTATATTTTGGTACACTTTCAAGTATCTCAGCCCTCATGGCACACTGAACCAAATTTTGGCAGGCTCCTTCCCTCTCTGCCACTAGTAGAATAGAAGCACTTTTTACCATTCTTCTAGCTTTAATCTGATCTTTGACATGCAGGACCAGCAGGTCCTGTGAAATTACAGGGCCCCCACCCTTTTAGAAGTCAGATTGAAACTGGCAGAGGAAGAGCATACAGGAAAGAAGTGCTGCTCTCTTCTTGCCAGTGGGAAGGAGGGAGAGAAGATGTGACCAGATTTCTGATGAGCGAATCTCAGCCACTTGTTCCCTGTGATGCTAGAAGTGCGTGAGCAGTTCCTTTTGCTGAGAGGGAAGCAATCTGATAGACTTTCCCCATAAAATATTAGAGAAATCTACTCTCAGAATATATCTAAAAGCACATTTTTTAAATTTGTGTTACTACAAAATATTTTTGGGCCTAATAGAAACACCTCAGAGCTGGTAGTTATTCCCAGCATACAAAATAATTAATTCTGCATGTATACAAGTCAAATTAACAACAAAATACAGCCATTCCCAATGTAAATTCTATGTGGGAGACACTAACTCTAGTAGCTGTGACAATGTCGCCCCCCCCGCCCCTGATTGCACTCCACCCCCCCCCCCCCCCCAATACATTTAAGGTAGCACAAAGATTAACTGGCATAATCATCTGCAAAACACATAATTAAAACATAAGCATTAGGTGGGTGAAAGGGCCGCAGTTTTATTGAACAGAAAATATGCTTTAAAACACCCGTTCCCGAGCCAAGCCACAAATAGCCAACTGGGCTACCCCTGGCTGCAGCCCGCCGTGAACCAAGCAAGGTGGCAATCAGGCTCCCTGCCTTAGCCCCAAGCAAGGGGGACACACTCCTGAAGTGTACGATGCCTCGCCATTAGCCATAAGGCACCAGCTTGGTGCTGTCCTTTCCGTGATGCACCCCTGCACCACGTCTGAAACCCCCCAAAACCGGTTTGGGTACCTGCCTGTCCCCCAAACTGTGACAACAGATTCCATACATACATGTATATATATTCACTACCTGCATAACATTTGCTTCTGTCTGCACTATATGCATGTAACAAGGTGAGTATCACATATATAATATATATCAGTGACAACTAGCTGACAATCTGGACTATCTAACACAACGAAAAACCCCATAATGCCCCATAGAACCAACTGAGATGCCATCCAGATCTTGTAAAATGCTTGCCGGGGTGGGAGGTTGGCAAGCATCGGCTCAATTGAAAAATGGCAGCTGGTCTTTGGCTCATCCCTTTTAAATGGCGCTCTGATGTCATCACTCCACATCCACTGCTAGTCCCCCCGCCCCCTCGCCCCGTCATTGCATGCGCCCAGCCAAGAAGAACCCTGGGTAGCACAGCCAAGGGAAGGAAGGCACCAATGCAGCATGGACTCCGGGCCACATCAGATTGCGACGCACGGTGCCTGGTTACTGGTGGGCTCTGGGCGAGCTTGGGCCCACCCATATTCAGGTCAGACACTTTGAACAGGGTCCTAGGATAATTAAGTTATTAATATTTTCTATTAGGCAAAAAAAGTTTCACCTTTGGTGTTTTTCATTTGCTTTTCTGACTCAGCATCTCTCTTTTTTTCTCATTCTCTGGTCTTCTCTCTGTTTTGTTTTGTTTTTTTCTCTTGCTCTCATTCTCTGGTGTCCTTCCTTTTTTAGTTTTGCTGTCTTCCGTGGATAATACTTTCTTTCATCAATCTTTCTACTCTCTTCCCTTGATTTTTTTCCTTGTCTTCTCTTCCTCCCTACTTTCTCTCCTTTATTATCTCCCAGGATTTCTTCTCTTTTTCTCAACCCCCATTCCCAGACCTCCTCCTCTCTGCCATCACAGGCCCTTTCTCCCTCTCTATTCACCCAATATAGGCCTTTCACTCTTTCCTGGTTTTCTCTCTTTCTCCTACATCCTCTCTTAATTTAGAATTATCCCTTTATCTCCTTCTACCTGCCTCCATGCCCAGATCTCTTCCCCTCTATTTTTAGTCTTCCCTCCCCCCACACACCCACAATTCCTGATCCCCTCTCACTCTTCCCTTTTTCATCTTCTTCTTCCCAATACCCAGCTCTGTCTCTCTTCATCTGAGGTCCTCTTTCTTTCTCCATCATCCTGCCCCTTATTCAGGGTCCTATCTCCCTTCTTCCTTTCTTTCCTTCTGTCCCATGTCTTCTCTTCCTCAGTTCTTTGTTCTCTTCTTCTCTCTCGTCCACTCTTCTCCTGCTCCCTCTTGGGTTCTCCTTCCCTCTCCCTCATAAAAGGCATGGAACAGCTCCCCTATGAGGAAAGGCTAAAGAGGTTAGGGCTGTTCAGTTTGGAGAATAGACGGCTGAGGGGAGATATGATAGATGTCTACAGAATCATGAAAGGACTTGAATGGGTAAATGTGAATCAGTTATTTATTCTTTCGGATAATAAAGGGACTAGGGGGCACTCCATAAAGTTAGCAAGTAGCACATTTAAAACAAATCAGAGAAAATTCTTTTTCATTCAACACACAATTAAGCTCTGGAATTCATTGCTAGAGAATGTGGTTAAGGCAGCTAGTGTAGCTGAGTTTAAAAAAGGTTTGGATAAGTTCCTGGAGAAGAAGTTCATAAACTGCTATTGATCAATAGGGAATAGCCACTGCTTTTTGTGGGCATTAGTAGCATGGAATCTATTTGTATGGGTTCTTGCCAGGTGTTATGATCAGGCTTGTGAACCCTTGGGCCGACGGGAGGATGGTATACCTTAGGAGGAAGATCCGTAGGTTCTCCCATCGGGTGGCGAGGCAGAACAGAAGATGCGACCAGCTGACCCTCGGCACTGGAGACTGAGGCGACTGTGGAAGTGGACGAAGAGTTGTGACGTCAAGGAGAGGAATGGAGTCTTTGCCACTGGAAGTCCGCGGTCCCCCCAGGAGGAGCCCGTAGGGACCTGGACCACTGGGACTTAGGTGGACCTTTGAGAGGTCAAGGAGTCGAGTTCGGAGTAAGGGCTAACTGGAGCTTCACCCCTGGAAGCCCGTGGTCCCCCTGGGAGGAGCCCGCAGGGACCCGGGCCGCTGGGACTTAGGTGGGCCCTTGGAGACGATGGTCCAGAAGAAGTCCGAGGTCAGTGCCAGAGGATCGTCGCTCACCAGTCCGAGGTCTTACACTAAGGGATCGCCGCTTGCCAGTCCGAAGCCACACACCAGGAACACCAAGACGAGACAGGAACAAAGATCCGAAGTACAAGAACTCACCGAAGCAAGCAGACCTGACTACGTGGGACGTTGCCAAGTCAAGGAATGAGCAGAGGAAGCCTCCTTTTATACTCCCTCTGCTCTGACTCATAGGGAACAGCTGTGGGTAGTTAAAGGGATCAGGTCCCTTTAAATCTGATGAGGAGGCATGGCCTCGTGCCTAAAGATGTTGGCGGCCATTTTGGATTTCCTCCGCAGAGGAAATGCTGCCGGACGCCGCAAGGGAGGAGCAGGGACGGCTCCTCACCCGGCGACCATCTCTGGGACCCGTGCCAGAGCGACAGGCACAGGATCAGGGACTTCCCCCGGAGCTCCCGCGGTGGGTCGCTGTCGCGGGCAAGGTAGGGGGATGCGGTCGTGGCCTTCCATGGCCGCGGAACACAACAGTACCCCCCTCTTTAGGACACCTCCCCGGAGGCCTGGGCTTAAACAGATGGTCTCTGTGGAATTGCTTAAGCAAGCCCCGGTCTAAGATGTTGGCCAACGGCTCCCAGGTGTTTTCTTCGGGGCCGAATCCCTCCCACGCTAACAGGTACTCCCATTTCTTCCTATGCTTTCTAACGTCCAAGACCTCTCAGACTTGATAGGTGAGGTCATCTTCAGAGGCAATAGGTTGGGGAGTCGGAGGCGTGCTGGAAGGCCATGATAACACCAGAGGCTTCAAGAGGGAAACATGGAACGTGTTGTGTATCTTGAGGGAAGGTGGAAGACGAAGCTGATACGAAACGGTACCAACCTGTAGAATGATGGGAAACGATCCAATAAATCGTGGGGCCATTCGTGCTGATGGCAGCTTCAGGCGGATGAACTGTGTGCTCAGCCATACCTTTTGGCCTGGCCTGAGGGGCGGATATGGTCTTCTTTGCTGATCGGCATACCTTTTTGCCGCCTGACTGGCTTTGATCAGCGCGCGCCATGTGGAGATCCACAGGCGGTGTAACTCGTTTGCAGAGAATTGGGCTACCGGGGATGTAACTGAAATAGGAACTGGCAGCGGCGGGCATGGCTGCTTCCCATACACTATCTGAAATGGCGAGGATCCGGTAGCCGTGGAGAGATGAGAATTGAGTGCAAATTCTGCCCAGGATAGCAGGCTAGCCCAGTCACCCTGTTTCTCATTGACGTAAATATGGAGGAACTGCTTTAAGGTTTGGTTCATTCTCTCTGCAAGACCATTGGTCTGTGGGTGGTAAGCAGACATATAGTATAAGGTAACGTCGAACTTCTGGCAGAGGGCCCTTCAAAACCTGGCAGTAAATTGAGGGGCCTTCGATCCAAAAGAATACTTCTAGGTAGGCTGTGTAGTCTGAAGATGTGCTGGACGAACAGCTGGGCCAGCTGAGGTGCAGATGGCAATCCTGGGAGTGGCACGAAGTGTGCCATTTTACTAAACTGGTTGACAACCACCCATATGACCGTGTTGCCACTGGATAATGGCAGATCGACCACGAAGTCGGTCGCCAAATGGGTCCATGGTTCCGAGGGCACTGGTAAAGGCTGAAGCAAGCCTGGGGTTGAACCGGGGATCCTCTTGTGGCGAGCACATGACTGGCAGGACTCTGCGTAAGCCTGGACATCTTTGTTGACCTTCGGCCACCAGTAGTATCGGCGCAGGGTCTGTAAGGTCCGGGATTGTCCTGGATGACCGGAGCAGCGGGAATCGTGAGCCCACGCCAGGACTTGTTTCCGCAAGTGCAGCGGAACCAGAGTTTTCCAGGGAGGGATGGTCATGGTGGCGGACAGTAGAATGCGTGACGGCTCGATGATGAACTGTGGTTCATCAGAATTGTCTGTGGACTCGAATACCCGTGATAAGGCGTCGGCCTTGACATTCTTCCCGGCAGGCCTGTAACGAAGAATAAAATTGAATCGGGTGAAGAATTAGGCCCAATGTGCCTGTCGCAGGTTGAGTCGTTGTGCCCGATGCAGGTACTCTAGGTTTTTATGGTCTGTGTAGACAGTAAACTGGTGTTGTGCCCCCTCTAGCCAAGGGCGCCACTCTTTTAAGGCTACCTTTATAGCTAAGAGTTCCTTGTCGCCTATGGCGTAGTTCCGCTCTGCCAGAGAGAACTGGCGGGAGAGGAAGGCACACAGGCATAACTTATGACTTTCAGAAATCTGGCTCAGAACGGCCCCTACGCCTTCTGAGGACGCGTCCACTTCGATGACAAACGGCCGCTGCAGATCCGGATGCCGAAGGCATGGTTGTTGCAGGAACGCCTCCTTGAGGTGACGAAAGGCGGCCTCCGCTCCCGGAGGCCAGTTCTTGGGATCTGCGCCTTTCCGGGTCAGGGCTGTCATCGGGGCAACGATGGACGCATAATGAGGTATGAATGATCAGTAATAATTAGTGAAACCCAGGAACCGTTGAAGTGCCTTTAGTCCGGACGGCTGTGGCCATTCCCGAATGGCCTTCAGCTTCTGGGGGTCCATATGGAATCTCTCGCTGGAGACTATGTACCCCAGGAAGGGAAGGGACTCCTGCTCAAAAAGGCACTTTTCAAGTTTCGCATAGTCTGTGTTCTCGGAGGCATTGCAATACTTGGACGACGTGCTGACGGTGAGTTGCCAGAGAGTCCGAGAATATCAAAATGTCGTCCAGGTACACGACCATGCACTGATACAAGAGGTCACGGAGTATCTCGTTCATGGTGTTCTGGAACACCGCTGGAGCATTACAGAGCCCGAACGGCATCACTAAATACTCATAATGGCCGTCTTCCAATCATCACCCTCCTTGTTACGGATCAGGTTGTAAGCCCCTCAGAGATCCAACTTGGAGAAGATCCTCGCACCTTGCAGCCGATCGAAGAGCTCGGAGATGAGGGGCAAGGGGTAACGATCCTTGACCGTTATAGCACTCAGGCCCCGGTAGTCAATGCAAGGGTGAAGGCTTCCGTCCTTCTTTCCGACGAAGAAGAACCCGGCCCCTGCTGGGGACGTTGACTTCCGAATGAAGCCTCTCTCCAGGTTCTCTTTGATGTACTCCGTCATGGCCTGCGTCTCCGCAGGCGAGAGGGCATAGGTGCGCCCCCGAGGAGGCTCAGTGCCAGGGAGGAGGTTGATGGCGCAACCGAACGATCGATGAGGTGGAAGTATCTCGGCCTTTTGCTTTGAGAAAATGTCTGCGTATGAGGCATAGGAGGCCGGCAGGCCCTGAAGACTGGTGGAGGCAATGGAACAGAAAACTGGAGTCACTGATTGGAGGCAATTGCCGTGACAATTCGGCCCCCAGCGAGATAGCTGCAAGGTCTTCCAGTTGAACTGAGGAGCATGCTCCTGAAGCCAGGGAAGGCCCAGGATGAGCGGATGTATGGAATACTCCAAAACATAGAATGGCATCTGCTCTCGATGAAGGATCCCAACCCTCAACTGGACGGGAACCGTGGTGTGTGTCACACGTTCCGGAAGAGGTTTACCTTGGAGCGAGGAGATGACCAAAGGAGCTGGAAGACGAACTTGTGGGATCTTTAAGTGTTCCACTAGGCTCTTCATAATGAAATTGCCGCCCGCGCCGGAGTCCACCAGGACTAAGGTGTGGAACTCACCGTCAGCAGATGTTAACACCACTGGTAGTGTTAGTGGAGGTGCAGGTGAAGTATGGCCCAGGAAGAGACCTCCTTCAGGTCCTAGGCCTGGAAGTTTCCCCGACCGCGTCGGGCATGTGGCTAATTGATGGCCCGCTGCACCGCAGTAAAAACAAAGTCCTTCCTTCATTCGCCGCCGGCGCTCCTGTGGAGAAACTCTCCCATGGCCCAACTCCATGGGCTCCTCGGCGGACGTTCGAAGGGCTCCCGATGCGCTCTTGGAAGAAGGCGAGGGCCTCCTCGTTGCCTTTACTTCTGGAAGGTGAAACCGCATGCGACGATCCACTCGATTGGCCAAATCTATCATGCCATTGAGGTCGTCCGAGAGTTCCTTTGCTGCTAGTTCATTCTGAAGGCGTGAGGATAGCCCCTCCAAGAAGATCCCATGGAGGCAGTCCTCTCTCCAGTTTAGCTCTGTGGCCAGGGTACGGAACTCTGATGCGTATTTGGCCACTGTTCGAGTACCTTGTCACAACCGGAGTAGTTCTGAGACAGTGGTAGGTTTGCATACAGGCTCATCAAAAATCTGTCGGAAAGCGGACAGGAACTGGTTCAAGTTTCCAGACAGCGGGTCTCTTCTCTCCCATAGGTGAGAGGCCCAGATCAAAGGCTTCCCATCGAGCAGGGACATAATGTAACTGGTTTTGACCAGGTCACTAGGAAATTGAGCAGGCAACAAGGAAAAACGGACCTGGCACTGGCTAAGGAATCCCCGACACAACTTCGCGTCTCCGGCGTATCGAGAAGGCGCCGGGAGTTGCGTGGGAACTGCTTGTCCAAGACCGCCCACGGTGGCCTGCACGGGACCCTGAGGAGTAGAGCGGGCCCCCGGAGCCACAGGCGGGGACGTCAGAGTGGGGTTCATGGGCCCTAACGCTTCAATGCGTTGGTTCAGGCCCTCCACTGCAGAGACAAGGGTATCCAGGGTCTTTTGCTGATCCATCAGGCGCTGGGCCATTCCCGGAATGGCCTAGTGGGCGGATACATACGCCGGGTCCATGGACTTGGCAATCTGTTATGCTCAGGCTTGTGAACCCTTGGGCTGACAGGAGGATGGTATACCTTAGGAGGAAGATCCGTAGTTCTCCCATCGAGTGGCGAGGCAGAACAGAAGATATGACCAGCTGACCCTCGGCACTGGAGACTGAGGCGACTGTGGAAGTGGACGAAGAGTCGTGAAGTCAAGGAGAGGAATGGAGTCTTCGCCACTGGAAGTCCGCGGTCCCCCCAGGAGGAGCCCGTAGGGACCCGGACCGCTGGGACTTAGGTGGCCCTTTGAGAGGTCAAGGAGTCGAGAGTTCGGCACAAGGGCTAACTGGAGTAGGGATGTGAATCGTGTCCTCGATCGTCTTAACGATCGATTTCGGCTGGGAGGGGGAGGGAATCGTATTGTTGCCGTTTGGGGGGGTAAAATATCGTGAAAAATCGTGAAAAATCGTTAAAAAATCGAAAAATCGAAAAACCGGCACATTAAAACCCCCTAAAACCCACCCCCAACCCTTTAAATTAAATCCCCCACCCTCCCGAACCCCCCCCAAATAACTTAAATAACCTGCGGGTCCAGCGGCGGTCCGGAACGGCAGCGGTCCGGAACGGGCTCCTGCTCCTGCATCTTGTCGTCTTCGGCCGGCGCCATTTTCCAAAATGGCGCCGAAAAATGGCGGCGGCCATAGACGAAAAAGATTGGACGGCAGGAGGTCCTTCCGGACCCCCGCTGGACTTTTGGCAAGTCTCGTGGGGGTCAGGAGGCCCCCCACAAGCTGGCCAAAAGTTCCTGGAGGTCCAGCGGGGGTCAGGGAGCGATTTCCCGCCGCGAATCGTTTTCGTACGGAAAATGGCGCCGGCCATACGCGTATGGCCGGCGCCATTTTCCGTACGGAAAATGGCGCCGGCAGGAGATCGACTGCAGGAGGTCGTTCAGCGAGGCGCCGGAACCCTCGCTGAACGACCTCCTGCAGTCGATCTCCTGCCGGCGCCATTTTCCGTACGAAAACGATTCGTGGCGGGAAATCGCTCCCTGACCCCCGCTGGACCTCCAGGAACTTTTGGCCAGCTTGTGGGGGGCCTCCTGACCCCCACGAGACTTGCCAAAAGTCCAGCGGGGGTCCGGAAGGACCTCCTGCCGTCCAATCTTTTTCGTCTATGGCCGCCGCCATTTTTCGGCGCCATTTTGGAAAATGGCGCCGGCCGAAGACGACAAGATGCAGGAGCAGGAGCCCGTTCCGGACCGCTGCCGTTCCGGACCGCCGCTGGACCCGCAGGTTATTTAAGTTATTTGGGGGGGGTTCGGGAGGGTGGGGGATTTAATTTAAAGGGTCGGGGGTGGGTTTTAGGGGGTTTTAGTGTGCCGGCTCACGATTCTAACGATTTATAACGATAAATCGTTAGAATCTGTATTGTATTGTGTTCCATAACGGTTTAAGACGATATTAAAATTATCGGACGATAATTTTAATCGTCCTAAAACGATTCACATCCCTAAACTGGAGTTTCACCCCTGGAAGCCCGTGGTCCCCCCGGGAGGAGCCTGTAGGGACCCAGGCCGCTGTGACTTAGGTGGGCCCTTGGAGACGATGGTCCAGAAGAAGTCCGAGGTTAGTGCCAGAGGGTCGTTGCTCACCAGTCCGAGGTCTTACACCAAGGGATCGCCGCTTGCCAGTCCGAAGTCACACACCAGGAATCACCGCTTGCCAGTCCGAAGTCGAACACCAAGACAAGACAGGAACAAAGATCCGAAGTACAAGAACTCACCAAAGCAAGCAGACCTGACTATGTGGGACGTTGCCAAGTCAAGAAATGAGCAGAGGAAGCCTCCTTTTATACTTCCTCTGCTGTGGCTCATAGGGAACAGCTGTGGGTAGTTAAAGGGATCAGGTCCCTTTAAATCTGATGAGGAGGCGCGGCCTTGTGCCTAAAGATGGCGGCGGCCATCTTGGATTTCCTCCACGGAGGAAATGCTGCCGGACGCCACGAGAGAGGAGCAGGGACGCCTCCTCACCCGGCAAACATCTCTGGGACCCGTGCCAGAGCGACGGGCACAGGATCAGGGACTTCCCCCGGAGCTCCTGCGGCAGGTCGCCGTTGTGGGCAAGGTAGGGGGATGCGGTCGTGGCCTTCCACGGCCGCGGAACACAACACCAGGTACTTGTGACCTGGATTGGACACTGTTGGAAACAGGATATTTGGCTTGATGGACCTTTGGTCTGACCCAGTATGGCATATCTTAATTTCTTATGTAACCTCTCCCTCCTTCCCGCCATCCTGGACTCTCTTTCCCACCCTCTGTGTCTCCTATCCTAAGTTTGGTCTCCCCTTGATCCTCATAAAGCTCCTTTCCTGCAATTATACCTGGCAAGCTCTCCCCACATCAATTCCTGGTATGCTCTGTTCCATTATTTTCCTCCTTATATGGGCCTGGCTTATCTTCCTGATGCTACCCCCCACCCCATCCCCAACTGGAAGGCAGAGCTTCCAAGAGGAAGATTTTTCAGTGTGCAGCACAAAGCCGTCTCCCCAGTCCTTCCAGAAATCTACTTTATTTTTTTTTTTTTAATGTTATCAAATACCTTGCCATCAAGACCCAAGGTGCTGTACAACAGATGATCAGTTATTTACATTGGTGACACCAGGAGTGAATGAGAAGGATGGATAGTCATTTCCCCTGCCTCTGGGAGCCCCTTGTCTTAGACAAGAGTTCCCCGTTCTGGTGTGTTCCGACAGTCTTCAGTTTCTCTTTCCCCTACAAGAACTGGCCTGCAGGATATCCTCCCGCCAGCAGGGGGAGTCCGAGAGCAGCGCTTATCTGCTGCTGCTTCTGCTTTCCTCTCTGCTGCCTCTCCTTCACTTTTGAAACTGCACCGGGCCCTGTGGCCTCACAAGTCCTGATGGCTCCTTGTAGTTCCCATGGCAGAGGGGAAAGAAGCATCACCAGGTAAGTGCTGCTGGAAGGGGCAGCCAATCTGCTAGGAAGTTGGGGGAGAGGGAAGGAAAGAGAAAGTACTGATGCAAAGGAGAGGATAGGAGAAAGGCTGATGGAGATTATATCAGGGGAGGGGTGGAAGGGGAGGGTGGAGGGAGAGAGAAGGGAGAAGGTGATCATGCCAAGGGGTGAGGGGAGAGAAAAAGAAAGAGAAGGTGATGATGCAGGGGGTAGAGGGAAGAGAAAAAGGAAGAAAAAGTGTTGATGCAGGGATAGATGGGAAGAGAACATGTTGATGCCATGGGGTAGACAGGGAAGAGAAACTGGTGATGCTGGGGGATAGGGTGTGAGGGATGGAGGAGAATGTGATGATACCAGAGGGAAGGTGGGGAGAGAGAGGAATGGGAAGAGAAGGTGATGTTGTCAAGGGTTGTGGAGAGAAAATGAAGATTGCAGTGGAAAGAAGGGAGAGGGAAGATAGGGGAAAAGCTGGTGATTTGAGTGGGTGGGAGATGGGGGGAGAGTGAAGGTAAGGTGATGATGCCAGGATTGGGGGGGGGGGGGGGGTTTGGGGAGGAAGAAAAGAGAATGATGATGCCAGGGGGCTGGGAGATAGGGAAGTTGCTGGTGTGCCATGATGAAATGAGCACAATGCCAGGTGTGCCATGACAACAAAGGTTGGGAACCACTGTCTTAGACTATTAGTTATCTAGGATAGGAAAAAAAGGCAGGAAATCCTAGCCAAAATTAAAATAAACAATTTTCCAGCCTGTATGCCTTTAGTTTGATTTCTTTCCTCTGTCTCTGCTTCTCCCCTTCTTCTCTTACTTTAATCTCTGCTGCCTCAATCTTTCTGGTGTCCTCCCCTTGCCTTTTTCATCTCTCTATTCCTTCTTTGTATGTATCTTTCCATCAGAGAAGGATATTTTAATAGTTTCTTTCTTCTTGCTTTCTACTCTCTACTACTTCTCTATTTTTTCTCTTTTTCCTATTCTTTCAGGCTTTCCTTTCCCCATTTGTTCTCCCCTTTCTCAAATGCTCTTTCCTCTATTCCTTATCCCCCCTCCTTTTCCATTATCTGCCTGGATTCTTCCCCCAAATCTAGGGTCTTCTCTCTCTCTCTCTTACACTAAACACTAGTCCTCTCCATCTTCCAAAATCTCCAGTCCTTCCCCCTGCTCTACACACCATTACAGGACTTTTCTTCCTCCACCCACTACCCAGCCCTCTGAGCATCTCCTATCATCCTTTTTCCTATATGAGGTCCTTCCTGTCCCCACCCTTCCAGAGGAACAGAAGAAATTGCCATACTGGGTTAGACCAAGGGTCCATCAAGCCCAGTATCCTGTTTCCAACAGTGGCCAATCCAGGCTTACCAGTACCTGGCAAGTACCTGTTGCGATTCTGCCCCGTTTTGGGCAGTATCTCACCCTCTTTTTCCTTCTCTGTTCCGTTTTCCCACGGCTCGGAGACCGCTGACGTCTTTCAGCGCAGTTGGAGCCGTGCTGCTGCAGTCAATGTGGCTAGGAAGCCGCCAACGATCTCCCCGCAGCCCGGAGGCTGCCAACACTTCTGCTGCCACGCCACGGCAGAGAGCTGTCCGACAGCGTTCCTTCACGTCCCAGAGGCCGCCAACCGTCATTGCCGCTGCGACCCGTGGCAGAGAACCTCCGCCGCGGCGGTGCCTCTCCTCATGGGCTGGACGCCGCTCTCGCCAGGGCCTTCCCTGCGGCAGGAGCCGCTGTCAGCATTTCCATGCGGCCAGGTGGCAACTTATAACATGCCCATGCAGCCCGGAGGCTGCCGAACCTACCTCCGAGGGAGAGGGCCATCATCCCTGGTCTTGCTTGGTGCCCGGAGCTGTCCTTGCTCCATCTTCAGTGGCTTGGACGCCACCGCTCACCTCGGGGTCTGCATCTGGGCCTAGCTCCTGCTCCTGCAGTCTTTCTCTCAGCAGGGCCGCTGTCCAAGGTCCTGCCCCTTCTTCTTAAGGGGCGAAGCCGCGCTTCCTCTCCCTTCTTAAAGGTACAGTGAGGGAGTGGTGCTGTTCTGACATCATCAAGGGAGTTTCCTCTTCAGCCCTATAAAATGGGCCTGTCTTCACTTCTCCCTTGCCTTCGCACAGTGTCAGTTCCTTGGTTGGACTGCTCCTGCATCCTTCGTTTCAGATTCCAGTCCAGGAGTCTTCAATGATGTCCGAATCATGCTCCGTGATCCAGTCCTGATGTCCGTGATCCACTCCTGATGTCCGGAGCCAGTCCTCCTTTGGACTTCTCTTCTATCCAGCTTCTCGTTGGCACTCTGTTCCATGTTCTTCATTGGAATTCCATGTCTACGTCTTCATCTTCATAATGGTCTCTTGTCTGACCCTGCGTCTTCGTCTCGCCAGTTCCAGTTGTCCTGATGTCTTCATTCTCCCCAGATCTGCTGATGTTTCGTTCTTCAGATCTTCAGATGCTCTTCGTCTGGGCAGCACAATACTCCAGATGATCCAGAATTTTATTCTTCCCAGCATCAGCATCATACTCTGAGGCCACATGAGTTCCGCGCCGAGCTGCACTCCGAGCCCCTGGATCCTGAGGGCTTCCTTAGCCTGAACCCCGGTTTTTCTCTTTAAGCTTCAGGTCATCTTCCGACTTCATTGAGCTTCTCCGAGCTGCTGGACCCTAAAGTCTTTTCCCAATCCTGAATCCGTCTGGACCTTCGGAGCCTCTTGCACCTGCCTCCTCTTGATATGAACTCTTCTTTCCCTGTCCATCCAGGCGTGCCCGCTTTGCCTTGATTGGCTGGGTGGGTGCGTCTCGGTTCAGGCCTCACTGGAGTTTTCATGACTTCCTCCTGATCTTCAAGCAACCTGGCTTGGGAGACCTCAGATCGTGGTCTGCCACCTGCCTTGCTTGGTAGTGTAGGGCGCGTGACGTGGTAATACCACTTCAGTATTCCACTGGATACTTCAAACCTTGTGACTCTGTCTGAGTCCTCCGTATACCAAGGCTCGTTTTAGCCTACAAGACTTCGTCCCTTCATTGGATACCTTGAATCTCGTCTCATCCTTACAAGTCTTCGTCTCATCGTGGATTACCCTTGAATCTCGTCTCATCCTTATAAGTCTTCTTCTTACTTGGAATACCTTGAATCTCATCTCATCCCTTCAAGTTTCTGTGAAGCCCTCACGTATCCTGAGTCTTCATCTTCACTTTATGTCTTCGTCTGATGTCTACGCCCTTCAGCCACTGTCCATCCTGTCGCATTTGCTGCTCCTGTGCGGCAGGTCCGAAAGGGCTATTGAGTGGCCTGAGGGCTACTCCAGAGACCAACATTGAGTTGTTGGGTCTCTCTCTATGCGATCAGGTTCAGTAGTGGCTAGGGTTCAGTGTGCCTGAATCTTCAGCCCGTGCTTGGACACTCCTCACCTGCCACTGCGCTTGCCGGAGCTCCTCTGTGGCGGGGTCGTGGCCCAAGGGTACATGAAATCCCAGAGATGGGACTGCTTCCAGCGTTCCTACAACAGTACCCAAACACTAAGTAGATCCCATGCTATTGATGCCAGTAATATCAGCGGCTAATCCCTATGTCAGCTTGATTAATAGCAGTTAATGGACTTCTCCAAACCTTTTTTTAAACCCAGTTACACTAACTGCACTAACCACATCTTCTGGCAACAAATTCCAGAGCTTAATTTTGCATTGAGTGAAAACACATTTTCTCCGATTAGTCTACTTTCTAACTTCATGGAGTGCCCCCTAGTCCTTCTGTTATCTGAAAGACTAAATAACCGATATAAATCTACCCGTTCTAGACCTCTCCTGATTTTAAAGACCTCTATCATATCCCCCCTCAGCCATCTCTTCTCCAAGCTGAACAGCCCTAACCACTTTAGCCTTTCCTCACAGGGGAGCTGTTCCATC
The DNA here is from genome assembly GCF_901001135.1 of Rhinatrema bivittatum. Lineage (NCBI taxonomy): Eukaryota > Metazoa > Chordata > Amphibia > Gymnophiona > Rhinatrematidae > Rhinatrema > Rhinatrema bivittatum. The sequence continues at coordinate 41,864,271 of NC_042618.1, read as the reverse complement.
TCCTTTATCATTTTTGTCACTGTTCTCTGCACCTTCTCCAGGGCAGCTATATCTTTTTTGAATTCCCCTCTGCTTTTTGTCTACTCCAACCCTAATATCCATTCCTCTTGCCTTTCCTTCACCTAACCTTGAATTAGAGATGAGAATCCCATCCATTGCTTTTGAGCATGCTCCTGTATTTGTTCCAGCATTACAAGCAATTTCAAAACTCATGGGTCGGCACTTCTGCTGCTGATCTTGTGAGGTTGCTGATCTTGTGAATCAGCAGCAGGACGTGCCTGCCTGTTTGAACTTACTTGCAGTGCCAGCACAGATGTAGAAGTACACTCATCAGTGATGGGAGAAATTCTTGCTTTTCTCCTCCTGCTAGTCTTGAGGGGGGAAGGGGAGGGTCATGGGAGGAAAGAGAAGAGAGAGAGAAGATCAGAAGGGCCACATGACACCACACCATGCTAGGGATGGGATGGGAGTTTGGGCTGCCTGAGCAGGAGTGTAGGAAATGGCCCACAAAAGCAGGATTCTCCTAGGACAAGCAGGATGGTAGTCCTCACATGTGAGTGACATCATCTGATAGAGCCTGACACAGAAAACTTTTGTCAAAGTTTCTAGAAGCTTTGACCAGCACACTGAGCATGCCCAGCATACCGCTATCTGCGTGTCCATGCTAGGTCCCCTTCAGTCTCTCTTTTTCCGTGGTGCAGTTGCCTCGCGGTTCGTGGAGCTCTGCTCTTTTTCTTGTTTTCTTGTGAGAAAAGTGTCTTTTTCCCGTTTTCCATCGTCGGGTCCCCCTTCGCGGTCGGTGCTTCCTCAGGTAAAAACTCCTATTTTCCGACTTCTTCATCGACCATGCATCGGGCTTTTTTTCTATGGTGCCTGCTTTCTTCGATGCCCCCAGTGCCCGCGGATTATGTCTATCACGGATGCACATGAGGTTTATATCCTCTGTGTGGGGGCTTCGCACAATGTTCGTGGGTGTTAGCTGTGTGACCAGATGACCCCCAAAGGCTGTTGGGCATGCCTGGAGAAGATGGACAAGCTTTTCGGTCCTAAAAAATCTGCTCCACACCTGCGTCGGAGTCATCAATGCCGAAGGGTTGAGGGGATCCCCTTGATATGCTGCCTCTTGCCACTCCTCTCTCTACTTCTGCAAAGGATCGTGGAAACAGTGACCAATCCTCCATGATCTTACCCGATGCCAGGATGTCAGGATCCTCCGCCTTCTCGGCATCGGGGAAAGACCAGGCCGAGCACCATGGTAGGTCCCGCAAGCATCGACACCGGTCGCCGTTGGCATGCAGTTCTGGTTCCGGTGCAGTACTGACCGCCACTAAAGTACTGTACCGCCACCGAAGGAGGCCCCATCCTCTGACGTACCCAGAAGTCCCAGGCTTTCCCCACTGGTATCGGTGTCGGGCACCATGCTGCCTCGGAGAACCGAGGACGAGCCAGTGACGTCTTGTCCCCCTCCCTCAGTCCTGGCTTCCCCAGACTTTCATGAGGAGTTGGATCGCAAGGTGCAGACCGCAGTGCTCAGATCTCTTCAGAATGTCGAGCTGCCCGTGCCACCAGTCCCCATACCGGTGCCGGAGCCTCCGCCATCTATTTTGGCACCTCTGCTCAAGTGTTTGGACGTCTTGTTAGGCACCCTACCAACACAACCGGTGCCCGAGGGACCTTCGGTTCCCCAGCGGCCACCGATGCCCGCCTCAGGAGCGATTCCTATCATCGGATCCTCTGAGGAGGAGGACGTGACCTGTGCCATGTTCCCGAGGCCTCGGTTCTCCAAGCCATTACCCAGGCCTTCCGGCCTCCCGCAGTCCTCAAACCCCTCAATACTAGGGGAACCCTCGATTCCCACGGTGCCCTCATTGCCTCCGAAGCCATCGGAGCCCAGGCCTGGGATCCCTCACAGGCCTCGCCCGCTCCACGCTGGCCTTAGTGAGGAGGAAGGGCCTTATGACCCTTGGGAAGATGATTGCTCAGAGTCCTCGTCCTAAAATTCAGATGACCCCCCTCTCTGAGCCTTCCCCACCCGAGGAAAGGCGTTGGTCTCCTCCCGAGGATCTCTCCTTCACAGGGTTTGTCAGGGCCATGGCCAAGGCTATTCCTTTCCAGCTCCTTACGGAGAAGGATGCGCGACATAAATTGCTGGAAGTGCTTCAGTTTATCAACGCTCCTAAGGAAATCATGACGGTTCCCATCCACGACATCTTTAAATATCTCCTCCAGAGTTGGGAACACCCGATCTCCATATCCCCCATTAATAGGAAGGCGGATGCCACCTATTTGGTGCAGCACGCCATGGGGTTCGAGAAGCGGCACCTCCCCCACCAGTAAGAACATAAGAAAATGCCATACTGGGTCAGACCAAGGGTCCATCAAGCCCAGCATCCTGTTTCCAACAGTGGCCAATCCAGGCCATAAGAACCTGGCAAGTACCCAAAAACTAAGTCTATTCCATGTAACCATTGCTAATGGCAGTGGCTATTCTCTAAGTGAACTTAATAGCAGTAAATCAAAAGTTGATCCATGACACTGGTATACATGTTGCGATCCCGGGCCGTCCCCGGGATCGCCACTCACCCCGATGCGGTCCTTCTCCTGCCCCGACCCGGTTCCAGGCTCCCCCGAGCCGCGGTCGGGCCGTGCAGGCCCCGAGAACGGCGCTCCCACGCCGTGCTGGCTGCCGGCGTTCTCTCGCGGCAGGCCCCGCCTCCTAGCCGCGTGTGCGCGGCAGGTCCCGGCTCTTAAAGGGGCCAGCGCGGGAAACTGCAGCACTGCCCCAGGATGACGTCAGACGCCCTCAGGGTATTTAACCCTGCAACAAGATCTTCTCCTTGCCTTGCAACGAGGTTCCCAGGTTTTCCTGACTCCAGTTGCTGCGTTCCTGTATCGTCTTGGTCTCTTCCTGGCTTCTGACCCCGGACTGGCTTACGGTGATTCCCTGGCTTCTGACCCCGGACTGGCTTACGGTGATCCCTTGGTTCCTGACTCTGGCCTGGCAAGCGACGATTCTCTGGTACACGACTCTGGACTGGCGGACGACGACCCTCCGGCACTCGATCTTGGACCCCGTCTGACTCGGCCCCCGCGGGCCCTCCTAAGTCCCAGCGGCTGGGTCCCTACGGGCTCCTCCTGGGGGGACTCCGGCTTCCAGGGTGAATCTCCTAAGTCCCAGCGGCCGAACTCCTACGAGCTCCTCTCGGGGGAGGATCGGCTTCCAGGGCGAAGATCTTCTCACCTCTACGCCAGCTCCACCGTCTCCTTCTTCCTCGCCAAAGCCCTTGGTCGCATAGGGCTTCCTTGGTTCTTCCTCTGGCCATCCACGACTCCGTCCTTGCCGCCTCCCAGTCGGGACCACTGCTGCCACCTCGCTCAGCAGTTCATCCTTTGGTTCCGATCGGCCCAAGGGTCCACGAAACCAACAATACACATTTTTAGAAGTCGTCTGCCACAGGGATAAAATGTGCCATTTATTACTGATGTGCTGAGTTCAAATATGACAATTAAACCAGCCCACTGGCCACTGTTTCCATGATATTTAAGTTTTTACATCTTGCCTATTGCATAAATAGTAGAGTTTTAATCATGAATTGGAAAATTAGTTCTTGTCCTGTGTTTATGGTTGCATAATTTCACCTGTCCTGTTTATGTAACACTTTAAAAATTAAATCAGCAAAAGGATTATTTATTTATTTAACATTTTTATATACTGAAATTCATGTAGCAAAGTTACATATCACTTCGGTTTACATTATAACATTGACAAGCACGTAAGAATGCGATTACATTGAACAAGGGAGATAAACTTGGATCAAAAGGAACTGGGGAATAAAATACAGCGAATAAATAAAATACAGTAGGTGGTTGTGGAGTCACCCTAAAGAAAGCCAGGTGCTCCCATACCCATGCTTCTTCCTCCACGGGGTGAGAACATAAGGAGCTTGATGCCTTCGGCAAGGTCTTCCAGGGAGCTATGTACTGTAGGTATTTCTCTATCCCCAGAGGGCTTACAATCTAAGTTGTTTTTTTTTGTACCTGAGGCAATGTAGGGTAAAGTGACTTGCCCAAGGTCACAAGGAGCGACAGCAGGGCTTGAACCTTGGTCTCCTGGTTCATAGTCCACTGCTCTAACCACTAGGCTAATCCTCCTCCCATCCGGCTGGGGACCGTGCCCGATTTGATCATGCAGAATCAGGGCACCCTGCGCCTGTTACCGTTACCATGCGGTCCGGAGCGGCACGGCGCGAGGCAGGGTCCGTCCGGGGTCCGGGGCGCACTCGGGCAGCGGCATCGGCAGCGCGGGCTCCGTAGTGCTGAGGGGATCCTCCTCCATGTTGGGTTCGCCCGTTTCGCACGTAGGAGAGGGAGGTCTCGCGCGATTCAGATCCTGGACACGCCCTCTGACGTCAGACGCCGATACAGTCCCTTTGCGCGAGAAATCAGGGCTATTTAAAGGAGTGCAGTTCCTCTGCTTCTTGCTTCGGCCACGATTGTCTTGAGAAGATTGCTGGATTTCGTTTTGCTGCCTTCCTGACTCGACCCGGACTGTGCCTTGCCTTGGATTATTTCTGCCTGCTGCCTGCCCCTTTGGATTTCTGCTGTGGTTCCTGCCTGCTGCTGCCTGCCTCGACCTGGACTGTGCCTTGGATTACTCTGTCTGCTGCCTGCCCCTTTGGATCTCTGCTGTGGTTCCTGCCTGCTTGCTGCCTGCCTCGACCTGGACTGTGCCTTGGATTACTCTGCTTGCTGCCTGCCTCGACCCGGACTGTGCCTTGGATTACTCTGTCTGCTGCCTGCCCCTTTGGATCTCTGCTGTGGTTCCTGCCTGCTGCTGCCTGCCTCGACCTGGACTGTGCCTTGGATTACTCTGTCTGCTGCCTGCCCCTTTGGATCTCTGCTGTGGTTCCTGCCTGCTTGCTGCCTGCCTCGACCTGGACTGTGCCTTGGATTACTCTGCTTGCTGCCTGCCTCGACCCGGACTGTGCCTTGGATTACTCTGCCTGCTACCTGCCTCGACCCGGACTGTGCCTTGGATTATTCTGCCTGCTGCCTGTCCCGACTCGGACTGCCTTCCGGTGCACGCATTGAACCCCAGAGTTCCGAATACTTCTGCATTAGGTAAGCGGTCTAAACTGTGGTTCCACTATATCTGTCTGGTAGCAGTAACAGCGCCATCTGAACCTCTGGGCATTGGCCCTAATGGCTTGGATGTTGAGCGCTTAGTACTTCAGCCCTTGGCCCTCTTGGATAGTGTCTCCCAGGTGCTGGTGGCTTCCTGGAAAACTTCCACCAGAAAGTCCTACAGTTTGAAGTGGAGAAGATTCTCCATCTGGTGTATGGGGCATGGCTTGGATCCATTCACATGCCCCCTTCCCCAGCTATTGGACTACTTGTGGCACCTTTCTGAGTCTGGGCTTCAAACCAATTCAGTTGGGGTTCATCTTAGTGCTGTAAGTGCGCACCATTGAGGTGTTGCTGGCACGCCCATATCAGTGCAGCCTTTAATAGATCGCTTTATGAGGGGCTTGCTCTAGTTGAAACTCCTCTCTTCAGCCTCCTGTTGTGTCCTGGGACTTCAACATTGTCCTGGTATGGCTAATGCGTTCTCCCTTTGAGCCACTGCGTTCCTGCGACCCGAAGTTCCTCAACTGGAAAGTTGTATTCCTGGTGGCGATTACTTTGGCTCGTAGAGTCAGTGCTCTTCAAGCCTTGGTTACATACCCACCATATACGAGGTTCTTTCCACCTTACACAGTCCATCATTTTAACCACCTTCTGTCCTAGGCTTCATTCCCACCCAGGGGAACGGGCTCTTCATACTCTGGACTGCAAGAGGGCTTTGGCTTTCTATTTAGATCGCACAGTCAGTCCTAGACACTCCATCCAGCTCTTTGTGTTCTTCGATACCAATAGGCTGAGAATGGCGCTGGGTAAGCAGACTTTATCCAACTGGCTGGCGGATAGCATCACCTTCTGCTATGCGCAAGTGGGCTTTCCGCTCGCCAGCAGAGTTAAAGCTCACTCTGAGGGGGCCATGGTGACGTCAGTGGCTCATCTGCAGGCAGTTCCCATTGTTGAAATTTGCCGGGCCACAACATGGAGTTCTCTTTACACTTTTGCGGCTGACTACTGCTCGGACAAGGATGAGCATCAGGACAGTGCCTTTGGTCAAGCCGTCCTGCGCAATCTTTTCCAGATCTGAACCCAACCCTTCCGGCCTTGTGCCCCTGGTAGGAGCCAGGCAATCTCCTACTGAACAACAGAGCTGCAATTATTGTTGTGCCTGTTGGCACTTTGTTTGGCATCTGTTGGTCTCACTGTTTGTGGAGACAGCCTGGAGCTTGGTATTCACCCACATGTGAGAACTACCATCCTGCTTGTCCTAGGAGAAAGCGCAGTTGCTTACGTGTAACAGGAGTTCTCCTAGGACAGCAGGATGTTAGTCCTCAGGAATCCCGCCCACCACCCCATGGAGTTGGGCTCTCCTTCTGGTTTGTTATTTTTTTCGCTCGTATTTTTCTAGGTTATATGAGGGGGACCTCGCGTGGAAATCAGATAGCGGCATGCTGGGCATATTCAGTGTGCTGGTCAAAGCTTCTAGAAACTTGACAAAAGTTTTCCGTGCCGGGCTTCATTGGATGATGTCACCCACATGTGAGGACTAACATCCTGCTGTCCTAGGAGAATACCTGTTACAGGTAAGCAACTGCGCTGTCTCCTGTTGATTGCAGGCCTATCAGAAGGAGCCTAATATTGCATCAGTTTCCTCTGCTCCCTCCCGCAAGCATTCACCATTTCTCTCGCTGACACACAAGCATTCCTACCTCTCTCTCAACCAGCATTTACATCCTTCCCTCCCCAGAAATCATTCTTGCCTGTCTGGAACTCTGGTGACTCTCTCTTCCCTTCTCAGCTGAAGCAGGCACAACACACAGAGAAAAGATCTGCACTCCAAGCAGCAGGTGGGAATAGGGAACGGGCAGGAGAGCAGATGGAGCATGGAGCAGAGGCTTTTTTCTGCTTGCTACTGTGTGAGCTCCCTGTTTCTGCCCCTGTAAGATCTGTGGATACTTGTTTCTGTGGTGAGATTGGCTCAGCTTACAGGGTAGGCTTCATAGGCCCTCACCGACAGCTGGCAGAGTTACACAGGAGAGTGATGGAATAGGAACTTCACCTATAACCCCTTTCCCCTTGGGTTGAGCCCTTGGGTTCCGGAAGCCAGCAGGTCTTAGGTGAGAGTATCTGTGGAAATGACATAGGCATGTAGCGAGGGCCAGGTTTGGGTCAGGGAAGGCAGCACACAATAATGGTCAATATCCAGGCAAGGGTCAGGTCTTGAAGTCAATCTGAGGGAAAGCAAGGAGGTGAGGCAAGGCGGAACTGGAGAGACAAGGCAGGCTGGGCTGGAGAGACGAGCCAAGGCTGGGCTGGAGAGAGAAGGCAGGAAGTAGGAACAGGAACCAGGAGCAGCAATACACAGTACACACAACCAATGCAGGAGACCCGTTGCTGAGGCGAAGAGAAGACATCCAGGGAAGCATTATATAAGGCAATCAATGGTGATGTCATCTAAAGGTGCCGTGGGCCCTTTAAATGCTGTAAGGTTGGGCATGCTTGCGCCTAGGGAGCAGCGCAGAGGCAGTGGTTCTGGCAGCGTCCTGCCAGGCGTGCAAGCTCTGGCGGGTCCCGCTGGCAAGGGGAGGCCCAGCTGTGCATGGCATTGGAAGATGAGTGTGGTGGCTTGCAGGAATGTCCCAAAAGTCCCCAAACATAACAGTAACCCTCCTCAAGGTCTTGGGTTTGGCTTCTGGAGAAACTGACGATAGAACTCTTTTATTAACACAGGTGCATGGAGATTGGTCTCTGGTTCCTAGGAGTTTTCTTCTGGTCCATAAACTTTCCATGCAATAAGATATTCCAGATATTCTGTCTATGAGAGTCCAGGATTTCCTGGTCTTTGTAGTGGGAGTCTTCTTCTGAAGAGATCTCCGCAGGTTTGGGAGGCTATTGAGAGGGCCAGGAAAGGATCAGTGGTTTCAACAAGGAAACATGGAATACATTATATATCCTTAATGTAGTCAGATGATTACGTTGATAAGTCACAGGACCCATTTGATGCAAGACTGGGAAAGGACCTATAAATCTGGGTGCGAAACAAAAAGAAAGGACACAGAGTCGCAAATTCCGCATGATTAACCACCCCAAGTCTCCCACCTGGAATGAGGCGCCGGTCTACACCTCTTATCAGTGTGCTTTTTAGCCTGAGCTTCTGCCTTGGAGATCAAGCAGTTGGTTTGCAGCCAAAGATCCTGAAGCTCTTGGGCTGTGAGGCAGGCTGCCAGACTGAATACAGAGAGAGGCAATGGTAGAGGAACCTGTGGATGTTTTCTACAAACAACTTGGAATGGAGAAGAGCTGATGGCACTACTGTCATGATTGCTGTGTGAAACCTCAGCCCAGGGTAAGAGAATGGACCAATCATCTTGATTTTCGTTGATATATAGGTGAAGGAAGATCTTGAGGATCTGATTAATTATTTCTGTTTGGCCATTCCCTTATGGATGATAAGAAATGTGATAAGGGGATAGCTAAAGCTAGAAGAATGCTGGGCTGCATAGAGAGAGGAATAACCAGTAAGAAAAAGGAGGTGATTATCCCATTGTACAGGTCCTTGGTAAGGCCTCACCTGGAGTATTGTGTTCAGTTCAGTTCAGACCATATCTCAGAAAGGATAGAGGCAGGATGGAGGCAGTCCAGAGAAGGGTGAAAAAAATGGTGGGAGATCTCCATCAAATGACTTTTGAGGAGAAATTGAAGGACCTAAATATGTATACCATGGAGGAGAGGAGGTGCAGGAGAGATATGATATAGACCTTCAGATACCTGAAAGGTTTTAATGATGCACATTTAACAAACCTCAGTTGGAAAGAAATCAGTAGAACTAGAGGTCACGAAATGAAACTCGAGGGAATACGACTCAGAGCCAATGTCAGGAAATATTTCTTCACGGAAAGGGTGTTGGATGCCTGGAATGCCCTTCCGGAGGAGGTGGTGAAAACAAAAACGGTGAAAGATTTCAAAGGGGCATGGGATAAACACTGTGGATCCCTAAAGGCTAGAAAATGGAAATGAGGAAAAGAGCGCATGGGGGTAACTTGCTGGTGTGGCGGTTACTACCCTTAACCAATAAGCCTTTATGCTGTTGATGCAACTCCATTATTACTCTCTGTTTTAACGGCAGGGGAAAAAGGGGAATTAGTTTCGGACAGCAGCTAACAAAGATATTGAATTTTACAGTCTGGGAAAATAACTAAGCACGGGGGTAACTTGCTGATGCGACTGTAACTCCATCATTGCTCTCTGCTTCAATGGCAAGAGATGAGATAATGGGGAATTGGACTCAGACAGTAACCAACAAGGGCCCTGACTTTCACCGGTTTGGGAAACTAAGTATGGGGGTAACTTGTATGCAATCCAAAAACAAACGTGCCTTGTACACTAACCGGGACTGGCTTTTCCTCCCCCCGTCTATGTCAGATGAGGATTGTAACAATTGTATTCTTCCCTTCTCAATTTTGAGTAAGCCGGTTTCGGATATTGTTCGGAGGCACTGGCGGGCTCTATCATTGCAAAGATTGTTTCGGGGCTCTCTGCGGTTCACTTTTCGGAGGGGTAGAAATTTACGTGATAGGTTAGTTCATGCAGTGTTTCCTAGAGAAATTGCATCGACACACTCGGGAGGTATACATAGACCCTGTGGGCATTGTGCGATGTGTAGTCATACAGATATAATATCGTCTTTTGAATCTTCCTCGAAACGTGTTTTTCAACTTCGCTCGGATTCAGATTGTACCACGCAAGGTGTAATATATGCTGTTAGATGTCCTTGTTCACTGTTATATGTGGGAAAAACCACTAGGATGGTTAAGACACGCATGATTGAGCACTGTTCAAATATTCGTAATCAGCGGGAAAATGAACCCTTGGTTGATCACTGGTCCCAGGCATCCCACTCCATCTCTGATCTCTTCTTCTTTGTGGTGGAAGTGGTCACACGCCCCTCCAGGGGAGGTGACTTCGCAGAACACCTGGGTCGAAGAGAACAGAGGTGGATTCATACACTAGGTACTGTCATTCCAACAGGACTAAACAGGGAGATTGAATGGCATTTGTTCGTGTGACCGTGATTGGTTCAAAGTGATTGGACCGGGTGAGTCTCGCGATGGATCCCCTTCTTCTCGCCTTTTTCAGGTTTAAATGCCTGTCTTTTATGAGGGTGTATGCGCTTCCTGTCTACTTTTGGAATGGATTTACAAAGGTATGTTTCTTTACTGTAGTATTTAATAAATTGACTGGGTAGCCTTTCCTTTTAGTTCCACAATTGTATGTTTTTCCTTTTAGATTTCCTTGATATCTATGGTCCCTCCCGACGTAGCCACGGCGAAACACGGGTCCGTGTCGGGGGACTTTTATAAGATGTCTGCTATTTGAAAGTGGAGTTGCCGTGAAAAAGCTTGTTGAATAAATATACACTTCTAAAAGAACTCCTTGTGGAACTCTGATGTTTCCTTGCACTATTGTGTTCTCTACGGTAACTTGTATGCCCCAGCAGATGCCACCCCCTGATGCTTCCATTATAGGAGAGACCTGTATGGTGCAGCTGATGCTACCATAGGCTTGCCGGGCAGACTGGATTCCGCCATCATTTCTATGTTTCTATGTATGTTTCTATGTTTATTTCCTGTTAACTCGTCCCACACCACTCATGACTGTATAAACCTCTATCATATTCCATTTCCTCCAAGCTCAAGAGCTCCATCCTGTTTAGCTTCTCTTTATACCGGAGTCGTTTTATCTCCTTTATCATTTTTGTTGCTTTTCTTTGTACCTTTTCTAATTCTGCTGTGTCTTTGTTTGAGATTTGGGCAACTAGAACTGCATGTGAAACTCATAGTGTGGTTGGTTGCACAATGAATTTATACAGAGGCATTACAATATTCTCAGTTTTATTCTCACCTAGATCAAATACATGTCAGAATGACAGGATTTAACAGTTCAAATAAGCCTTGATAGCCTTGGGGGGGTGGGCTAGATGGCTGTCCTCTAGCTCCTCAGCTGTTCACACTCCTCTGCAGCTGTCACCTGAACCTACTGCTGCTGCCACCTCTACCATCCTGGTCACTCAGCACTGAGCAGCCAATGTCTTGAGATTGACCAACTGTCTTGTCATACCAAGGTTGCAGTATCAGTGCAACCTGGCAATGGGAGGTAGGGAGCAAGAGGAGGAGAAGCGCTGCTGAGAGTGTAAGGAGGATGTATCACTGCTGCTGCTGCTGCTGCTGCTACCATGTTTCTCAGAGCTGTCTGTGGCCAATGCTGTAGGAAACCATCCATGCCATCAATAAACGATTTGAGGAGTATGGGGGAGGTGCACACTTCCTCTCAGCTCATCAGTGACTGAAGGGGTGATGCCCCATAGTCCTTTTATGTGCGACATCAATAACCTGTGGGTTGCCCCAGGAACGAGCAGCCTAATATCTGGCGAGGCAAATCCAAACAGCTGATGTTAAAATGTCTTTCGCCTATGCCAACTGCCTTCCTCCCAGGTTGAGCCCTCAGATGCTGGTGGTCGGCAAGGCATGAGAAACAGGGTTAGCCCACAATACAAATAAGGATCTGGAAGCCTGGACCAGGGCAGGAAACTGGAGCACTTCAGGGATTCACCATAAACATGAATGAGGTCAAGCAGGAAAACGGAAGGCAGAAACTGGAGACAAGTCTTCCAGATTCAGGCAACAAGGATAAAGCCAGAATATGAGGACCAGGAAGTAGGACCAAGCTCTGACAACTGACGGATGAAAAGCCTGAATGTAAATATATGTATAGGCAGAAAACAAGATGGTGGAGTGAGGGGTGCAGAGCTAGGAGGACTGGATAGATAGACCAAACAGTTCACAATGCTACTTGCAGGCTGAAGGTGACGTTGGCCATGTATCCTCACATTATGGGTGCGTGACAGATTGAAAGTGGGCTTCATTATGTAGGATTCCATTCCATGTGATTCCTAACATTCTGTTTGCTTTTTAGACCACTGCTGCACACTGAGCTGAGGATTTAAATTTAGAGTCCACGGTAATTGCAAGGTCCTGTTCCTGTATGGTTAACTCTGCATATGGAAACCAGCGTTGCTCATATAACTGGGATTATTTAGCCCTATGTGCATCACGTTGCCCTCATCCACATTAAATTTTGTCATTTGGTTGCCCTGTTCCTTGGTCTTGCAAGTTCCTCCTGCAATTTCTCACAGTCTGCTTGTGTTTTAACAATTTTGTGTCATTTGCACATTTGATCACTTTATTCATTGCTCCTGTTTCCAGATCTCGTCTAGAGGTTAATATTAATTTATTTTTTTTTACACAAGTTAAAGGCATTTATCCACACAAAGAGGCCCTTTTAAAATGTTCCCCGCCCCCTCAATGCAGGTAAAAGTGCATACACCATATACAGCAGACATACTTTTACCTGTGGTGGAAAAAAGAGGCAGAGCTAAGTCAGAGGACAGAAAGCACACACACAGGGATTTCATTTTGAAATCTCTTTGCATACTTTCACATGGGTGCAAAGTACACAGTACAAAGGACATGCTTTCCCCCACCAACTCTGCAGGGAGTTTTCCTTTGAAAATTAGCTTGCAGGCCTGTCTGCAGTTTCAAAATTACCTCATTAATTAATACGTTAAACAGCACTAGTCTCAGTAAAGATCTCTTTTCAACTCTCTCCATTAGGAAAACTGACCATTTAGTCCTATTCTATTTCCTATCTTTTAACAAATTACCTGTCCACAATTGCTTCCTATCCCATAACTTTTTAACTTCCTTGGGAATCTGTCATAATGGACTTTATCCAATTCCTTCTGAAAGCTATATACACTATATCAACCAGCTCACCTTATCCACATGCTTATTTACACTTAAAGAAAGATTAGATTAATAGGACATAATGTCCCTTTGTTAAATCCATACTGCCTCTTCTGCATTTAAGTCATATTTATCAATATGCTCAGCAAGTCTGTTTTTAACAATAGTTTACACCAATTTATCCAGCATGACGTTAAGCTCACTTATCTGTAGTTTCCTGGATCACCCTTGGAGCCCTTTTTTTAAATGACAGTAGCTACATTCCAGTCATCAGGCACAGTGGCACATTTTAATGATAGGTTATAGATTATCAGCAGCAAGTCTGCAATTTTATATTTGCATTCAGTGGCATGCGGTCAAGCCCTTCAAGGGATTCAGTGAATCCCCTGCCCGTAAGCAACAAAAGTTTGGGAGCAGCAGCAGGTGTCTCCTCCACCTACAAAAAAAACCCCCTTGTGGCAGCCGCCTCACTCTTTTTAATTCTCACCCCGCCGCTGAGCTTGCCAGGGGATGATGTGCTAGCAGGGTTCCTACTCCCTGCCAGCACTAAGAAGGCCCCCACGGCAGAAGACAAAAGCCCTGCTGCCAGCAGCCAAATAAGAATGATAGGTCCAGCGTGTGCCTGTGTGTGTATATATAAATGAAAGAAAGTATGTGAGAGAGTGCCTTTGTGTGTGAGAAAGAGACTGCTGTGCCTGTGTATTCATGAGAGACTGTATGTGAAAGAGTGTCTCTGTGTGAGAAAGTGACTGCCTGTGTGTGTGTGTGTGTGTGTGTGTGTGTGAGTGCCTGTGTATGTGAAAGACTATGTGAGAGATTATCTGTGAGTGTGAAAGAATATGTGCAAGAGTGCTTCTCTGTGTGAAAAAGTGACTGCCTGTGTGAGAGGGAGTGCCTGTGTAAGATTGCCTGTATGTATGTGTGTGTGAGAGTGTGGCGCAGAATGATGACATGCTGGTGGAGTTCCCATTCCTGCCAGCAAAAGGAAAACCCCTGCAGGGCCACCAGTGGCCAAAGAAGACGCCCTGCAGGCCACTGGCATTTCCCCTACAGCCAGCAGCTGAAGAAGAGTGAGAGGTTCAGAGAATATGTGTGTGTGTATGAAAGTGCCTGTGTATGTGAGGGAGTCCCTGTGTGTGTGGGTAGAGACAGTGAGATTACAGTTTGTGCACCTTCCTTGGGAAGCAGCAACAGGCAGCCTACCTAGACCCTGGGGGCCCTGCCTGGATCTCCCCCTGACCACAATGTAAGAAAAATATTTTTTATTTACTTATGGGGTGAGGGGGTAGGGGACAAGAAAGACCATGTGTTAGCCAGACCGCCTGTTTTTGTCAGCGAGCATGTGTCAGAGTCAGCCTGTTTCAGGAAACCTGTGGAGGAGAGAGAGTGCCTATGTAGCAGTGAGCATGTGTGTGAGGGAATATGTGTGTGAGTGAGTCAGTGAGCATGGGTGTGAGGAAGTCTGTGTGTGAATTAGTGAGCCTGTATAAGGGAGCATGTGTGTGTGCGAGAGAGAGTAGGCACTTATGAGTGAGCATATGGGTGTGTGTGTGAGAATGAACATGTGTGTTAGTGTGTGTATATAAGAGAGAGAGGAGAAAGTTTGTGTATACCTCCTCCCCTGACTAATCCACAACAATCTAAGGGTGACTGAAATGAAAATTGTTTTTCAGGTATGAAGAGTAGGTGATTTTTTTTATTATTTTAATTATTGAGTGGTGTTTGAGGAATCTGCTGTTTCAAAATATTTTATTGGTCTTTGGGAAACTTTTAAAAATGTTGATGTGTTTTTAATTATTGGATGTTCTATTCATCAGTTTTGAAGTATTTATTCTTTTTGTTGGTATGTATTTACTATTATGATTAATGCTTTATATTTCTTGATAAAGAGTCTAGCTTGTTGAAGTTTCCAGTACGGTTTTGTCTGCATGTTTCTGTTTATACTTTATTGTCTCATTGTTCTGTATTTGGTGAGGGTCTGTGTTCTGCATGTGACTGAGATGAGATATTCTGCTAGCACATAGTTTCTGTGTATAGATCTACAGCAGCCTGGCTTTGTCTGTTTTCCTAATAGGAGGTGTATTGGTGTTTTAAGATCTGGTGTAATATTTGTGGTGTTGCCTTTTCATAGGTAGAACTGTAGCTATTTGAATGTTGGCAGTTGGTGCTGTTTTGGTATGGGAGGTCTACTATATTGTAATTGTTTACTCAGGGCTTTGAGGACTAAGCTCGCACCCAGTGTTCATTATAATAGGCGTAATGCCATACAGTTCCAAGTGTCTTTTTTTCTTTTTGTAGGTTTTTGGTTGGCACCACAACAATGCATATAAATACAATATATATCTTGTAAGTGATATTTTTGCCTCAGAAAAATGTCCTTTCACATGTAAAATCTGTTATTCTAAATGCATAAATTTAAATTTTGTGGGGGGAAGCGAGGGTATAAGACTGTAAGGTTTGCTAAGGCACCTAATATTTTTGCACCAGCTCTGGCTGCATTGGTTCCATGTGGAAAAGCAAGATTGCATGTGGAGCTGTTTTGCTTTGGGTCAGTGGCCCAGCCAAGTTTGGGGAGAGTAAGGGAATGTGATGTGGGGGGGGGGGGGGGAGTAAGGGAATGTGTCGATGCTAGCTGGTTGGGGGGGACGGGGAAGGTGGTGGTGTGCATTTACTGAATCCCCTACCTTTAATGTCACCGCACGCCACTGTTTGCATTCCTTCAAGTCCTGGTGATTTGCTACCATTTCATTTATGAGTTTGCTCTAGCGCTCTTCCAGATCCATGATAATTTGCTTCACCTACAAACAACGGTTCCAGTATGGATATCTTCACAGCATCCACTGCAATGAAGACTTTCTCCCCTGCCGTTGAAGCTCTCTGCTTCAACGGCAGGGGAGAAAGTCTGATGCTTCACTTTCAATGCATGTCCAGCATAACTCTCTGCTTCAACGGCAGGGGGAATGAAGAAAAGAGGATCTATATACAGACTACAACCAAAAAGGACTGAATTACATAGTCTGGGAAAACAAATAAGCATGGGTGTAGCTTGCTTATTGCAGCGGTTACTACCCCTAACTAATTAAGCTAGATATTTCACTTAGATGCAGCTCCAACACTGCTCTCTACATTACATAGAAACATAGAAATGACGGCAGAAGAAGACCAAATGGCCCATCTAGTCTGCCCAGCAAGCTTCACACATATTTTCCACATATTTCACACATATTTCACACATATTTTCCAACCCACCATTAATGGTGGGTTGGAAGGGAAATAGAACCAATAGGTTACTAAGAGCCAAGAGTAACAGATAAGCATGAAAAAAAAATGTGTAAAGCTTGTGGGCAGACTGGATGGGCCGTTTGGTCTTCTTCTGCCATCATTTCTATGTTTCTTTTATGGTCTTAGCCTCCCTGGGTGCCCCTTTTACTGCACCCCCTCCTCCCTGTCATCTAATGGTCCACTGAGTCATTTGCAGGCTTCTTTTTCATGTAGTTCAAAAAGAGTTTTACTTACTTTTCAAAGGGAAAGAAGGCTTGTGAGAATGCTATGTGCCCCACCTGTCCACTAATAATTTTTCTGGTTGATGCCCTCTTGATATAAGGATTCTGACTGGGGTGTTCTTTCAGATCCAAACATGTATCTTATGGGGTACATTTTCAAACACATGCGTGTCCATGTGCGCGCAATTCCCGGCGCACGCACATGGACGCGCTGATTTTATAATATGCACGTGTCGCCGCGTGCATGTTATAAAATACGATACCCGTGCGCCTGATTTTATATCGGCGCACTCGTGCGGGTGGATCGCGACTTGCGTGCACAAGGAGGAGTGATTTTCTAAAAAAAAAAAGTGAGGCGACACAATCGGGCCATTCCCAGTTCCCTCCTAGCCGGCTCCAGTTAAAGAGCAGACTGGGAGGGAACTTCCCTATCCCTCTACCTACCCTTCCTCCCTTTTCCCCTCTCCTCCCCAACTCCTAACCCCCACCTAACTAACCTATTTTTTTGTTTTTGAACTTATTCTCCTGAGCTGTAGTAAGTTCACTTTCTCGGGACAGGGCCTAATGGCTGCTGTCCCGGCCAGCGCACCGCCCTGGCCCGCCCCTTTTACAGACCCCGGCACTTCCGCATGTACCGGGAGATACGTGCATGGGTGGGCCATTTCGAAAAAGTGCTCGGCGCACACATGGCCCAGCCACGCACATATCTCCCGGTATTTGCACGCGACGGGCTTTAAAAATGTACCCGTAAGTGGATTGCAGATGTAAGTGTGTTCATGTCCCAGAAAGTAGGCTGGATTACTTCTGGGTGGAACCTCTTCTTATTATTAGATGTCTTTTTGGCAAGTTTCTCCTCAAATTCTCTCCTGATCTGCCTTTTCATAGTATCCAAGGCAACAGGAGATCAAGTGATTTGCCCAAGGTCACAAGGAGTGCCGGAGGGAGAAGCAGGATTTGGACCCACAACTCAAAACAATATTAAACATAACAGCGCAAAACAGTAAGGATGGGGTAGAGGGAATGAAACCTAGCTTTGCCGACAGAAAGGCTTCAGCTCCGTCACACTTACCCTGCCGAATTCCACAAAGGGTGTCCCCAGCATTCATGCCTTCATACTAGAGGTTTATACCTTTATATATGCCACTCGCCACTCTTACCAGGACCTTAGGACCTTGTCCAGCACAACCATTACGCACACTGGTATGATAAGAAGTGATTATAATCTCCTGATATTACAGTCAAAGGAATAATGCACATCAGATGTGTAGTGAAGCGTGGCATGTACAAAGAAAGAGGTACCTCTCCCCATTCAAAAAAGAGCACAAAAATATGTCTAAACATTTTCAGTAAAATTTGAATAGCGGTAGTTTGTTTACATTTTGTCTCCTGTGTCTTTTCTGATAGGTTTAGTAGGGTGTAAATATGATTCATGGGTATGAGTGTAGGAGTATGATGGCATGTGTACAGTGTGGGTACCGGTATGTACATAAGAGACTCTGAAAATGAGGTGTTAATGAAAGATTGGAGCTTGTGTGTTGAGTGAAAACATTAGGCTGGTTGGTGTAGTGGGGTAGGGTCTGCAAAGCACATTTAATCAGACAAATGCAAACATCTGTGGCAGAGTGGTACCGTCTTTTTTAAAAACAGCAACAATAGGCTGCCAACATGATATTTTCAAGATATCTGTCCTTTCAAATTCTGTATGAATGGAATCTGAAAAAATATGACAGGTGGTGGCATGAGCCACCTCCCATAGTTTTCCATGGAAGGAAAGGAAATAATGTTCACAGATTTCTCCTATAGAACTTAATGGGAGCTGTGCAGCAGAAGAAAGCCCCAGCCAAACTCATTTCTGGTATAGGAGGGAGTACATATATTTGGAATGGAGGCTTCTGGGAGGCAAGTAAAACTCTTTATCAGTTTGTAGGTGAATAACATTTTGTGAGTCAGTTCAGGGCCCAGCAGAAGGGGGTAATGGAGGGTCTAAGGTGGCTTCATCTCCTGCTCACTCCAAATATCTGTATTCATTCCAAAGAAAATATCTTTTAATCAGACTCAAATACCCCCACAGTAGACTCTTTTACCACAACTGCCATTTGAGAAAACCCAAATAACTTCTGTTACTTACTGAAGGGAGGCTGAAAACTGCAGGGAAAAAGAAGATTCCAAAAAGGAGATGAAAAATGCACATAGAGGCACAGGCTAAAGCAAGAGCCTGGTAGACATGGAGGTCCATTATAAAATGTGGCAATTATCGATTGCTCATAGCAGCAAAAACTGGCACAAAGCAAGCCATGGACCAAGGCAAAGGCCCAAATATCTACATGTTCCAGATGATACTCTTTATACTCTGTGTTTGAGTTGATACTATGCAAGTTATTATGTTTGGATGTTTTGCCTTTCTTGAGGTTCTCTTTAATCCTTATTATGTATTCCATGTTCAATGTATTCATTCATTTTGTTTGCTGTAATTTCCAATTTTTGGTTCTCTGTAAACTGAAGCGATATGTACCAGTACATGATCTTCAGTATATAAAAGCCTATCTATAAATAAATAAATAAATAAATAGCTAGCTAGCTAGCTAGCTAGCTAGCTTCATTCAAAATGGAGGAGCTCCGATGCTGAGAAATGCAATTCTGACATCAGTTACTGTCAGTCGTTTGGACTAGCATCTCACCATGGAGGCAGTCCTTCCTCATGGTAAAAGCTACCCTTTCTACAGAAGAGTGCAAGAACTGACATCAGAACCAATAGCATCATAGAAGGCCTACGAGGGCCTGCTGGCAGAAGTGTGTCGGACTTGAACATAAGTTATATCATCTTAATACTGTTTGCTAGGATACATATTGATAACAAAATAAAATGTATATAGAATGCATAAGAAGATCAAAGAGAAACCAATGAAACTATAGTTCATTAAAATGCTCTTTCTGGCTGTTAAAATAGATCTTTCTAGCAAACAAACTGGTTTTTAAATATATTGCCATATCAGTTCCAGTAATTACTGTATTTATTCCTGGTAAAATGCTATGTGGAATATTATAGAACTGCTGCTGGCAGGAGGAGAGCAGAGAGCAGCATTTCTTGCCTGTGTCTCCCTCCTCCTCTGTGACTTCATCCCGAAATCTGATCCACACAGGACCCCTGTAGTCTCATGGGACCCACTGGCATTACAGGAGGTAAGATGTGCTGTTCTCTTCCTGCTGTTGGGACTAGGGGAGGATCGGATCCGTTTTTTACAGAACGTATGAAGGATGACTCTAGATGGGGTGGGGGTGTTGAAGATTCGGTGCCTAGGAGCATATGAGATGTAAATCTGGCCCTGGATAAGATGGGGAAAGGGGGAGGTGGGTGTTACAGAATCATAAAGGAGGAAAGAAATTCTACTAAACATAAGAACATGCCATACTGGGTCAGACCAAGGGTCCATCAAGTCCAGCATCCTGTTTCCAACAATGGCCAATTCAGGCTACAAGTACCTGGCAAGTACCCAAACAGTAAGTAGATCCCATGCTACTGATGCCAGTAATAGCACTGGCTATTCTCTAAGACAACTTGATTAATAATAGTTAATGGACTTCTCCATGAACTTATCCAAACCTTTTTTAAACCCAGCTAAACTAACTGCACTAACCACATCCTCTGGCAACAAATTCCAGAGCTTAATTGTATATTGAGTGAAAAAGACATTTCTCTGATTAGTTTTAAATGTGCTACTTGCTAACTTCATGGAGTGCCCCCTAATCCTTCTGTTATTTGAAGGAGTAAATAACCAATTCACATTTACCCATTCTAGAGCTCTCATGATTTTAAATTCCTCTATCTTATCCTCCGTCAGCCATCTCTTCTCCAAGCTGAACAGCCCTAACCTCTTCAGCCTTTCCTCATAGGGCAGCTGTTATCATTTTGGTCGCCCTTTTCTGTGCCTTCTCCATTGCAACCCTAGCTCCATAATCGGCCTCCCTCACCCCCAGCACTCCCACCCCAGTACTACATTCCCACCCAACCCCTTGCAACTCGCCTCTTGTCTGAACATAATTTATACTGCTTTGCCTTTGATTGTTCATAAGTTTATACTGTTAACCCAGTTGTGACATGCTCTGTGAATTTGCTGTGACACTGTTTTTCGATTTTGACTTTAGTAATTTTTGGTTACTCATCTCCCTTGCTTCACTCTTTCCTCCCTCCCTCCCTTTCCCAAGTTCGCGTCCTTGGCCCCCTCCTCCCCTTCTTAGCTAGCCCTCTATCATCGTTCATTGTATTTTCCTCCTTCTCAGTTACTTGTAAACTGGCATGATGCGTCCTACGAATGCCGGTATATAAAAGCTCATAAATAAATATATCTTTTTTGAGATATGGCGACCAGAATCATACACAGTACTCAAAGTGCAGTCTCACCGTGGAGCGATATAGAGGCATTATGACATTTTCCATTTTATTCACCATTCCCTTCCTAATAATTCCTAACATTCTGTTTGCTTTTTTGACTGCTGCAGCACACTGAGCTGACGATTTCAATGTGTTATCCACTATGACGCCTGTTATCGACTTGGCAATGAGTTCCTTCACTACTGGTGCTTGTGCCTGTCTGCCCGGACTTTTGTTCCTGCACGGATCTCTACCTCTGTTCCTGGACTCTGGCTCGGGTACCCGTTCCTCGGGGGCCTATGTGCGCTTCTTGGGAGACTTGTCTCCAGACCTCCCTGCTCCTCGGGGTGGTCCCTGTGCCTCTCCTGAGCTCCTGCCTGCTGGCCTCCCCACTTCTCGGGGTTGTTCTGGAACTACCTTACAGAGACTCTTGCTTTGTACTCCCCGCTCCTCGGGGTTGTGCCTACGTCTCGTCGGCGACTTGCTCCACTCCTCCCCGTACCTCGGGGTAGGGCCTGCATCTCTACTCAAGTGACTTTGCTCCTGCTCCCCGTTCCGCAGGGCAGCCCCTACATCATCATACCAGGGACTCTGTTACTATGAAATACTACAGTTCTACTACTGCTGACCACGCCTTCCGACGGTGAGGACCTGTGGGGCTCATCCCCGCAGGCTGTAACAACACTCACCTTGGGCCAAGGGTCCATAAACCCACGAATCCTAACACCTACTCTCTCTTTCTTGTCTTTTAACCAGTTTGTAATCCACGAAAGGACATCGCCGCCTATCCCATGACATTTTAGTTTTCTTAGAAGCCTCTCATGAGGGACTTTGTCAAACGCCTTCTGAAAATCCAAATACACTACATCTACCGGTTCACCTTTATCCACATGTTTATTAACCCCTTCAAAAAAATGAAGCAGATTTGTTAGGCAAAACTTCCCTTGGGCAAATCCATGTTAACTGTGTTCAATAAAACCAAGTCTTTCTATATGCTCTGTGATTTTGACCTTGAGAATAGTTTCCACAATTTTTCCCGGCACTGAAGTCAGGCTCACTGGTCTATAGTTTCCTGGATCACCCCTGGAGCCCTTTTTAAATATTGGGGTTACATTGGCCACCCGCCATTCTTCAGGTACAATTGATGATTTTAATGATAGGATACAAATTTTAACTAAAAGATCTGAAATTTCATTTTTCAGATCCTTCAGAACCCTGGAGTGCATACCATCTGGTCCAGGTGATTTGCTACTCTTTACTTTATCAATCTGGCCTACTACATCTTCCAGGTTCACAGTGATTTGGTTCAGTTCATCTGACTCATCACCCTTGAAAACCATCTCTGGAACTGGTATCTCCCCAACATCCTCATTAGTAAACACAGAAGCAAAGAATTCATTTAGTCTTTCTGCAATGGCCTTATCTTTTCTGAGAGCCCCTTTAACCCCTTGGTCATCTAATGGTCCAACCAACTCCCTCATAGGTTTCTTGTTTTGGATATATTTTTAAAAGTTTTTATTATGAGTTTTTGCTTCTATTACCAACTTCATTTCAAACTCTCTGTTAGCCTGCCTTATCAATGTTTTACACTTAACTTGACTGCTTATGCTTTTTCCTATTTTCTTCAGATGGATCCTTCTTCCAATTTTTGAAGGGCTTTTTTTGGCTAAAATAGCCTCTTTCACCTCACCTTTTAACCATGCTGGTAATCATTTTGCCTTCCTTCCACCTTTCATAATGTGTGGATTACATCTGGACTGCGCTTCTAAAATTGTATTTTTAAACAAAATCCATGCCTGTTTTACACTTTTCACCTTTACAGCTGCACCTTTCAGTTTTTTCTAACTATTTTAATCATTTTATCAAAGTTTCCCTTTTGAAAGTTTAGTGCTAGAGCCGTGGATTTTCTTATTGTCCCCCTTCCAGTCATTAATTCAAATTAGATCGTTATGATCTCTATTGCCAAGTAGCCCCACCACTGAGAAGTTGCTCACCAAATCCTGCACTCCATTAAGAATTAGATCTAAAATAGCTTTCTCTCTCATTGGTTCCTCAGCCAATTTCTGCGTAAAGCTGTCATTTTTTTCCATCCAGGAACTTTAGCTCTCTAGCTACTAGAATGTCCTGATGTTACATTTACCCAGTCAATATTGGGGTAATTGAATCTCCCATTATTACTGCATTACCAATCTGGTTAGCTTCCAAATTTCTCTTAGCATATCATCATCTATCACATCATTTTGGCTAGGTGGACAGCAGTATACTGCTAGCGCTATACTCTTCCACAAAACACAGGGATTTCTACCCATAAAGATTTTATTGTGCATTTAGTCTTGCAGGATCTTTATCCTGTTGGATGCTTACAGTTAGCGGTCTGCAAGATGCCCCCACGAACCCCCCACACTCGCTCTCTTGGCTGGGTCTCCACTGACTTCTGACATGACCGAGCCCCTCTTGCCTTCTTCGCAGTGGAACTCCATGCTCTGATGCAGCGACACGTTGCCAGGGACCCATGTGGCAGGACGCCACTAACTGCAAATGACTGCGCTCTGCCTTTGGCACGTGCACGCCTGATGTTGCTAGATTTAAAGGGCCCACAGTGCAAAAAGCCCTGCGGCACCCTTGGATGACATCACACGCTTAGGTCTATAAAAGGCCCTTGCTGACATTACTTCACTGCTTCAGCAACAGGTCCCACTGCTCCGGAGTAGAGCTTGTTGCTTCCAGTGTTCCTGTCTTCAGTCTTTGTCCAGCCTGTTTCCAGTCTTCATCCAGTTTGTCTTCAGTTCTCATTCATCTTGTCTTCTGTCCTCATCATTTTGTCTCCAACCTTGCATCTGCTTTTTCTTATCCTCGCTTTCCTGCCCTGCCTATCCTTCCCTTGTCTCCTCCCTCAGACAGACATTTGGTTTTGATCTCAGACACCACTGACCACTGCCTGCCTCTGACCATCACCTGAACCTCAGACACCACTGACTTCTGCCTGCCTTTGGCCATTGCCTGGACCTCAGACACCTCTGACTGCTGCTTGCCCCTGATCATTGCTGGGACCTGGCACATGCCTGATTGCCACCTTTCTATGACCCAATCTAACTATTGACCTTCACTTCAGCTACCAGCAGAGACCCCATTTAAGTCCTGTTAGCCTTGGTACCCAAAGGCTCAACCCGAGGGGAATGAGGGCTGGTATAGGTGAAGGTCCTGATGGGTCTCTGTCTCTTCTGGGTCTACCTGCCAATGGTGAGAACCTGCAGGGCTCCTGCCTGAAGGTTGAGCCAATCCCGCCTCGGTTCATGGGTCCACAGATTGAACAGTCTTTATGCCATCCTGGACATAAAGAGCCATTCCCTCACCAAGTTGCTCCTCCCTATCATTGCAAAATAATTTGTACCCTGGTATAACACTATCCCATTGGTTCTCATCCTTCCACCAAGTATTTTGATGCCAGTTAAGTCTATCTCATCATTCACTGCTATACACTAACTTTCCCATCTTACTTTTTAGACTTCTGGCATTGGCATACAGACATTTCAAAATGTGTTTTTGGTTTGCATTAACAGCCTGCTTTTCAGTTGACAGAGATAATTTGTAGTCTTTTAACTCAGGTGATTCTTTACTTATAGGCACATGGTCTACTTTTGCTTTTATTGAAACTTCTCTGTTGGGATGCCCTAACTCTCCTGCTTCATTAGTATCCTTTGAAGATACTTCCCTCTGAAAATTGCACTACTGAGCGACTGACGGCTTTTCCCTTGATTCTACTTTAAAAGCTGCTCTATCTCTTTTTAAAAGTTAGTGCCAGTATCCTGGTTCCACCCTGGTTAAGGTGGAGCCCATGCCTTTGGAAAAGACTCCCCCTTCCCCAAAAGGTTCCCCAGTCCCTTAAAAAACTGAAGCCCTCTTCCTTGCACCATCATCTCATCCACGCATTGCCGGCGCTCTGCCTGCCGCTGGGAACCTTTGTTCATTGCTCAGCTCCAAGTAGTCTAGGGACTTCTAGTTCGACCTACACTATGCATCGCGGAAGCAGGATGTCAACTTCAGAGTGCAGAGGACCTGGGGTTTAAATAGCTAGGCTGAACAGACTCAAAGCTTCCTACACAGACTGCAATTATATGAAAGGAATGACCCTGAGAGATCCGGGACACAGAAAACCGCGGCAGGCAAAAAAAAAAAAAAAAAGAGCTGAGAACTCATGGTCATATTAACCCAAGAGAAGCACACTAATTTATAATAGACAGATACTTAGAAATAAAGGTCAACAAGCAAGCTGTAGGTGACCTCTATTTCTACCATTCTAAGCAGACTAGCATCGCCACCAGCACCACACTGTACAATAATGGACTTAGAAATTGTGCACTGCCTCTTTAAAACTGTCCAATCGAATGAATGGAATGAAAAGAGCAGCCAATGGGAAGGCGGAACTGGCTAGCTATATAAGAGAGCGCAGCGCCCCAGCGCGGTCTCCGGTTTAGATTTTCGGGAGGAAGTAGGCTCTCTGTTCTTTTTCTTCTCTCTCCTTAAAAAAAAAAAAAATTAGCCACAGGGTAAGTTAAAAGTAAATGGTTTATACCGGCATTTATGAGTAGACAAGACTAGTTTGTGGATTTCAGGAGACTATTTTTTTGTGTGAATGTGGAGGTATGTAGCTAGTATTGCGTTTTCTCCTGAGCTGATATTTATCTGTAGGAGCTTTATCAGGTTTTTTTTTTTTCTTGTTTGTTTTTTGTCGCTGGGGGGGGGGTTGCTCGGTGTTTATCTTAGTTATGAGTTATCGTTGTCGTCTTCGGTTTTTTTTTTTTTTTTTGACTTGACTCGCTGTGCTGAGCGTTAAGTTCTCGAACCTACTGTACTCGTTCTGGTAACCGTTTTTGAGCGCTCGTGCGTAACTGAAACGCGAAAGTGTGTGGTACATCTATCTTGGCTTTCAGGTAATAAAGCCAACGGCTGACCGCGTCATTGATGGAAACAGATTTTATTTTCATAATATTTACAAACGCGGACTTGCTGCGTATGTGGCTGAATGAGTGAGGTAAAATCGGAGGGCTGTAGGGAGGAAACTGCTCGGAGGCAGACCCGATGGAGACGAAGATTGCACAAACCAGCAACTCTATAAGCAGCTGCGACAGTGCAGGGGCAGTCCAGTATTTTTCTATAGAACTGGGATGGGGGAACCGTTAACGAGCAGTGATCGGTATAAAACTGTTACAGAGAGCTGCACTCAGTTACCCTCATGCTGGAGGCGGGGGGGTGGGGAGCTGCCTCTTCCGCGGGGTTGTTACTGAGATTTTCATCTCTGCCGGACCAATCGCAGAATCTCAGGCGGGGGGGCTGCAGGCAGGGAGAGCTGGTGGAGGCTGATCGAGCCTGCAGTACATGCCGTCACCTTGCGGCTAATCCCCGCGTTATAAACCGCGTTCCTGCTTTCCCTAAACGCCGGAGTTACTGCGGGGCAATGGCTGTACCTGCTGAAGCCGCCGCTCTGCTTGGCGGGCGGGGGGGGGTTGAGGGGAGCTTAGCTGCGAGCCTGTCGACATCTATCTACTCTGTAGCCGAGGGCTCCCTCCTCCGCAGGGGGGCGCGCTCTCAGTCAGGAGCCCGATGGCAAGGTCACCCCTTGGCTAATATCTCACTCTGAAACCAGCCAAGGGCAAGCCGCCTCTCCTTACAAGCCCTCCCCCCGCCTCCGTGACCAGAGTGGAAAGGAATGGGTCTCTATGAACGTGGAGCAGTCGCTGCGTGGTAACTGGGGGGGGGGGGGCGGCTGCAGAGGCTTTCGGTTAGTCTAGTAACGTTTCCGACCTCTGATCAACCTCTTAAATGGTGACCCTCCCCCTTTCCAACTCGTGGGTAGGGCGCCCTAAGCACAGCTGGAAATAATCCCATTGTGACAGCTAGTCAGCGCAGCAGGGCTGCTACGTAAGCGACCTCACAGAGGCCTGATGCAGATGATACATTTCGCGGTTTCTTCTTCCTCCCCCCTAGACCTTGCGGTAAGTCGCCATCATGCCCTTCGGCAACACACACAACTTACTAAAGATGAAATTCTCCGTGGAAGAGGAGTTTCCAGACCTCAGTGCACACAACAATCACATGGCCAAGGTGCTGACCATGGACCTGTACAAGAAACTGAGGGATAAACAGACTCCCAGTGGATTTACCTTGGATGATGCCATTCAGACTGGGGTGGACAACCCAGGTAAAAAAAACAATGTTTTGCTATCTCTGTTATCCGTTATTACTGGAAATGCCTTTTATTAACATCAAAAGTTCCTTGATTTCCAGGTTGTTTTTTTTTAATTATCCATGGCCAGATCTAGGCGTAGGCAATCCAGGCATGTGCCTAGCACCCTAAATTCTGAAGGCACCAAAAAAAAAAAACCCAAACCTGGGACTTCCCTCCCCCTCACACTTC
This sequence comes from Rhinatrema bivittatum, assembly GCF_901001135.1. Classification (NCBI taxonomy): domain Eukaryota; kingdom Metazoa; phylum Chordata; class Amphibia; order Gymnophiona; family Rhinatrematidae; genus Rhinatrema; species Rhinatrema bivittatum. The sequence continues at coordinate 41,837,064 of NC_042618.1, read as the reverse complement.
TGCTCTTTGATTCCTAGGGTCAACCCCCTCCCCAGTCCTCTGTTTATGGGTGCCATGGTCTTAAATCTGGCCCTGACTCTATCCTGGGGTGGTAAATATACCACTAAAGTCTTTTTTTTTTTTTTTATATGCTGCCACATCCAAATCGGTGACAAAGGTTGCTATTCTACTGTTCCTTCCTCCAAGCATAAAATTATAAAGATGCAATACAATGCATATAACAGTGTATTGTAAATAGTTATGCAGTTGACATTTAAAATTAAAAATCTCAAGGCAACATTTTCATAACACTGGCTCACTAATTTAGCTTTGTTTAATGCTTCTGATTCTAAGTTCTAATTGTGGTATATCATTATAAACCAAACTACTGAAGATGTATCTCTCCCCCCCCCCCCCCCCCCCCCCGAACACACACACAGGACAAACTAGTTCCATTTTAAGTTTGTTTGGTTTTTTTTTTTATAAAAAAAATTGTTCCAGCAGGTTCTCCCACAGCCCCAGCACTTGCTTCCTGAATTGGAGGGAGCTGGTCGGCTAACAGCTGGGAAGAGGCATTTGAGACTTCCTCCAGTTCACTGCTTGACCACCACTAACTTTTCTGCATTTCTTGTGCTCTAATGTAAAAAAAAAGTGCATTAATTTTTAATGCTTACTATACTAAAAAAAAAAACCACTCGTGTAATATGACACGCACTGCATCTAGTAAAAAAAAACCCCCTAGAAAGCATGGTAAAATGGTGGTAACTTCAGTTCTAACTACTGAAATAAAAATGGTAGTAAAATTTAACTAGCTTCTCTAACCATTGAATTGGAGGTAGTCCTCTTTGAAGTCCTTGCTACCCCTGAGTCCTAGATCCCAGACCCTCACAGTCTCCCTATTCCTTAAGACACCCATTAATCCTGTAATCCATTTGAGACGTCAGTGAGGTGGCTTGTTAGTGGGATGGGGTCAATGGGCTTTGCAGCTCAGTAGGTGCAGGCTTAATGGGCAGGGAGACTATAGTGTGGGAGGGGGAAACAGCATAGGCATGGCCAAGGCAAAGGACTGGTGTGAGTGAGTGAAAGGATAGTTTGTGTGCTAGCTAATGCACAATTTCAGAGTGAAAAATCAAATGTTCCCAGGTAGAATGGTATTTTTAAATATTTATTAGCTTTAAATAGGTGTATATACTGTTAAAAAATAATTTGTTGGTATTTGAATTCATAAAGTTTTTAATTATTTGATGTTCATCAGATCTTTTGAATATCAAAGGATTGAGCAATAATTTCATGTACATAGATACCAATCATCTCTGAAATTCAGAACATATGCATGTGGATTCTAAGAATATTTCTTGGACGTTTTATCACTTAAGGAATCTCTTCAGCTGTATTGCCTCACAAAACACACATTCCCCTGGTAAACCACAACACATTTACAGGGGAACTTAATTTCCTAACCCCAATACCTGTGCTGTTAATGCGAAAAATATTTCCTCTGAATCTGAGCATATTTAGAAAGATCAGGAAACATTCACACTACCCCTGTAAAAGGGGAGAAGCCAAGCATGCTCTCAAATCAGATTAGTCAGTTAAACTAGACTCTGATATACTTAGTAGAAACAGCATAGGTTATAATGGCCTGGAATATTGGATATTAATTTTTCATTCCTCTTACTCCACCAGTCCAGAACCTATGGATTATATTCTCTCATTCAGCAGTGGAGGCAGTCTTTTTTTGGACATCACCTCTATGTATGTCTTGTATGGAATATTCATAGCCAGTGTTACCTACCTCTACCACTGGAAGGACAGTTAGTGAACTCATCTTCACTGAGGATTCTTTATTCAGAGGATAGCCTTTATGCTGTTGTGGGCTGAAAGCTGCTGGCTTTTGTATCGGGGCCAAGCTCCTGCTAATGTTCTCAATAGTGTATTGTGCCTAGTCTGCCTTTTTGTTCCCTGTTCTGGTAGAGCCTTACCTGCAGAGAGGTTTGATAAGCTCCAACCTTAAGGTGACTTTGCATACAATTTGGAGCCACCTCTTTGCCTTACAGCTGATTCTTTGTTACTGCCTGGCTACATGGCAGATAAAAATCGTTGTATTTGGCAACCTAAGAAAACATGGCTTATAAAACCCTTCGGCTATATTACCACCCTTTATGCAATACATTCTAGATTTATGGCTCCAAAAGGGTGAGAGCCTACGGGGGCATAAAGAATATCACCATAGTACCTCTGTATGCCAACACGTTTACTCCTGGGTTCGTCAGCCAGGCCTTCCAGGAATGGAGAAGTAAAGGGATCCAGACATGGGGGCCAGACAGGCTTAAGCCCTTTCAGAGTTTGTAATTAATTTGGCCTATCTGATTCGGTGATCTTCCCCTATACCCAATTAGCTCATTTCTAAGCTAAAGCGTCACTCAGGGATCCTCTCCAACGGGAGGAATCTGACTTTGAAAAACTATACGCTAGGGCAGACAGAGCCACAAAGGTAGTATCCTTGATATATACCAAGCTCTGTGAAAAGGAACAGACCAAGGCTTCCCACATTAAAGTATGGGAGTCAGATCTAGGACTAGATATCCCTCAGAGAATGGAAGACGATATATGGCTCCATGGGCAGGGGTTTTATAGCTGCAAACTTAGTGGAAAATGCCTTTAAACTTCTTTATCACTGGTACTTATTTCCTCAAAAGCTGAATGTTATGAATAGGACTATAAGCCCCTTATGTTGGTGGAAGTGCAAGGCCATAGGATCCTTTCTCCACATGTGGTGGGAGTGCCCTGCAGTACACACACACTATGGAGTGAGATTACTGACCTGGCTTCTAGTGATGGGATAACATGGGATCCATTGTCCATTAAACAAGCATTACTGGGAGCCTCGATTTCAAATCTACCTAGCAGCACCAACACCTTGGTTAAATATGTATGTACTGCCACACGCTGTGAAATTGCAAAAAAATGGGCAACAGATTATTCCAAGTATTACAGAAATACAACACAGGGTTGAGTCTGTAACAAAGATTTCGGCACATGAACATGACAGTCTAAATTTCAGTCAAACTGGCAGCGTATGAGACATGGAAGAATCATGATATGAACTCGGCTGACTGTCAAGGGGGTGGTAATGCGTAGGCCATTTATTTTACCAAACTATTTCACACTGTCTACTAGGATTCTACTAACTGACCACTAATCTGAGTTCCCTGTACGTACCTGGATCAGTCCAGACAGTGGGTTATATTCCCCGACCAGCAGATGGAGTCAGAACAGAGTTTGAGAGCGTCGGCATATAGAGTAGTGCACCCTCTGCTGGAGCTCAGTATTCTTCTGACTCCAGCAGATGTGAGCAGGGGGATCCACTAGCTCCCCCAGATTGACAGGGTTTTCTTCATTTTTGGTTATTTCTTTCTTTTTCTCCACAGTATTTCCCTGTCTTATGTTTCTCTTCATTTTGGATCCTTAAAATTAAAAAAAAGACTTTTCAATTTTTGAGGAGGCGTGTGTCTGTGGCTCTGCCTTCTCTATTCTGTACTCCTTTCCTCTTCCGTTGGGGTAAGTGGAAGTTTTTTGAGTTTCTCTCCACAGGTTTGCTTCTTTTTGGTGGTGCCCCGTGGATGCCGGTGGTTCCGGCTGCTCCACGTGTCGTTTGTGGGTCCCGTGGTTCGCAAGCTCCGCCTGCAGGTGTGTGCTCAACTGAAACGGGGGTTTTCCCCCGCAGTTCCTGGACCCCTTCGGCGGGTTGTTAGGGCCATTCCAGGCCCCTCCGCGGCACTAGCTCGTTTTTGGCCCCCCCGAGGCTTTTTTCCCGGTGCTGACATGCCGCGGTCCTCGAGGTGTGAGGCCTGCGGCGAACCGGGGAATCAATTTCTGAGGGAGGGGCTTTGTGAGCGGTGCTTCCCCGATGGGGAAGGCACCCTGCAGTCCTCCGGTGCGATTTCGGACCTGCCTCCTCCTCAGCCTGGGCGGCGCGGGCCGGCCACGACGCCGCCTTTGGCGGGAACGGCGGCCATTTTAGGGGGATAGCGTGAGACGGACTCGCTCCCAGATGCAGACAGGATTGGTTGCACTGGCTCTCAACAGGCTTTGCCCCCGGCGGGGGGTTTGCCCGACCAGGACTCCCAGGACGGTCCCCCCCAGGGATTCCAATCAACTCCCCGTTTTTCTCACCTGATTTTATTCCAGCAATGCACATGGCTTATTTGCAGGGTATAGGAGCGCAGGCGCTGAATCCCCTGGGGGCCCCTCCCCCCCCCAAGGTTCCTAAACTTGCTGTTGGTCTCACCGTTACGCCTGGATCCCTGCCGGGTCCCCCTCCCGTGCCACCCCGGCGTACCATGGGGGCGGCTTCACCGGTGAGAGATGACTCCCTGGAATCCCCGGAGGCGCTTCCGGATGGACATACGGAGGGGGACGACCCTCGAGCCCTACGGATTTTTCAAAAAGAAGAGCTGGATGAACTCATCCACCATATTATTCAGGAGCTGGACCTCGACCCACCTCCAGATCCGCCGATCCCTGTGGCTCCTGCCGTCGCCACCTCTTCTCGCAAAGGGGATCCAGTACTTGCCGCCCTCCGTCCTAGGGCAAGGGCTTTCCCTATCCATGAGTCCTTCCTACAGCTTCTCACCAGAGAGTGGGACACTCCCGAGGCGTTCTTGAAAGTCACACGTGCCATGGAAAAGCTATACCCGCTCCCTGAGGATTTTTTGGATCATATCAAGGTGCCCAAGGTGGACTCAGCGGTGTCGGCAGTGACCAAGAGGACGACCATCCCGGTCACGGGTGGAACGGCCCTGCGGGATACGCAGGACCGTAAACTAGAAACCTTCCTCAAAAGGGTCTTCGAAGTCTCCGCCCTAGGTATGCGGGCCGTGATGTGCAGTTCGCTCGCGCAAAGGGCCAGCTTACTCTGGGTACAGCAGCTTCTCACCTCTCAGGAGTTGCCCCCCGAAGAGGCCGCCCAGGCGGACCGTCTGGAATCTGCCATAGCATACGGGGCGGACGCCTTGTATGATCTTTCGCGTAATGGCGCGGTCCATGGTTTCGGTTGTAGCAGCCCGACGGCTCTTGTGGCTTCGCAACTGGGCGGCGGATGCTTCCTCCAAGTCAAGCCTTGGCTCCCTCCCCTTTCGGGGAAAGTTTTTATTTGGAGAGGACCTGGATCAGATCATCAAGTCACTGGGGGAAAATTCGGTGCATCGGCTGCCGGAGGATAGACAGCGTTCCTTCAGGTCTTTTTCTTCCGGTAGAATCGGGGCCAGGGCACAGCGACGTTATAGGTCTTACCGGCAGTCCAGTTCCCGGATACAGCCGACAAGATCCCAGCCTTGGTCTCGTTCCTTTTGTGGGCGGAGGCCCGCGAGAGAGGGTCCAGGGCAGGGAAATCCGCCCACAAAGTCCTCCCAATGATGCCAAAGGAGCCCACTTCTCACCTCCCCGGATCGGAGGACGCCTCATGGACTTCTGCGAGGAGTGGGCAGTTATCTCCACGGACCAGTGGGTGCTGGACACCATAAGAGACGATTACTCCTTGGAGTTTGTCCGCCCCCCGAGGGACCGGTTCATCTTCTCCCCCTGCGGTTCGGATCTCAAGAGGATAGCGGTTCAACAAATACTAGACCGACTGCAGGAAATAGGGGCCATCGTTCCCGTCCCCTTTGAGGTGGGCGTGGGCCACTATTCCATTTACTTCATCGTTCCCAAAAAGGACGGATCCTTTCGGCCCATCCTGGACTTGAAGGAGGTAAACAAGGCCCTCAGGGTCAGCCGGTTCCACATGGAGACTCTTCGATCAGTGATTGCCGCAGTGCACAAGGGAGAATTCCTCTCTTCACTGGATTTCTCGGAAGCATGCTTGCACATTCCCATCCTGCCAGCTCACCGGCGGTATCTTCGCTTCAAGATTCTCGGTCAACACTTTCAGTTCAAGGCGCTTCCCTTCGGTTTGGCGACCGCACCTCGGACCTTCACAAAGATCATGGTAGTGGTGGCGGCGGCCCTCCGCAAGGAGGGTATCCTAGTACATCCGTACCTAGACTGGCTGATTCGAGCGAAGTCCTTCTCACATGGTCAGACCTCAGTGGCCAGAGTAGTACAATTCCTACGCTCTCTGGGCTGGGTGGTGAACCTTCCAAAGAGTTCCCTTGTGCCCTCGCAACACCTGGATTTCTTAGGCGCGAGCTTCGATACCCGGCGGGGTATGGTGTTCCTGCGCCAGGACAAGGCGCAAGCCCTGAGGGAGCACGTGTCTCGGTTTTCGGCTTTGGAAGAACCAACCGCCTGGAATTATCTGCAGCTCCTGGAAGTAATGGCCTCCACCATCGACATGGTACCCTGGGTGTTTGCACACCTGCGTCCACTGCAGGCGTCCCTGCTATCCCATTGGAAACCAGTCTCCCAGGAGTATCAGGTGATCCTGCCGCTTCCACCATTAGCCAGGAAAAGCCTGGATTGGTGGCTTGTCCCCTCGCATCTGGCTCGGGGAGTCTCGCTCGAGGTTCCCAATTGGGTGGTGGTGACCACCGATGCCAGCCTCGCAGGATGGGGTGCAGTCTGCGAAAGAAGCGCCACTCAAGGGACTTGGACGCCAGAGGAGGCAAAGTGGCTGATCAATCGCCTGGAAACGAGAGCCGTGCGTTTCGCTCTCCAGCATTTTCTTCCCCTGGTGCGACAGAGGTGAGGATCCTCTCGGACAACGCCACCACTGTGGCCTACATCAATTGTCAAGGGGGGACAAGAAGCAAGCATGTCTCCCTCGAGTCTGCTCTCCGCCCACTCCATCAGGGGAGTAATCTCGTCCAGATAGCGGCCTCTCACATCGCCGGGGTGGACAACATTCAGGCGGACTTCCTGAGTCGTCAACAGCTAGACCCCGGCGAGTGGGCTGTCTCCGAGGCAATGCATCTCATCGTCCGTCGTTGGGGGACTCCACGCCTCGATCTAATGGCGACCTTTCTCAACGCCATGGCTCCACGCTTCTTCAGCCGCAGAAGAGAGCGCGGCGCGGAGGGGTGGATGCCCTCGCCCTTCTGTGGCCGTCGGATCAACTGCTCTGTGTTTCCTCCTTGGCCTCTGGTCGGCAAGGTTCTCCGCAGGTTGGAACATCGAGGGACTGTAATTCTCGTCGCCCCGGAATGGCCCCCGTCGGCCATGGTTCGCAGATCTACTTCAGATGACTGTGGACGGCCCACTTCGCCTGTCCCATCTTCCTCATCTTCTGCGTCAGGGGCCGGTATTTTTCGAGCAGGCAGAACTCTTCTGTCTTGCGGCCTGGCTTTTGAACGGCGCAGTCTCCGCCACAGAGGCTACCCGGAGACAGTGATCTCAACGATGCTTCGTTCCCGCAAGCCTTCGACCTCCGTCGCTTACGTTCGAGTTTGGAAGGTCTTCGAAGCCTGGTGCTCCGACCGTGGTGTCCAAACCATGGAGGCGATTGTCCCGCTGATCCTTCATTTCCTACAGGATGGTCTGGGTAAGGGTCTCGCCTATAATTCGCTCCGGGTTCAGGTGGCGGCCTTGAATGTCTTGGTACAGAAGGACTGCTCTCTACCCCTTCAGCTGGATATCGCACGTTTTCTGAAGGGTGCCAAACACCTATGGCCACCGGTCAGGGATACTTTCCCTTCTTGGAGCCTCAACTTGGTGCTGCGAACGCTGTCGGGCCCTCCTTTTGAACCCCTGAGGAGGTCCTCCCTCAAGGACCTGACCCTCAAGACGGTTTTCCTGGTAGCCATCTCTTCTGCTCGCCAGATCTCAGAGCTCCAAGCCTTGTCCTGCCGGGACCCTTATCTGTGTTTCTCCGACTCCGGGGTTTCCCTTCGTATGGTGCCATCCTTCCTACCAAAGGTGGTCTCGGCCTTCCACGTCATTCAAACGGTGGAGCTTCCAGCGTTCGCTCCAGAGGAACCCCGGTCTCTCCGGCTCCTGGACGTCAAGCATGTGCTGCTCAGTTACCTGGAGGTTACCAATGACTTCCGGGTATCCGATCATTTGTTTGTCCTCTGGTCAGGACCGAGGAGAGGTTCTCAGGCATCCAAGACGACTATTGCGCGCTGGATAAAGGATGCCATCTCATCGGCTTACATTGCGGCGGGGCGGGTACCGCCTCGCAGCGTGTCTGCTCATTCCACGCGATCCCAAGCGGCGTCCTGGGCGGAATCTCGCTCAGTTTCCTCCCAGGAAATCTGCCGTGCGGCGACGTGGAAGTCGTTGCACACTTTTTCCAGACATTACAGACTACACCTGGCGCCTCAGTACACGGGTTCTTTTGGCGATCAAGTTCTCCGAGCAGGTCTCTCAGGACCCCACCCGGTTTAGGGAAGCTTGGGTACATCCCACTGTCTGGACTGATCCAGGTACGTACAGGGAAAAGAAAATTATTCCTTACCTGCTAATTTTCGTTCCTGTAGTACCATGGATCAGTTCAGACGCCCGCCACTAGGGGTTTCATTAGGTCCTGCTCGGATTCTTACAGGTAACTTTCATTCTGTTTGTCTCTGATTATTGTTACTGTTCACAGCTCCTCACAAGTTGACTGTTGGTGGTCCCGTTGACCGTTTGTTTACTTATATCTTTCTCTGTTCCTTTTTGTGGACTGATCTGGATCCAAAATGTTGTGTGTTGCTTTTGGGCTTTGCTATGCGTAATACTGAGCTCCAGCAGAGGGTGCACTACTCTATATGCTGATGCTCTCAAACTCTGTTCTGACTCCATCTGCTGGTCGGGGGATATAACCCACTGTCTGGACTGATCCATGGTACTACAGGAACGAAAATTAGCAGGTAAGGAATAATTTTCTTATTTTACTGATACTTTTATACTTCCTCCACAAGTACAACAGCAGGGAAGGGGGGGGGGGAGGGAATTGAGGGGATACTGAGTCTAATCTGAGTGTCACTAAGGTTGCAAGATCAGATGTATTGGTTTCTCACACATGATGGGTTAGTTTTTACTGTGTTTTCTTACTCTTATATTTTAACAGTACTCCCAATGTTATCTCATGTTTGCTATATTTGTAGTACCAGTTTTGTTAACACTTAATAAAGTTTTAAATTTAAAAAAAATCGTTGCAGTTTGTGGTAATAAGCACGTTCCTCTCTCAGCAAAGGCTTCATGTTCTGGTTGCTGCAATGAGTTCCTGGAGACATGATCTTCTTCCTCTTCTAAAAGGCACTCTGGCAAGCCTTCGGAAATTTTTTCAGGGAATGGGTCCATATTACATCAGACCGATCTTGGACATTATTCAGAACTGATATGCTCTGGCGTTGAGATTTCCGCTAAGGAAATATTTTGTGGTTTCTCCTGCCTGTTCCTTAAACAGGGTGATGGCAATTTATGCAACATTAAACAAATTGATAATTTTTGCAGGCACTCTGTTCCCATGAAGGAACAGCAAAGAGGAGAATGTTCAATATATTTGGGTTTCCCAAAGAAGGATGGTGCTTTCAGGGCAATTTTGGATCTAAAATGGGTAAACAGTTTTCTTAGCTTTCAGACAGGTGGATCCAGAACTAGTGGCTTATGTACCTCTACCAGCAGATGGGAGACGGAACAAAGCCGATGTCATGGTATACATATACCCCTGACTGACATCAGCCTGCCAGTATTCTGTCACCAGCAGATGATAGATGTGCATCTCCCTATTGGGGATTGCATTGAAATTTAATAGAGAAGTTTATTGCCCCACTCCTGTGGTGATACCTTATGGTTCCTCGCTCAGAAATTTACTGGGGTGACTTCGGTGAATTCTCTTTCAAATGAGTGCCTTGGTCCGGTAGCTGGTTTTTCTGGTGTGGACTTAGCTGTGTCTTTTTTTTTTTTTTTAAACTGAAAGGCAATTGGGTGCAGGAAGCAGAGCGCTGCGATGAATGTAACACCCTCCCTACCCCCCCCCCCCACCTTCCTGCAGTTGGAGACACTCCATTCTCAGCCTGGACAGGCTGAGCTCAGGTAAAGAGTTAAAAAAAAAAAAAAGAAAAAAAAAAAAAAAGCTTCTTGTGCTTGGCTCATCAGTCTGGCATCTGTTCCTGCCTCCGGGGGAGTTGAACTTGGGCAGCCTGGTGGATTGAGCAGTCCTTTGGGCTTGGCCCTGCTATCAGGCTCAGAACTTCGCTGTGTGTTTTTGCATGCTTTTCCACGACACGTAAATCTGCCCTCTCCAGGATGTCTGTTTGTGCTGGATGCCCAGTTGTGTGCATATGGGCGCATGGTTCATAGGGTGCCTTCTGGAGTGCTTAGTAGTGTGCCTGAAGGTGCTTAGTGTGCTTCAGGGCATCTAATAGTTGGACATCAGACCAATGGGTGCTGGAGGTGATAAGAGATTACGCTCTGGAGTTTCTGTGTTCCTCGGGATGTCTTCATAGTGTCTCCATGCAACTCTCTGCAGAAGACAAGCAGTGGAGTGTTATCAAGACTTAGCCTGCAGGCTGTAGTCCCAGTGCCCAGGTCTCAAGAAAATATTGGCAGATATTCCATTTACTTCATTTTGCCAAAGGAGGAGGGCTCTTATCACACCATCCTACATCTCAAGGGAGTCCACTGTCATTTGTGGGTGGTTTGATTGCCCATGGAAACCTTATGCTCAGTGATAATGGCAGTGTAGTTTGGAATTCCTGATATCACTGGATTTGTCAGAAGCATACCTTCATATTCCCATCTGACTAGAGCATCAGTAAGTTTTGTTTTGCTGTGTTGGGGGCGACACTATCAGTTCTGAACACTACATTTCAGTCTGGCCCACCATGCCCAGAGCTTTTTCCAAAGTTATGGTGGTTGCAGCAGTGTTAAAGGATGGTATTCTGGTTCGCCCATACTTAGACTGGCTAATTTGTGCCAAGAGCCTGGAAGAGAGCTTTCAGGTCTCTCACAAGGTGATCTCCTTATGCAGGAACTAGGCTGGGTGGTGAACTTGGCCAAGAGCTTGCTGCAGCCATACCAAAGATGAAGCAAGGCAGGGTGTTCTGCTGGAGTGCTGCATTCAAACACTAATGGTGCAGGTGCGATTGACAGAATCAATGCACCAAACTGATCTTATCTATAGGTGCTTGGATTGAAGGCGGCCACCCTAGAGGTGGTTCCATGGGCAAGGGTGCATATGCATCCACTTCAGCACTCCCTGCTGGCATGTTGAGTCCTCAGTCTCCAGACTATTTGATTCATCTTCACTTTCCAGTGAAAATCAGCATGTAGTTGCCATGGTGGTTGCAAGCAGTCTAAGGAAAGGGGTTTACCTACGATCACCAGACTGACTAGTACTCAACAGATGCGAGCCTCCAGGGTTGGGGGCCCACTGCTTGGAGTTGATGGCGCAAGGGCACTGGAGTACCAGAAGTCTTTCTGGAGCATCAATGGCCTGAAAGCCTGGGCTGTCAGGTTGGTGTGCTTATGATTTTTGGACAGATTTCAGGGTCGAGCAGTCCAGATAATGTCTGACAATGCCATCACAGTGGCTTACATCAATCAGGGAGGAACCAAGAGCCAGCAAGAGTGGCATACTGTTCCAGATTTTTTTCTTTTTTTTTTACCAGAGATGGTCTCTGTTTGTTTGAATCTTTTTTTTTTTTCTGCGGACTCTGGACAGGGAGAGATGTGGATGAATATTGCCTTACAGTTCTTGGATGTCAAGAAGCATATCTTGAGGTATTCAGAGGTTTGTGAACCTCTCAGGAAGACTGTCTGGCTGGAGTAAACAGAGCCAGCTTCATGGGCTACAATAGCCTGCTGGATTAAGGTGGTAGTTGTGGCTGCATCTGAGACTGAGCAGCCGTTGCCTAGTCAGGTTAGGACTCATTCCAGAAGGGCTCAGGCAGTGTCATGGACAGATTAGAATGTCTCTCATTGAGATTGGCCAAGCTGTGATGTAGTCCTCCTTAACATATTCTTCCCAGGCATTATTGCCTGAATGTGCAGGCCCAGGAGGGGACAGCCTTCAAGTGTGGTTTTGATTGGACTGCAGGCAGCCGCCTGTCCTGGTTGGAAGTAGCTTTGGTACATCCCACTGGTTCTGGATCCACCTGTCTGAACACTAAGAAGAGAAATTACTACTTGCCTGATAATTTCCTTTTCCTTTAGTATAGACAGGTGGATCCACTTTCTCTCCCTTGGCCGCAAATGGTTTTGCTGTGGTCTACCTGTGTGGATGCATGTTCCAGGGAGTATTGGTGTCAATCTGCTCCCTAGACCAGGGGTCCCCAACCACCGGTCCACGGACCAGGACCGGGCCGTTGGGTGTTTTGCCGGTCCGCGGTGCTGCCACAGACCAGCACTAAACACTGATAGTGTGCTCTGCTTTGTGGCGGCTCAGAGCACACTTTGTGGGGTGGATGCTGCCCAGGGCCGGTGGAAGCACAGCATTAGGAGGCGCCAAGCTGCTGCTGGTGGGCCTCATCCCACTGACCGCTGAGCGGTTAACTACTGCTGTGCTGTACCGGAAACACACAGTAAGAAGATCAGCAGGGCTGTGGTGGAGCTCACGCCACCATGGGCTGAAGAAAAAGGTCGCGTCTAAACATGCAGGTGCTCCTCCTCCTTCCTGCCCGCGCGGCCCCGTAAGAAAAATGTTGCCGGAGCTGCACGGGCAGAAAGGAGGAGGAGCCTCAGCCATGTGCAGAAGAGGAGCAGCGCGGCCCGAGAAGACCAGGGCTGCTGCAGAGCCCATCCTGTGGTGACCCGTAAAGAAAAGGCCCAGAGGTGAGAGGCTGAGGGCCTGTAGAGTGTGAATGTGTGCGTGTATGAGATGAGAGATTGAGTGAGTTGAGACTGTGTGTGGGAGTGAAGACCTGAATGTTTGCAGAAAAAGCATGTGAAGAGCCTCTGTGTGAAAGACAGCATGTGACAGTGAGAGCCTGTGCTTGAGCAAGACAGCATGTGGGAGTGAGAGAGCCTGTGTCAGACAGCATGTGCCAGTGAGACTGTGTGTATGAATGATTGTATGAGAGCATGTGAGAGTGTGAGAATGAGAACCTGACTGAGGGAAGAAGACAGATGGAGAGAAAAGAAATAGAAAAAAGATAATATAAAAGGAACTGGCAAAAAATAAGAAAGGGTGAAAAAAAAAAGCCTGTGACCAACCAATTAGAAAACTAAGATCAGACAGCAAATGTAAAAATAAATTTACTTTTTACTGATTTGACACGTAATCTTTGGGAATGTGCAAGAGTAGCTCTTTATGCGGATCTCACAATGTACGAGATCAGCATGGAGGAACTGGAAGCCCACGGGGCCTGCACAGGCAGCAGATTGGGCTTCAGTGCCAGTAGCAGCAATCAGCACCTCCCCAATAGCCACGCAGCAGCAGAGGAATGAGAGGCTCTGAGGTTGCTGGCAAAAGAGAGAGGGGGTCTCTGCCTTTAGTTTGTGCATGTGTATGAATGGGAGTCTGCCTGGGGGTGTGTGTGTGTGAATGCATGGGTGCCTGCCTGAGGGTGTGTGAGAATGAATGTGTGCATGCCTGGCGGATGGGGAGGGAGTGGTGTGAAAATGAATGGGAGCCTGCCTGGGGTTCAGTGTGAGAATGACTAACTGGGAGCTTGGTTTGGTGCTCACAGCCAGGGGAGGTCATAAGAGGGAAGGCATCAGGTGGAGGAGAGGTGTGAAGTTTGGGAAACAAGCCCGGTGCTCCCACTCATTCTGAACCTATGGTGAGTTGAGTCACATTCACATTATAAATGTCATAATTAAGTATGCACTAAAATCCAACCCCCGCCCTGCCGGGCCATGGAAAAATGATCTTGCTTGAAGCCGGTCCCTGGTGCAAAAAAGGTTGGGGACCACTGCCCTAGACTACTGTTAATGCACTCGTTGTCTGACCTCCGTGTTTCCTATTGGCTGAGTACTGGAGTGGTTGGTTGTTAATCGTTTTTGTTTGTCCACAGTTGGCTTTTGTAGAGAATATTGGCAGGCTGATGTCATTACAGGGGTGTATATACAGTGACTTAGTTTTTCTGTCTCCATCTGCTGGTAGAGGTGCATAACTCACTGGTTCTGGATCCATCTGTCTGTACTAAAGAAAAGGAAATTATCAGGGAAGTAGTAATTTCTCCTTATGCATCCCTCTCTTTCATATGGAAAGCCTTTGTTCTGTAATGTCTCTAGTAAGAGAGGGCAAGTTTCTAACTTTGCTCAATCTACCAGGGAGGAATAGCCTAGTGGTTAGAGCAGTGGGCTACAAACCAGGAGACCAGGGTTAGAGTCCCACTGTCATTCCTTGTGACCTTGGGCAAGTCACTTTACCCTCCATTGCCTAAGGTACAAAAACTTAGATTGTAAGCCCTCTGGGGATAGAGAAATACATACAGTACCTGAATGTAAACCGATGTGTATAAAATAATAAAGGAGGCATACTTCTAAATTAAAATGAGGGAGGGCTTTCAGAAATGTTTGTTTTATATTGTGCAGCATTCAGTTCAGTGCTCTGCATTTTGGGCTGGCAACTGTTCCAAAGGTGAAAGCATTAGTTGATCGAGAAGTACATAAATGTGTCACGGAACCCGTGGCTTATGCCAAGTTGGACGTAGTTGTGATACTCCTTTTATGAATCTGGATACTAAGGAAGGACATGAAACAGGCTCCCCGTTTGGTGACAGAGCTGTTGAGGCAGACACCTTGATGTACACCAGGAAGTGTAGCGCGACCACTTTGTCTGAAAAACTGAGGCTAGTTGACCTTTTTTTTTTTTTTTTTTTTTTTTTCCTTTTGAGAATTATATGCCTTGAAGGGCAGAAGACCTGTGCAAGTACTGGCAAGCAATTCCTCAAACTCCACACTGTGAAATGCAGGGAGGAGTGGAGAGAAATGCAGGGAGGAGTGGAGAGGAGGCAGCAGTGTTCTCCTGTCCTGGGTAAGAAGCGGTGGGCTGGCAGACTGAGGAAGTGGGCTGTGGATCATTAGGTGTAGTGGGTAAACACTATTATTGTCGTGGCCATATGGCAGGATGAGGTGCAGAGCTGCTTAGTCTTGTATGCATCTCTGGATTGAGTGAGAGATGAGTGGTATTGGAGGGGATGCAAAGAGTAGTTTGTGTGACCCATTGATGAGAGAGGCATCTGGAGCGAGTTCAGCGGGCTCGGAGAAACAGAGTAAAAAAGTTTATTCTCGTTCTCTGTTGCAAAGAGACTGTAGGTAGACTCCAAACTGAGAAACTACTTGAGTTACCTTTTAGAGTCGGGTGTCATTCATGGGGGCAAAGAATTCTAAGGTTCACTTTTGAATTGAAAATCTCAGGGAAATAAGTGGCTTGTAGAGAGATGCCTCACAGCAGAGGTTTCATGCACTGGATTTTCCTTTCTGGTGTATAGTTATCTGTGGGAAGTCTTGTAGGCTCGAAAAGGCATGTGTACCTCCTGGTTCAGAAGGTTTGGTGTAGTGTACACATGCACGAAGTGCATGGAGCTTGTGTTTGTAATTCATTCAAATGAACTACCCATTCCATGGGGGGTGCATCTGTGGTGAGCAGCAAGCCTGTCAATAGTGTGAATGGGAGTAGCTACCATTGTAGGTCCCTGTCTGTTGCTGGTGAAGGAATGGGCATGGTCAATGAAGAGGAGTTCATTGGTGTTTTGATACCCCTTTGTAGGCAGTGCACATGTAGGCACATATGTAGAATTACGCAATTGCTGCCAACATGTGTCCTAGAATATGTAGGACTTGGTGAGCTGGTATTGTGGCACTATGACAGTTTTATAAATAGTATAGAGAGCGCGAGGCAGGAGAGCTGAGGTAGGAGGCCCTGTCTTGGGTTGTGGCGATGTAGGCTCTCATGAAATGCAAAGCTTGGAATGGTTCCAGCTTCTAGCTTTCGAAGGTGATCAGTATTCTCACTGTCTAATCAAGAAATCGTGTTGGATTGGAGGGCTAGCAGGACGAGTCGTCGAGATAGGAAATATTTGTAGCCCTTGTCGACGAGGATGTGCCTTTGTTACTGTTCTGCCTCTGTTGAAACTCCTGGGCAGAAGTAAGTTTGAATGGATGACCTTGTATTGGAAGGGATGGTTGTCTGCCTAGAAAAAACAAGGGAAACCTTAGGAACTAGGGTGCATGGACATGTGAGCATATGCCCTCCTTTTTTTTTTTTTTTTTTCTTTTTTTTTAGTTCTTATAGATGTCCCTAGGTGACAAGTGGGAGTCGATGCATTGTGATTCTAGGCTTGAAGACAAGTGGGCAATATTTATCTGAGATGTTAAAATGTTGGTCCTATGATTGTAAAGAAAAACAGACTGACGTGATGCCTGTTTAGTTTTTCTCGATGACTGGCAAGATGGAGGCTTACATTAGGAATGAGGCTTAAGTTGTGGTGTGTTTTTATTTTTGGTTTTGGTTTTTGTTTTTGTTTTTTGTTTTTGATCCTCAGCAGTGAGCCGAGGCTTAAGCCTTGTGAATGGATCATTGAACTAATGCGGGAGTAAAATTCCTGGACTACTTGGTAAAGGTTTCCATAGGTCGGGAACCTAGTCTCTTATGGCGGTAGAACGCAACCATGAAAGACATCTGGATGTCTAGGCAATTTCTGAAGTATCAGACAGCAAACATTTGGAAATGGACCACAGGAAGTGCCTTCATCCTTCCTCGAGGGAATGGTATGGAGGAGGAAAGTGACTGTCAAAGCTTGCTGGAGATGTGGCCCCCGTAGATTATGGAAAGGTATGCACGATGGTGCAACGGGAGGCCTTGAGTATTGCAGACTAAATGGCCTGTTTTTTCCAAAAAAAAAAAAATCATCCAGTGACTCATCGTCAGTAGGTGGTGTGGCTTGGATGTATGAGCAGTCTACACTGCCGACTGAACCACTACGGAGCGATGGAAAGGAGAATCCCTCATTGTACTCCAAGCCGATGCTAAGAAATGTTGGAGAAAAGCCCACAAGGAGCATCATAGGACACCAAAGGCAAGGCTGTCAACTGGGTTTTGTATAGTAGGGCCACTGTTTTAGTAGGCATGGCAACAAAGCCCCTGAATACCCAGTAGTATTCCACCGACGTGGAACATTAAGTGGTCCAGTGTCTGCAATCAGCTGCCGAGAGTGTTACTGCACATTTGCAAGCAGTGAGTAGGCACGCGCTCCTCCTTCAGATGGCCTTGCTTGTAGCTGCGACACAATCAGTTGCATGGGCACTGCGGTGCATTCATGGCTCCATCTGTGCTTTTTTTAAGGTGGTTGGTGCTCAGAACAGTATGCGTGCCCCAGTGCCTTTGCATATGCTCTTTGTGCGTTCTGCGCTTGCGCCGATGCCTAGGCTTGACCGGCGCCCACGTCGATGCCATAGTGCATCCCATGCCAGGTCTTATGCAGTGGCGCATCAGGCACCACACCAGTGGTTGGGGTGCCCAGTACCTATGTCATCCTGCGCGCGTGGCCACATTCAGTTCTGTGAGGTGGCTGAAGCCTGCAGGTAGGCCACGGCGCGTTGGTAACGCTGATTAATCGCCCAAATTTCTTGGCACCATCTATGGCCCGACGTGTCTATGGTCCAGTGCGCCAGCATCTGACCTGCGTGCGCAGATGGGCCCAGTGCGATCGCGCCCGCATTTATGGCTCGGCGTGCTGACCCCTGCATTGATAGGCTTAGTTGACAGCTCGGGGCGCCTGCATCAGTACAGACACTCCTTTGGCGCAGTAGAGCACTTCCTGCCCCCTGCAGCGATGTCCCAGGGGCTCAGCTCTGTGCCGAACCCACAGAAAAACAGGAGCCTACCGAGGAGGCAGAAAAAGAAAGGGCAATGGCCAGTGGGGGTCCTTGAGGACATATGCCGGTGAGTAGATACACACCATGTGTGCCCTTCCTCCTGACTCCACTCGGTACTGGCCCAGCAAACCAGGGAGGCCGAGGAGATTGGAGTGTAGGTACCCGGATTGCTGGTGGGGGGGAGTGCCCCAAGATGTTTTAACGGGCCTGTGAGGGCAGGTCGTGTCAAGTAGATTTATTATTTTCTTTTCTTCTATTTTTGTGTTAGTGTTAGATTTTTGAGTGGATTGTGAGGAGAAGAGAGCTCTGCGCACTTTGTTGCGTGGAAAAATTTTGACTGAGGAGCCTGAGGTAATCCTGTCAGGGTACAGAGGGGAGGGAGCACCTAGCTAAAAGACTTCGCTAGTCTTAGAGCTCCACCACCTAGTGGCATAGAGGACGTACCCATACAGCATGGCTAATTCAGCTGCTTATCTACATGAAAACAACCCTAACTAAGAAATACAACTATTAAACCAGGCCCTAAACCCGAATACATTTCCTACAGGGAAAACAGAATAAGCCAAGCTACTATAGAGCCCCACACAAATAATTGTAAAGCTATACTAAAAAGTTACATAACAGCTGCTGAACAGAATAATATCCAACAATTAAAAACTCATAAAAATTATTAAAACATGTCCAAATATCAAAATATTTCAAAACAGCAGACTGCATAATACCCAATAATTAAAATGGCAGTCAATCAAGAAAAATAAATATAATCCACCTTTACTTACCCTCTCCAGCAACTCTTCTACCCCTTTCCCTTCCAAGCCAATAGCACTCACCAGAAGCAAAGGCTGCTGAAGCTCTGACCTCAGTCCTCTTCCTTAGCACCCACAACCAGACACACACATCCCCCCAGTTAGACCCCACGACCAGACCAAAAAGCCTCCTCTTCACTGCAGGGATGGGTTCCAGTTCCGCCACGGCTTTACTCAAGGCCTTTTTTTCGCCACCACAGCAATAGGTCCCATGGTGGCCTTGGTCGGGTTTTCCTCTTCGCCACCATGGGGATGGGTTCCTGTGGTGGCCTTGCTTCATCAGGGTTAGACACTGCCATTCCTCCCATCCCATCCCCGGGCTATGCGATGCCTGCCTCACCGGCCAATCAAAGGCTTCCTCCCTTCTTCCAACTCCCAGTAGAAGGGAGGAGGCTTCCGATTGGCCTGTGCGGGGGAGGCAGAATGAAGGCTTCCCATTGGGCAGTGGGGGTAGGAAGAAAGGCTTCCAATTGGCCCGTGGGGGTTGGAGAAGGAACATAAATGGGGCAGTGGGATGACACTGCTGTAAAGCATTGAATAGGTCAGCCAGCAGAGCTGCCAGGACATCTCTAGGTTCCCTAAGTACCTTAGGATATGTCATATGCAGCCCCATTGCCTTCCCTACTTTAAGTTTAGCTAGCTCCTCATAAGCACACTATTCTGAAAATCGATTTGAGGTTTACCTCGCTTCAATCTGTCTGTGGTCTTGAGACAGGCACTTCCACAATGAATACTGAACAAAATGTAATTTTACTTTCCTCATCAACCTCTACATAGTTCTCCCCCTTCACCTTTGAGGCTCACAATACCACTCTTGTACTTCATTGTATTGCTAACAGATCTTAGTCTTGTCCCCACCCCTGTTTTACTGTATCTAAAATTTTTTGCTTCTATTTGAATTTCTACATTCCTATTTCTTAGCTTCTCAATTTTTCCAGATATTCTCATCTGACTTCCTCGTGATGCAATCTTACCTTTTCAGCTGCTACTTTAGAAAACCATAATGGTCTCTTATTCCTCTTCTCTTTATTTACCTTCCTAACAAATTAGTTATCCGCCCTTTTTAGTTTTGCTCACTACCCTTCTACTCCCCCCCCTTTGAGTTTTCCTGAAATATAGGAACCTTAATCTCTTGTCCTAATATTGAACCACACTATCTGGTGGTCACTGGTTCCCAGATCTACTACAACATCAGAAATTCTGTCCTTGTTGGTAAGCCCCAGGCCCCATATCACCCCCTCCTTTGTGGGTTCCATTACCAGCTGACCAATAGTAATAGGAAACCCATCTCCATTCTCACTTACAGCATGGCTCTTGAGGACAATATTAACCAAGAACTAGAACAGTTCTAAAGAATTCAACAGAGCTTGTGAGGGTAGGGTGGTCTTTTGCTACATATTGTAAACAGACTTGTTTGCCATGGCATTCCAATTAAGAGAGTGACTAATTTTAGGTCTTCCAACAAACTGTCTTTCCAAGTAATGCTAAGAAAACCAAGAATATCCGGTCACAAACCCAGAAAATGTTTTTAACGATAACTTACCACCAAAGAAAGCGTCAAAGTCCTGACACGACCATGTTTCGGACCAAAGGTCCTGCTTCAGGGGAATGACTTCTAAACTTCTTGACAGTCCAAATCCATACACCATTCCATCAGCATCTCCAATCAGCTATTCCTGTGCAAATATTTTCTTCAAAATGGCGACAAACCGGAACCTTTGAGCCCCTCACCGGAAACACGGCAACACCCTCAGTCCTCAATCAAGTCCTTCTCAACACATTGATCCTAAGAAAGTCTTCCATCACGTCCAGCATAAAGGTATACATCCCTCTGTCTTCACAATTCTACCACCTCATTTGGGAAGTCCTCTATCACGTCCGGTCCACCACTTTACCTACGGCATTATTAGAGAATCCCTTCCAGTTTATGCATAAAATCTAATACATTATTTTAGCTATTACGGATGCCTCTGCCCACTTAGGGTAACAGCTACCTGATCTTGAGCTGCCACAAGGTGGCATCCGTAATAGCTTTAGAAGTTTAGAAGTCATTCCCCTGAAGCAGGACCTTTGGTCCGAAACATGGTCGTGTTGGGACTTTGACGCTTTCTTTGGTAAGTTATCATCGTTAAAAATATTCTGGGATTGTGACCGGATATTCTTGGTTTTCTTAGCATTACTTGGGAAGACAGTTTGTTGGAAGACCTAAAATTCGTCAGCATACCCAAGATATTGGTTTTTATTGAAAACAAAAAAATGAACAAAATATAAGTGTTACTAAAAAAAAAAAAAAAAAAAAAGGTAAAGTGACCCGATATAAACGAGTCTGCTGTTAATACTGACTCTGGATTTAAGGGTCCAACAAATTTGATGGCAGTTAGGTGTGTTATAAAGAATACCAGTAAACCATTGCTTTTGATTATGCTTGCAGTTTAGCCACAGGTTGCAGAATTGAGGTTTGCATGATGTCTGACAACACAATAACTGCCTATAACAATCTCCAGAGAGGAACAAAGAGCCAGCAAGAGTCACAGGAAATAGACCAGCTGATGGAATGGGTGGAATGTCATCTGCAGATCTCTGCCTCTTTCACATTGCAGGAAAAGACATGAGTGGACTTAACAGGGAGAGTCTGGACCCAGGAGAGTATGTCTCTCTCTCTCATCAAAGGTGTTTCAGCTGATTGTGGCTTGCTGGGGCCTTCTGTTCCTAGACCTAGTGGCAACTTCTCAATGCAAAGGTTCCTCACTTCTACAGTCACAGGAGAGTGGTCCCTGAGAATAAACATGCTTGTACAGGTCTGGCTGGAAGACAGATTGCTTTATGCCTTTTCTCCGTGGCCCTTGCTGGGCAGGATAACTCGCAAGATCGAAGGCCACAGGGGGGCTAATACTCCTGGTGGTGCCGGACTGGCCCCAGTGTCTGTGGTATATAGATTTGTGATGACTCCTGGTAGAGGCTCGCCTTCGTCTTCTGCCTCACATGGATCTGCTTCAGCAGGGACCAGCTCTTCACGAGGATCCAACTCTTTTCTGTCTTACTGTTTGGCCCTTGAGATATCTCAAATGTTAAAGCGTGGTTATTCCTCTGCAGTGATTGCCACTTTAATCCGTGCTCACAAGTTCTCCACTTCCTTGGCTTATGCGTGGGTTTGGAGCGTTTTTTGAGGACTGGTGTGAGGAGCAGGGTGTTATCTGTTAAGATCCCTCTCATTCTGGATTTTTGTAGGATGGTTGAATAAAGGCTTGGCCCTTAATTCCTTTGTGGGTTGTGGCTCTTGCTGGTTTCAGAAACCTGGTGAATGGTGTTTCCTTGTCTCATCCTGATGTGGCCTGTGTTTTTTTTTTTTTTTTTTTTGGAAGGGCATGAAGCACCTTAGGCCTCCCTTGACGTTACCTGTTCCATCATGGAGTCTTAATTTGGTGCTGGACCTTTTGGTGGGCCCTATGTTCCACCTACTGCATAGCCTTTCCTTTCCTTACTAGTGTTGACTTTGAAGACTATTCCTGATGGCTGTATGTTCCACTTGTTGGATTTCTGAGCTGCAGGCCTTGTCTTGCTGGGAGCTGTTCCTTCGAGTGACTCTGGAGGCATTACAGCTGCATACTGTTCCATCCTTCTTGCCCAAGGTAGTCTCAGACTTTCATTTGAATCAATCTTATCTCCTTGCTATCCCTGGATAAGGTCAGGGATGTGGAGGAGTTTTGCCTTTTTTGCTTCTTGGATGTTGAGCATCTTGTGGTATCTGGAGGTCAGTCCTTTTTTAAAGATGGATCGCCTGTTCTCCATAGTGAAAGTAAGCAGGGTGCTCCAGCTTCGCGGGCTCCCATAGCTCATTTGATTAAGGAGGTGGTCCTGGCCATGTACGTGGATGCTATAAAGCTGTTGTCTATTCCACTAGAGCTCAGGCAGTGTCATGGGCAGAGGTTAGTCTGTCTCCCATTGATATCTGCCGAGCAGCAACATGGTCCTCCTTATAACCTGGAAAGTGTGTATAGTCTGGATGTGCAGGCCCGGGAGGATCAACCTTTACATATGCGGTATTGACTTGGACCATGGCCATCCTCCCACCCTGTTGCAGAGTAGCTTTGGTACATCCCACTGGTCCTGAGTCCATCTGCCTATATGCTAGAAACGAAGAAATTACTTACCTGACAATTTCATTTTCCTTAGTGTAGACACATGGACTCTGCTTCCTACCCTCATCTACCGCATTAGTGTCAATAGTCGTCCTGCGGGGCTCTGAGTCCCAAGGGATTACTAGCAAGTGTTCATGCAGTCCCTAGCTTGGGGTACCTAGAATCTTCTGTGAGTTCATTGTTTGGTTGAGTACATTATCCCAGGACAAGCAGGATGCTAGTCCTCACATATGGGTGACGTCACTAACAGAGCCCTAGTGCGGGAAAAATTTGTCAAAGTTCTAGAAACTTTTGACTGGCACTGTGAGGCCACTGAGCATGCCATGATATTCTCTGCCACAGGGGTCTCACTCTAGTCTTTGTTTTTCCGTGCTGCTGTCAGCATCACAGTTACCGTAGCCCTCTGAGATTACTGTTTTTGACTAAAAAAATCATTTTTCCACAATCTCTTCCTCACAGGATCTCTCTATTCTCTTCACCGGCTGGTGAGGTAATCTAGCGTTTATTTTTATTAACGCTTTTTCGATTTCTCTCAGTCATCGATGGCAGTCGGTGACACTGGCGTCAGGATTCAAAAAATGCCAGACCTGTAATCGCACTGTCTATTACAGATCCAAATCTAGAATGCGTATGCTGCTTGGGTGAAAAACACATCTCTTGCCAGCAATGCCAAGAGATGATATCCAAAGGACGAAAATTGCGACAGGAAAAAATAGAACAACTTTTCCGTCTACAGTTGATTCCTTCACCATAGATTTCATCAGTCACCGGTAGGAGCTTCCAAGAAAGTTTTATTAAAGTGCCGACCGGACAGTTCGGGAGACAGATTCTCGCCCACACAATCGGCAACGACATGTTCGGCTACGGAGGTAAGGCCTAGACATAAACACAGTCATCGGCATGCCTCAACATCACCGACGTATCTTCCCACGAAGAACTGAGCGAAAAACTGCCTAAGCACAAGGACACCTCTGCCTACTAGGCCTACCTCATTAGAAATTAGTTACACTGCAGGTAGTGATGTCTCCGCCTCCACCGATGTCTATTGCTTCCGTGGTACCGCAAGACTTGACATTTATCAAGGAAGCAGTACTGCAGGCCATAAAAGAGCACCTACCGGTGACTACACCGATGCCGGTGATGTCTCCTTTACCTACGACGTCACCAATGCCGGTACAACCAGTGCCGATAACCGATATACTGCAGATGACGGCGCAGATGCCGGGAACCTTCCTGATGCCAAGAACATCAAACATTCCATAGATACCGATGTCGATACCTTCTCTCTCTTCAGAGATTACATCCTCTGTTCAAATATTGGCGCCTATTGCTACTACTGCACAGTCACATAGAACTGGAATATCAACGATAGCATCGAAATCTTCAATACCATCGATGCCGCACACAACAGACTATGCCGCTTCCTCCTGGACCCCCCGTGTCATCTGAAGCAGCATTGTATTCAGTAATTCAAAAATACCAGGATTTACTGGACTCTTTGCCCTCAAATCCACAGGAAGGACGACTCTTCTCCTCAGAACCCCCTACCAGGGCCCTCTGGATTGCCTCCTCCACCAACAACTGGGAAGACACTACAGGACACTCCAGATTATGACACATGGAGTGATACTGCATCAGATACTTCTGAAACCTTTGTCTGATCCTTCCCCACCACACCCTAGGAAACAATCCCCTCCAGAGGATCTTACCTTCTCTACTTTTGTACAAGACATGGCTGACTCTATCCCTTTTAAGTTAGTCAGAACAGGATCTCCGCCATCAAACACTTGAAGTGCTACAATTTGTCGACCCTCCTAAACAAATCATGGCAATACCTATACATGATGTCCTCCTACAGCTCCAACACACTGTGGGAACATCCCTGTTCTGTTCCTCAGTCAACAAAAGGATGGACTCGACATACTTGGTTCAAGCCACACCTGGATATCAGAAATCCCAATTACCACATACTTCAGTAGTTGTAGAATCTGCACAGAAAAAGGCTAAGAGGACAAAAGTTCACTCCTCCAATCCTCCTGGAAAGGACAACAGATTTCTAGATTCTCTAGGATGCAAGGTGTTTCAGGGTGCAGTGCTCAATTCTAGGATAGCCTCCTATCAATTATACATCACCCAATACCAGAGAAACCTGGAAGCAAATGGAGGACTTTATCCCATCTGTTCCACAAGAATATAGAGAACCTGTACAAAACATCATAAATAAAGCTTTTGAAGCTGGTAAACACGAGATAAGAGCTGCATATGATTCTTTCGAAACAGCATCAAGAGTTGCAGCTTCAGGCATAAGTGCCAGGAGGTGGGCCTGGCTTAAGGCTTCAGACCTTAGGCCAGAGGTCCAAGATAAATTGGTGGACCTCCCCTGTACAGGGGACAATTTATTTGGTACAAAAGTACAAGAAGCGGTGTCTTAATTAAAAGAATGAGACCTTATGATAGCTGTCCTCCCTCCCTCAGGACCCCACTGCACATGCCACCCGCAGAACTCAAAGGAGGGATGTGAGAAGACCCTATTATCGTCAAAGATTTTATCCTCCTGCAACTAGGCCCAGACAATCCAGAACCCAACAAAGAGCACCTAGGCCCCAGCCTGCTACACAAACAGGTCCTGCGGTGGGTTTTTGAAACTATATCCAGAGAACTCAGCCTTTCCATAAATCCTCGACCAGAACGCCCAGTAGGAGGCAGATTATCCAAATTTTACAACAATTGGATAATGGATCAATGGGTTCTGTCCATGATATCTAGAGGATACCAACTCAATTTCCTCTCAAGCCCACAGAATTTCCACAGACTCACTGTCACCTCAACAAAATTCATGTTTCAGTTACAAGTAGAATTATCCACCCTTCTGAAATCAAGGGCTGTAGAACCGATGCCACGGTCTCAGCAGGGCAGAGGATTCTACTCCCGTTATTTCCTCATTCCAAAGAAAACCAGAGGCCTACGCCCCATCCTAGACCTCAGAAATCTCAACAAATTTCTCAAAGAAAAGTTCAGGATGGTTTCTCTGGGCATTATGCTTCCACTTCTTCAAAAAGGGGATTGGCTTTGTTCTCTGGATCTTCAAGATGCTTATGCTCACATTCCAATATTCCCTCCTCATCGCAAGTACCTGCGCTTCATAGTAGGCCATCAACATTTCCAAATTGGGGTACTGCCATTTGGACTTGCCTCTGCTCCCAGAGTATTCACCAAATGTCTGGCAGTAGTAGCAGCACACTTACACAAGGAAAGTTTCCATGTCTTCCCATATCTAGACTCGCTCATCAGAAGTCAATCTCAACAAGGAGCAATAGCTTCCCTCAACCGAACAATTGCTCTACTTCACTCCATGGACTTTCTCATCAGTTATCAAAAGTCCCATCTCACACTGTCACACCTGCTTCAATTCATAGGAGCAGAATTGAACACCATCCTCTCAAGGGCTTTTCTACCCGAAGATCGAGCAGAAACACTTTCTTTACTGGCAAACTCAATTCACTCACAGAAACAAGCAACAGCTCATCAGTTTCTAACCTTACTAGGCCACATGGCCTCCACAGTTCATGCCACTCCTATGGCAAGGCTCGCCATGAGTTACCCACTGGACTTTAAGATCACAATGGATCCAAGCCATTCATCCACTACATTCTTCAATTCAAATAACCCACCAGCTACGTTCATCTCTACTTTGGTGGACGAACAAGGACAATTTGCGCAAGGGCCTACCCTTCCAACAACCAGTCCCACAGATAACTTTAACTACAGATGCATCCACCTTGGGTTGGGGTGCTCACATAGACCATCTCCAAACTCAAGGAACTTGGACAAAGCTCGAAGCAACATTTCAAATCAATTTTCTAGAGCTTCGAGCTATACGTTATGCGCTACATGCATTCAAGGATTGCCTTTCACACAAGACTGTTCTCATCCAAACAGACAACACAGTTGCCATGTGGTACATCAACAAACAGGTAGGTATGGGCTCGTATCTCCTTTGTCAAGAAGCTGCACAGATTTGGGACTGGGCCCTAAACCATTCAATGTTTCTCCGGGCCACTTATCTGGCAGGCATCCACAATTTAGTGGCAGACTCAGTCGTCAGTTCCAACCACATGAATGGTCCCTGGATCCCTCGGTAGCGACCAGGATCTTTCAACTTTGGGGACAACCAACAATAGACCTCTTTGCATCACACCTGAATCACAAAGTGGACAAACTTTCTTCTCTACACAAACAGAAGAATCAGCCAGCCAAGGACGCCTTTGCTTGCCTGTGGAACTCAGGCCTACTATACGCGTATCCTCCAATACCGCTCATAACCAAAACTCTAGTGAAGCTACAACAGGACAAGGGGTCCATGATACTTATAGTCCCATATTGGCCTTGACAAGTATGGTCCCCCACTCTCATAACTCAGGATCAGGGTTGGTTGCACCATCCCAACCGCCAATCCCTATCCCTGACAGCATGGATGTTGAAAGCTTGATCTTACAACCACTCAATCTTTCAACCCATAACTCTCAAGTGCTTATAGCTTCACGTAAACCTTCCACACGAAAAAACTACGCTTCCAAATGGAAGAGATTTACTTTGTGGTGCCAACAAACGAATATTGATCCCTTCACCTGCCCCACGACTTCTCTTCTAGACTACTTATACCATCTTTCAGAATCTGGTCTCCGGACTTCATCTGTAAGGGTACATTTAAGTGCAATTTCTGCTTACCATAACAAGATAGCAGATGCACCAATCTCCACACAACCTCTTATCAGCAGGTTTGAGAGGCTTAACTCAACTCAAACCACCAATTCGGCCTCCAGTCACAGAATGGGATCTGAATTTGGTATTGACAAGGCTCATGCATTCTCCTTTTGAACGCATAGATTCCTGTGATCTTAAATTTCTCACATGGAAGTCTATCTTCCTCATAGCCATTACATCAGCTAGACGGGTTAGTGAGTTACAAGCACTTGTCACGTACTCACCCTACTCGAAATTCCTACATGACAGAGTGGTTCTCCGAACACATCCAAAATTCCTTCCCAAGGTAGTTACAGAATTCCACTTGAACCAATCCATAGTTTTACCCACATTCTTCCCAAGGCCTCATTCTCACCAAAGAGAACGGGCCTTACATTCCTTGGACTGTAAGTGTGCATTGTTTTTAATCCGCACTGCAGTCCACAGGAAATCCAATCAACTTTGTTTCCTATGACCCAAACAAACCGGGTAAAGCAGTGGGGAAAACATACTCTATCCAACTGGCTAGCAGATTGCATACAGTTTTGCTATGAAAAAGCAGGCCTTCCTCTCCAAGGGCAAGTAAAAGCATATTCAGTAAGAGCAATGTCAACATCAGTAGCACACTATCACTCGGTGCCAATCCTTGACATTTGTAAAGCAGCAACATGGAGTTCTCTTCACACCTTTGCAGTTCATTACTGTTTGGACAAAGGACGACAAGATTCAGCCTATGGACAATCTGTCTTAAAGAACTTGTTTCCAGTTTAATCCCAACTCCTTCCATATCCAACCTGCTGTAATCTTTGGCTGACTAATTTTCAACAATAATGCTTGTGTTACTTCACTTCAAAATGACTCTGCCTCTAGCTTGCTAATCACCCATATGTGAGGACTAGCATCCTGCTTGTCCTGGGATAAACCAAAATTGCTTACCTTGTAATAGGTGTTATCCCAGGACAGCAGGATGTAGTCCTCACAGAACCCACCCACCACCCCATGGAGTTGGGTATGTTACCTTTTATTATTTTATTTTTTGCTAAAGCTTATTGCTACATTCGAGACTAGAGTGAGACCCCTGTGGCAGAGAATATCATGGCATGCTCAGTGGCCTCAGTGCCAGTCAAAAGTTTCTAGAAACTTTGACAAGTTTTTCCTGCACTAGGGCTCAGTTAGTGACGTCACCCATATGTGAGGACTACATCCTGCTGTCCTGGGATAACACCTATTACAAGGTAAGCAATTTTGCTGTTCTGGTTATCTGTTTTTAATCCAGTTTTTTGCTAGTCTGTCCACAATTGCTTTTGTAGAGAATAATGGCAGACTGGGGTCACTGCAGGATAACCTGCTAGATGACCCCAGATATCTGCTAGATAGATCTCTATCTGCTGGAAGGGGAGCATAAACCTACTGGTCTTGTTCATCTGTCTACACTAAGGAAAATGAAATTATCAGGTAAGTAATTTCTCCAATTACTACTAATACTTAACCTTTCTATAGTGATACATGACATACACAGCACTCTAATGTCCCTTAATGCATCTTGAGAGAGAAGGCATGCAAACAAATTCCTGTTTAAGGAACCTCACTGCTTAATGACTACATGTACATAACATAGTAACTATAATGAAACTACCAAATGTGATTCTCAGTCTTCAGAGTACTTATTTACCTTGTTTGATTCCATATTGCTAAATAGAATGCCAGGTTTTCTACTTTTTTTCTGCAGAGCAAGTGTACCTTACAATATCTAACCTATGTTCATACTTCTGTGTACTTGTAGGTCATCCCTACATTAAGACAGTGGGATGTGTAGCTGGTGATGAAGAATCATATGATGTTTTTAAGGAGGTCTTTGATCCAGTCATTGAAGACAGACATGGAGGATACAAGCCAACTGACCAACATAAGACTGATTTGAACCCAGAGAATCTGAAGGTGAAGTCACCCTGGTTATACATTTTGCTAGTTGTACAGCAGGAGCATAGAAAAGCTGAAAAGTTCCTCATTTCAATTCATTTTAATGATATTGGGAATTTGTCTAGCAGGATGGGGTTTTTCACATCTAGTGACTGTCAGCAACTGGTTATTTCAAATGTTTTTCTGATACATAAATAAGCAAGATGGCTTTTTGAAACATTACAAAATGCAATTTAACATGAAATGCTTCTGAAATTATGTACTTCAACTAGTGAAATCTTATGCTAAAGTGTCTTTCCTTTGTACTGCTTGCTTAAAATTTTCTCCCCCTTTTTTTTTTTTTTTTAGGGTGGTGATGACCTGGACCCAAATTATGTGTTAAGTTCACGTGTTAGAACTGGTAGGAGCATCCGTGGATTTTGCCTCCCGCCTCACTGTAGCAGAGGAGAGAGGCGGGCTATTGAAAAGCTTACTGTAGAAGGTGAAGTATCTGAATACAGCTCCAGAATCCTTGTAAAATATAACTAGCCAAGTGAATTGATTTACTGCCAGACTAACACTAGAACATTGGGGCTTGTGGAGGCAGTGTGTCTTGTCAGAAATGTGGTCATAGCATGTTCTCCTTGGACAAGCAGGATTGGTAGTCCTCACACCTGGGTGACATTGGATGGCGCCCAGCACAGAAACTTGTCAGTTTCTAGAACACTGAGCATGTCCTATACCACACAGGTCCTTCATCAGATTTTTTTGTTTGTTTTTCCCCCTGCAAAGCCTTTGCCTTGCTCGTGCTCTTAATTTGCTGGGAAAATTCTCACTGATTAGTTTTTGGGTTTTTTCTTGCGTGCAACTCTCATGTTAGTCAAGCTTTTTGGCGGTTCAGTAAGTTCTTTCACTTCCGTTCCTCATAGCAGTGGTGCCTCTGTGCCTGCTGGCATTGGTCGCCTGCTGCCTGAGTTGTCGTTTTTCACCCCTTTCAGTTCTTCGTCATGGCCTCGTCAGGTTTTCGTCGATCCCCTTGGAGCCTGAGATCTATGTCCATTACAGACTCTCACAATGTGTGTCCTCTGCCTGGGGGCATCGCACAGGGGTGCCACCTGTGCGACCAAATGAACTTGAAGGGATGTAGTGCTCACCTCAAGATGGAGAAGCTCTTTGGGGCAAGGAAATCCAAGCCATTGACATAGGCATCGGTAGCATCGACACTGAAGGACCATGGAACTGTATCGATGGTCACCAAGCCATTGACAACGGCGGGGCCATCTGATCTGTCAGTGCCAGCGGATAGAGGTGCCCGGGGTCTGACTCCTGTCAGTCTCCTCCAGGTTAGAGGACATCAGGTTCATCATCTACCTTGGCACCAGGGAAAGCTGAGGAGGTATTGGCACGGTCACCTTCGATGCAAGGTGCTAGGCTATGATTAGTACCGGCACTTGCCACAAGGCTCCTGAAGCAACCACATGGCAAGGAGTGCCTCTCCTCCATTGATGCTGGGGGGGTCTGCGACTGTCTCCATTGGTCTTGGTTTCAGTTGCCGATCTACCTCAGGGATCCAATGAAGATCTGGCCACCATTCCTGCCTCCCAGTCTATTTTTGCATCAGCAACTTTTGAGGAGTTACAGCGTAGAGTCCAGCTGGCAGTAAACCAGGCACATTGAGCCAGTGGCACTGCTGGTACAGATGCCCTCATTCTCTCTGCTGGAACCACTGCTGGACAGTCAGTGTGCTCATCTGTTACCAACAGCTGGTGCCAGTTCCCGGGAGGCCATTGATGCCTGGCAGGGCACCGATGCTTCCCCTGTCCGATGCAATGCTCGTTGCCAATTTCTCCTCCAAGGAAGCTGAGGACAGTGCTGACACCAAGGCCTGATGCCCCCTGTCTAGCTTTGCTGGGGCCAGCACCATTGCCTAGGCCTCTAGATGAAGGCCGAGCACCCAGGGAACCATCCCCTGTGGATTTCAGTCAGGATGAGGCCCCCTTATGACCCCTGGGAGGAGGACACTACAGAATCCTCAGATGACTCCGAAGGTCTCCTCTCAGAACCACTCCTCCAGAGGAAAGGAGGTCTCCTCCTGAAGACCTGACATTCGCAGGCTTTGTAAGGGAGATGGCGGAGGTCATCCCATTTCGCTTAATTATGGAGGACACCAGGCACAAGATGCTAGAAATTCTCCAGTTTGTGGAGGCTCCTAAAGATATTGTGGTGGTCCCAGTGCAGAAGATGTTTAAGAAGTTACTGTTGGACTTGGGAGCACCCCCTTATGGTACTTCGAGTGAATAGGAAGGCGGATGGGGGTTTACCTCATCCAACAGGCTGCTGTATTCGAAAAGCATCAGCTGACGCACTAATCGGTAATAGTCTAACCTGCTCTCAAGGCCAAGTGCTCTCCAACCCATGCCTAAGCAACCCCGGAGAGGGATCACAGAGCGATGGATACTCTTGAGATGAAGGTATTTCAGGGGTGATGCTTAATGCTTGCACTACCTCCTATCAGCTCTGCATGAGCCAATACTCTTGCAACCTGTGGAAGCAGATGCAGGAGGCAGCTGCCTCAACAGCAGCAAGACACCTTTCTGTCACCAGTACATCAGGGCATGGAGTGCAGTAAACATGAGGTGTGATCCACCTACGATGTTTTCGAGAGGGCAGCTAGTGTCTGCAGTAGGAATTGGCGCACGCAGAATGGCATGACTGCAGGCCTCAGAGCTCCGACCAGAGGTGCAGGAAAGGACTTGTTGACCTGCTGTGCACAGGGGAGAATCTCTTTGAAGATAAGGTGAGGGACATGGTGGCCCAATTGCAGGACCATCATAACTCTCTAGTATCTCTTCACCAGTGCTTCAGACCTGCCCTCAGCCAGAGGAAGTATTCTCTGGCCCCTCGCTCCTTTTGCAGAGGGTGAATTCCCACACCTGTCCCAAGCCCCAGCCGACACACCAGCCAAATCCCAGGGCGAGCTTTTGACTGGATCGTGGGGAGCATAAGTCAGCTGCCCATACCTGAGATGCTGGACCCCAGGTCAGGGGCAGGCTATGGTTCTTTGTGAATCTGTGGCCTGGTATAACCTCAGACCAATGGGTTCTATCCATCCATCAAGGGTACTGATTTAATCTATTGGGTGTCCTGCTAAATTCTCCTCTGTGCCAGATTTGGGGGCTATTAGTGCATCAGAAGGTACTGTTAAGGGAACTCTCCACCCTCTTAATGGCCAGAGCGGTTGAGCCTGTCCCACCAAGGCAATGGGGCAGGAATTTTACTCCTGGTACTTCCTATTCCAAAGAAATCAGGGGGACTCCATCCCATCCTAGACTAAGGGCCTCAAACAAGTTTAAAAAAAAAAAAAAAAGTTTAAGATGGCTTCCCTAGGCATCCTGACTCCCCTTAAGCAAAAATGGGTCTGGCTATGCTCCCTTGATTTAAAGGACGCACACATCAGTTATGCTTCTGTGACCGGGAAAGATCTCAGAATTGTGGTGGGAAAACAGCACTTCCAGTACAGTGTTAACGTTCAGGCTTGCATTGGCCCCATGTGTCTTTACAAAGTGCCTGGCCAAAGTGGGGGGTGCACTGCCACAGGCTGGGAGTGCATGTTTTTCCCCTATCTGGCTGATTGGCTGGTCAAGAGCACCTCTCAGGCAGGGGGCGATTCAGTCCCTGCACTTGGAGTCTCTAGGGTTAGTCATCAACTACCCAAAGTAACATCTCAGCCCGTTGCCTCAATTGGACTTATAGAAGCCCTGCTAGACACAGCTCAGGCAAAAGCCTTTCCCTGAATGTACCAGGATCAGTCCAGACTGCTGGGTTATGCCTCCCTTCCAGCAGATGGAGTCAGAGAAACTGAAAAGCACCTCCCATATAACCCGGGGCGCCACCTGCGATCCCTCAGTATCTTCTCTGACTCCAGCAGATTGAGAGGCATAACCTGTGGTCCTGATCTCTAAATTTCTGGAGCCTTGCTCCTCCAGGAGGGGGGGGGGGGGGGAGAAATTCTGAGACCATTTATTTTTAATCAGCCATTTTGACTGGGTCATTTAAAAAATAATAATAATAATAATAATAAACAAAGGAACTTTGGGGCAGGCAAGGCAGGGCATTGCCCTATAGCCAGTTCCCGGAGACTTTGGCACCCCTAGCCTGGTGAGAAGAGGGAGGATTTACCGGTGGGCTGGTCACTCTCCCCCCTCCCTCAGAAGTTGTATTTTTTCCTCTGAGCCTTCCCCCAACACCGTCCTACTGTAGGCAGAGTGGGGGGTGGGGGAAAAAGGGCAAAGACAGACACAATTTCATATTGCAGCCTTTTTTCTTTATTGATTTGGTTCCCTACCTCAGCCGTGCCTGCTGACGATCTCCCAGGCCTCCGGAGGGGGTAGACTTTTCACCCAGCTGCAAAATGCCTAGGGGGATGGCATGTCAGTCCTGCGGAGAGCCGGAGCCCAGTCCCTCCGAAGTTGTATTTTTTCCTCTGAGCCTTCCCCCAACACCATCCTACTGTAGGCAGAGTGGGGGGTGGGAGAAAAAGGGCAAAGACAGACACAATTTCATATTGCAGCCTTTTTTCTTTATTGATTTGGTTCCCTACCTTAGCCGTGCCTGCTGACGATCTCCCAGGCCTCCAGAGGGGGTAGACTTTTCACCCAGCTGCAAAATGCCTAGGGGGATGGCATGTCAGTCCTGCGGAGAGCCGGAGCCCAGTCCCTCCGAAGTTGTATTTTTTCCTCTGAGCCTTCCCCCAACACCATCCTACTGTAGGCAGAGTGGGGGGTGGGAGAAAAAGGGCAAAGACAGACACAATTTCATATTGCAGCCTTTTTTCTTTATTGATTTGGTTCCCTACCTTAGCCGTGCCTGCTGACGATCTCCCAGGCCTCCAGAGGGGGTAGACTTTTCACCCAGCTGCAAAATGCCTAGGGGGATGGCATGTCAGTCCTGCGGAGAGCCGGAGCCCTGGCTCTCCCGCGAAGGCCTCTGCTCCTGGTGTCTCCCCGGGGGGTGAGGGGCCTTCGCAAACATCAGTTTCGGCCGGGGGGTGGTTGCGGCCAAGACTCTGCGCAAGAATTTGCGTGACGCACACGAGGTCGAGGGGCAGAGGCCTGGCCTGCTCCCGATTCGCGCAGGAGCAGCAGCCATTTTGTCGGCCTCGGAGGGAGATGCTGATTCGGAGGAGGAAGAGGATCTTCCTCCTCCCCTCTCCCCGCAGCATAGACCGCGTGACTCGCAGCCCGGCCCTTAAAGAGAAGGCAGCCTTTTTCCTCTAAATTTGTACTCTTCATGCATAGGGCTTATCTGGAAGCAGAGACTGAGTGGGATACTCAGTCTCCTAGCCCGGTTAAGGTGCCAAAGGACCATAGGGACCAGGTTAGGGTGGATTCCTGTCTTCCTCCAATTTCCCCGGGAGGGTAGGTCACCTGACCCAGCTGACCTGGGGGCTCCAGGTTTACAGGATTTGACAGGTCCCGATAAGGGGGACAGTGCCTCACAGGTGGAAGGGGATGACCCCCTAGCCCTCCGTCTGTTCAGGCAGGAGGAATTAGACCCTTTGATTTTGCATGTGCTCCAGGAGCTGGAGCTTCCTCTGTCCCAAGATGCGGCGGAGGTGTCTATGGGGGATTCGGCCCTAGCGGGGCTCCGCAACCCGCCAGACTTTTCCTTTCCATCCGAAGCTTTTGCAAATTGTGTCCCGTGAGTGGGAGAGCCTGGAGGACTCCTTGAGGGTCACTAGGGCCATGGAAGTTGTATCCTCTTACCATTGACTTGCTTGACCTCCTTAAAGTTCCGAAGGTGGACTCTGCGGTCACAGCCTTAGCCAAACACACTACTATCCCGGTGACTGGCGGCACAGCGCTTAAGGACCTTCAGGATAGGAAGTTGGAGGTACTGCTCAAGCACATTTTTGAGGCATCCGCCTTACGGATACGGGCTGCGGCATGCAGCAGCTTGATGCAGAGGGCTTTGTTGCACTGGGTGCAGCAGAGGTTGACAGCCCAGGACCCCCCCCCCCCCCCCCCCCCCAGGGGAAGCTGAACAGGCGGCCTGTATGGAGTCCGCAGTGGCATATACAGCGGTTGCACTTTATGACCTCTTGCGTACCTCAGCACGGACTATGTTTTCAGTGGTGTCTGCGCGGCGCTTGTTATGGTTACGGAACTGGTCCGCGGACGCTTCGTCAAAATCTCAGCTGGGGTCCTTCCCTTTTCGGGGTAAGTTACTGTTTGGGGATGAGCTGGAACAACTCAAAGGCTTTGGGGATGAGCTGGAACAACTCATAAAGGCCTTGGGTGAGTGACAACAGTTTATAAGCTACCGGAGGACAAGCCCAGGACAGGCCGCTCTCAGGGTGCCTATTGGGGCCGTTATCGGGGACAGCATCGCTTTTGGCATGGTTGGGGTGGGTCTAACCCTAGGCAACAGGCCTCCAGAGTACAGACGTGGACTTATTCCTTTCGGGGCAGGCGGCCTCAGCATGCCGGAACCCATGCGTTTGCTTCCAGCAACAAGCCTGCCCAATGAAGAGACGCCGACCCATTCCTCCATCCCGAAGATAGGGGGTCGGCTATCCCTGTTACATCAGATTGGTGGGTCCTAGATACAAGTCGCGGTTACGCTTTGGATTTTGCTCATCCCCTCTGGGATCTTTTCCTGATGTCACCTTGCAGGCCACCGCAAAAGCAGCAGGTGGTCCTTCAGACTCTGTCGTTTGGAGGCGCTAGGAGCAATTATGCCAGTTCCTCCGTCGGAACACCAGACAGGTTGCTATTCCATCTATTTCGTGGTGCCAAAGAAAGATGGGTCCTTTCGTCCAATTTTGGATCTCAAGCAGGTCAACAGGGCCTTGCGGGTGCCTTGCTTCCATATGGAAACCTTACGGTCTGTCATTGCGGCGGTCCACAAGGGAGAATTTCCGGCTGCTTTGGATCTGACTGAGGCGTATCTTCACATAGGGATCCAGGAAAGCCATCAGTGTTTTCTCAGGTTTATGATCCTGGATCAACACTATCAGGTTTGTGCCCTTCCCTTTGGAATGGCAACTGCACCTAGAGTATTCACCAAGATGCTCTTGGTAGTAGCAGCGAGCTTACGTCGGGAAGGAATTTTGGTTCATCCCTACCTAGACAATTGGCTTATTTGAGCGAAATCTGAAGAGCTTTGCCGGGCGGCGGTCCGGTCTGTGGTGTCAGTTGCTGGGCTGGGTGGTCAACTATGCAAAGTGCCAGCTGACCCCAACCCAGGTGATAGAGTTTCTGGGGGCTCGCTTCGCTACACTGGCAGGCAAAGTTTCCTTGCCACCCGAATGCATGGACAGGTTGATGTTTCAAGTTCGGCAGCTGTCTCTCCCATCCCCAGTGGTGTGGGATTATTTGCAGGTTCTTGGATATATGGCATCTACCCTGGAGCTAGTACCTTGGGCCTTCACGCACTTGAGACCGTTGCAGAGGGTGCTACTCTCGCGTTGGGATCCCAGGTCAGAAGAGTACCAGATCCCTTTGCCTCTACTCGAACTGGCCAGGTCCAGCCTGGCATGGTGGCTCATCCCAGAGCACCTACTGAAAGGGGTGGACCTCGAGAGCCCCAAATGGATAGTGGTAACGACCGATGCCAGCCTCTCCGGTTGGAGTGGTGCCAGTCGAGGTCGGCTCAGGGTCTTTGGACTCCATCTCAAGCGCACTGGTCCATCAATAGACTGGAGACCAGAGCGGTCTGGCTAGCTCTACAGCACTTCTTCCCCATGTTACACAACAAGGTGGTACGGATTCTGTCAGACAATGCGACCACGATGACATACATAAACAGACAAGGAGGCACCAGAAGTCGTCCCGTATTAGAGGCTGACCAGCTGATGAGGTGGGCGGAGCACCACCTCGACCATATCGCGGCGTCTCACATCGCCGGAGTCTACAACGTTCAGGCGGACTTCCTCAGTCGACAACAATTGGATCCTGGGGAATGGGAACAGTCGGAGGAAGCAATAAGTATATCGAGACGGTGGGGGACCCCCCCCATCTCGACCTGATGGCGACTCGTCGGAACACAAAGGCGGCTCGCGTCTTCAGTCTCAGACGGGACCACGGGACCGAAGGAGTGGATGCCTTGGTTCTTCCTTGGCCATTACACGTTCTCCTCTGTTTCCTCCATGGCCGCTGGTCTGAAAAGTATTGCGTCGCATAGTCTCACCAGAGCCCGGTGATCCTAGTGGCTTCTGAGTGGGCTCGAAGGCCATGGTTTGCTGATCTGATCAACCTGGCAGTGGACGGTCTGCTGCGTCTCAGTCATCTGCCCAACCTGCTACGGCAGGGTCCAGTATTTTTAGAACAGGCAGATCGATTCTGTCTAGCGGCCTGGCTTATGAAAGGAGGTGGTTAAAGGTTATTCGGAAGCTGTTCTCTACTCTTTTGCGAGCCAGAAAAACTTCTACATCTCTTACCTACGTTCGGGTTTGGAAGGTCTTTGATTCCTGGTGCCACAGACTTGATCTGTCTCCACGGCGAGCCACGATCGCTCATATCCTGTCTTTTTTGCAGGACGGCTTACGAAAGGGTCTGTCATACAGCTCGCTCCGGGTTCAGGTCTCTGCCTTGGGCAACCTCCGGGGTAGAATTGACTGTATTACCATTGCGGCTCACCCGGACATGAGGCGGTTTTTGAAGGGGGCCAAGCATTTGAAACCACAAGTGCGATCGGTTTGTCCATCTTGGAGTTTAAATATGGTTCTCCGTTCCCTGAGTGTGCCCCCGTTTGAACCATTGAAGCGAGCAACGCTTCAAGACTTGACGCTTAAAACGGTGTTTCTCGTTGCTATTACTTTGGCTCGGCGGGTGTCAGAACTCCAAGCCTTGTCCTGTCGTGAGCCTTTCCTGCGTATTTCGGACTCTGGTATCTCTCTTCATACGGTGCCTTCCTTTCTGCCCAAGGTGGTATCAGCTTTTCATGTCAACCAGTCAGTCGAGTTACTGGCATTGTCTAATGCGGACAAGGATCTGAGAAAGTTAGATGTCTGGGTCCTGTTGCAATAGTTGGAGGTTACTAATACCTTTCGTAGGTCTGATCACCTTTTCATGTTGTGGGGCGGCCCCAAGAAGGGGGCCCAGGCTTCCAAAGCTACTATTGCCCGCTGGTTGAAGGGCGCAATCGATTCTGCCTATATGTTGTGGGCGTCCAGTACCGGATGGTATTAAGGCACATTCTTAGTTCTCAGGCGGCTTCTTGGGCAGAAAGCCAGAGTGTCTCCCCACAAGAGATTTGTCGGGCGGCCACGTGGAAGTCCTTGCATCGTTTGCTAAGCATTACCAGTTGGATGTAAGGGATCCGGCTGTGGATTCCTTTGGCGTCATTGTGCTTCGTGCGGGACTCTCCAGGTCCCACCCCATTTAGGACAGCTCTGGTACATCCCCAGCAGTCTGGACTGATCCTGTTACGTACAGGGAAAGGAAAATTAGGTCTTACCTTTAATTTTCGTTCCTGTAGTACCAAGGATCAGTCCAGATGCTTGCCCGTACATAATCCACTCAGCTGTTCATATTCTTTCCTTAACAGGTGGTAACGCAAGTGCCTTCTTAACAGAACCTTTCTAGGTCACGTTGTTTTTCATGCCAGTTTTTGTTCGTTCTTTCATGTTGCACAGATTTAGTTTTTAACTTGATCTAGTCATTGGTTTGCAAAGCGTGTTTACGCATCATGGTCTAGAGTACAATATATTTTTTGGTCACAATGGCCATTCATTCTGCTTTGATATCGATGATACTGAGGGATCGCAGGTGGCACCCCAGGTTATGTGGGAGGTGCTTTTCAGTTTCTCTCTGACCACATCTGCTGGAAGGGAGGCATAACCCAGCAGTCTGGACTGATTCTTGGTACTACAGGAACGAAAATTATCAAAGGTAAGACCTAATTTTCTTTTCTGCAGCGCTCCAGGGTGCTCTTGCCACTGTCCATGGTGGAGGTGATTCAACAGCCAGCAGGTATCAGCATGGCACATGTTGTTGTGGCCCATGTTACTCCCTTAGCACGCTTACATGTGCGCAGAGCCCAATGAACCTTAAGGTCGCAGTGGCGCCAGGGCCTCCAGGTTCACACCCAGATTACTCTAGTCTCCAGGACTCCTTGTCCTGGTGACAGGTTCTCGCATATTTTGGAGCAGGGAATATCCTTCCAAACTCCCTTTTCCCAAATTGTCCTTACTTATGGATGTGTCCACCCTGGGGTGGGGTACTTATGTAGATAGGATCCACATGCAGGGCTTGTGGTCTGCCCAGGTAGCACAATATCAGATCAACTTCATGGAGCTCTAGGTGATCAGGTATGCTCTGTGTGCTTTCAGAGATTGGTTGTCCAACAAAATTGTCCTGATCCAGATAGACAACCAATGAGCAATGTGGTATGTCAACAAGCAGGCAGGGGATTGTACCTCCTGTCAGAAAGCTGTCCAAATCTGATCCTGGGCTTTGTCCCATGGGGTGGTACTCCGGGCCATGTATCTGGCTGGGACAAAGAACATGATAGTGGACAGACTGAGTTGAGCCTTCAGACCCTAGGAGTGGTCCCTGGTCCAGTGAGTGGCGAATCAGATCTTCCAGTTCTGGGGATGTAGGGAGATATCTCATGTTTTACAACTGAAAGCACCAAATATGAATCATAACCAAGAAATATGCAGACCAGTATACTGACAGGCTAAGACACTGTCACAGTGAAAGAAGAGACCTTGCCCAGATGAGAACATTAAATTGAAGGATACTTTATCAAGATCTGCCTGTTTGTATGTTCCTGTGTAAATAAGACAGACAATGCAACAACTAAGCTCATAAGTAGGAATCATGGACCAGCCAAAGGAGTCCAGAGGTCAGAAGGACCCTCACTCTTGGAAGAAGGGGGGAGGTCTGAGAATAAGGAACACTGACTCTGGCATACAGCTTGGCATATGGACATAGCAGTACTCCCCCCTGAAGAAATGGGAAGGGGGGAAAGACCTGCAATGCCACCAAAGACCCTCCATCCACCACATGCTTATGCATATTTATCAGCTGGAAAGTATGATGGGGGCAAATAAGGAGAAGGAAGAAGACTAGGTGTGGCCAGGAGACCAAAAAGAGGAGATACCCTGCTCAGGTTCAAAGAGCAAGCCCCAGGCAGCCTAGCAAGTCTGCTTCCTTGTCATTCTTCAGTTCTCCAGCCAGTGTTTGCTTCAGAGGTGAACAGAGGGATATCACCTGAAGTTAGGAGCAGGGGTAAATTAGCCATAAGTGTTAATATACTAAGCAGGTTAAGGTTTATGGCATGTTTGAAACTATTTATGGTAAATTGGTGCTTAGTGGCCAGGATATTAGACAACTTTCTAAATGCTAAATCCTGCCAAATCTATTTCTGAGGAGAATGTGTCTCTTTCCTGAGCTTAGGATCTTGAAGGTAAGGTGGGAGGGCAAATTGTCCTGTAGCAGATAGGTCCTTGCACCTCTAAACTTACAGAGAAGCTCTGATGGGGACTTGTTTGCTTCCCCCTGCAACAGAAGGTGACTCTGTTCTGCTCCCTGCCCACCTTTAGGGCAAGGGCCTTCTGTAAACACATTTTCCAATTCAGTTAGTCAAAGACTCTCCTAAAGCTTTGATAGGACTAAGGGACTAGGAGTCTCATAGCCCCTCATTCCCTGTACGTACCAGGATCAGTCCAGACAGTGGGTTATGTCCCCTGTCCAGCAGGTGGAGACAGACCAAAATTGTGAGGATGTCCCTTTAAGGGGAGAACCTGTACACTAACCCCTACAGTATTCGACTGTCTCCAGCAGGTGCAACAGCTCCCCTTCGGCTCTCTGGCTAGTCAGCCTTTTCCATTTCTTCTTAGGTTCAAGCAAGTACTTCAGAAAATTTATTTCTGTTTCTATTCTCTATTTCTGGGGTTTTTTGGTCCCTAGTATTTTTTCTTTTTCTTTGGGAGACTACTTCGTCTCCTCGCTCTTGCCGGACTCACGGGGCTAATTGCCCCTTTTGCGCTGCATAGTCTGAGTCCGGGTTAACTTCCAGGTGTGGGACAATCTCCCTCTGGGACTCTCTCCCCTTTTTCTGGCTGCCGAGAGGGTTTTAGACCCGCTGCTGCGCTCAGTAACAACTGATTTAAAAAAAGATCAATTTAAAAGGTACCAAAGTTCTGAAGTCGCAGGTACTCAAATATCTCTGCAGTAGTTGACCAGAATATTTCTTACTTTATCTTTTTTGGCCCTTTTCTGGTCCTCAGGCTTTAATCCAGCAGTCAGACAGGCAGGAGTTAGCAGGGTTTCCCTTCTCTCTCCTTGGTGCTGAGTCTGTCACTTTAAGACTTTTTACTTTTTTTTTCCCCCAGCACAGCTTGGGCCATGCCTCGGCAGGCAGTTTGCCTTGCCTGTGGGCTTTTTTACTCCCGTTTTTCACGGCACGGTCTTTGCCCTGCCTGCCATGTGGGGAAGGTCCCTCCTTGGCTGGGAGGGCAAATTCAGCCCGGGGA
Source organism: Rhinatrema bivittatum (assembly GCF_901001135.1). Lineage (NCBI taxonomy): Eukaryota > Metazoa > Chordata > Amphibia > Gymnophiona > Rhinatrematidae > Rhinatrema > Rhinatrema bivittatum. Next base: position 41,795,326 of record NC_042618.1, on the reverse strand, counting down.
TAGACTCCCCCTGCTTTGGCCAGGCCGTTTGAGCCGGTAAAGCTCCACAACTGTGGCCATTTTGGATTTTAACGGCTCCGATTTCGGAGCTCCCTGGGGCTGGGGGGCCAGAGTTTTTTGATTTACCCCCCCGATTTGAGCCCAGTGGGCCCCCAGGAGGTGAGTACTGACCCCCCCCGTCCTGTTTTTCCAGGGTCCCTTTTTCAGCTGAATTTGTTCTCCTCATGCATAAATCTTATTTAGCAAGCTTGCATGAGGAGCAGGAACCCCCCCTTCCCATGCCCCGTTCCTCGCAGTTGACTACTAGCCCGGCTGCGGAACCCCAGGGGCCGGTTAGGGTGCGGGTGGTCCCCAGGGTGGCTCCTCTACCTGATCCTCCGGGTACCTCGGACCCTGATACCTCCCCAGATGCTATGGCTACCTCTCCGTTGGAGGGAGATGACCCTTGTTCCGTAGGGAGGAGCTGGGGTCCCTTATCCCTTCGTCCTACAAGAATTGGGTCTGGAGGGTCCCTCTGTAGATAACCTGATGGACTCCCTGCCCAAGAATATGGATCCAGTCCTAGGGGGACTTAGGGCCCTGGCATTTCCCTTTCACCCTATGCTGAAGCTTTTGATTTTACGGGAGTGGGAGGCTCCTGAGGGGGCTCTCCGAGTGGGGTGCGCCATGGAGAAGCTGTATCCCCTTCCTGAGAGAGGCTTGGATCTGTTAAGGTACCTCGCGGTTGATTCTTTTGTCTCCGCGTTCACTAAGCACACCACGATCCCTCAAGGATCCGCAGGACCGTAAGTTGGAGTCACAGATTTGCAGGGCTGCCACTTGGACGTCCTTGCATACCTTTGCTCAACACTACCGTCTGGATGTTCACGCTCCGGTGTTCGGTTCCTTCAGGCAGCAAGTGCTTCGAGCGGGACTGTCTCTGTCCCACCCGGTTTAGGGAAGCTTTGGTACACCCTACTGTCTGGACTGATCCTGGTACGTACAGGGAAAGGAAAATTAGTTCTTACCTGAATTTTCGTTCCTGTAGTACCAAGGATCAGTCCAGACTCCCTTCCCTGTTTGTCATTTTGTCTGTCCTCTCGAAGCTTTTCTTGCAGGTTCTCAGTTTTTCAAATGGGCATGGAGTAAGATTACTGAGCAATTACACCGGAAGTCTTGGTCATCTGCCCATACCAAGTATATTCAAGAGCGTATAGGTTCCATGGGTTCTATTGTTGCTCCATTGAGCTTTACAGTTACTTGCTTGATCCTAGTTTGGGTTCTTTGTTTTTATGCTTTGACAGTCGTTATACTGAAGGGGTTAGTGTACAAGTTCTCCCCTTAAAGGGACATCCTCACAATTTTGGTCTGTCTCCACCTGCTGGACAGGGGACATAACCCACTGTCTGGACTGATCCTTGGTACTACAGGAACGAAAATTATCAGGTAAGAACTAATTTTCCTTTAGCTGAGACAGGTCTAGTTTCATTCCTTTGGGAATTGTCACTCTGGGAACTGATCAGACTGGGGCTTTCCCCCCGATCTCATCACCAAGATCAGGGCAAGCTGTAGCATCCCAACCTCTAGGACCTGTCTCTCGCAGCCGGGGTGTTGAGAGGTTGATTCTGCAGCTGCTTGATCTTTCTGAGGATATATCTTGTCCTGGTAGCTTCTAAAAAGCCTTCCACTAGAACAGGGGTGGGCAAGTCGGTCCTGGTGGGCTGTAAACCAGTCTGTTTTTCAGGATATCCTTAATGAATTATGCATGAGAGACACCTGCATACACACTGCCTCAGTTGTATGCAAATCTATTTCATGCATATTCATTAGGGGTATCCTGAAAACCCGACTGGTTTGTGTGAGCAGAGGTCTCTACATCCTTTCTCCTGCCCCACACAAAAACTGCTTGATTATCTTCTGCACCTATCAGAAGCTGGTTTAAAAACCAGCTCCATTTTGAGTTTAGTTGAGTGCAATTGGCACATACCACCATGGTGTAGATAGTTTGCCCATCTCTGTATAGCCTATAGTCATATAGTTCATGTAGGACCTGCTTCAGTTGAAGCCCCACCCTGAGGCCTCCTGCTGTGTCCTGGGACCTCAGCATGGTGCTCATTCAGCTGATGAAAGCTCCTTTTTGAGCTGCTGCACACTGTGACCTAAAATACCTGAGCTTGGAAGGTCATATTCCCTGTACATACTAGGATCAGTCCAGACAGTGGGTTATGTCCTCCATCCAGCAGATGGAGTCAGAGCAAACTTTGGAGGGTGCTGGCATATTAACCCCTGCGCCCTCCCTAAATCCTCAGTATCTCTCTGACTCCAGCACATGGGAGTAGGGGAACCTGGTGCATCCCCTGTCTGGACATCTCTCCACATTTTCTTTTCTTTATCTATCAGGTTGGATCAAGTTCCCTGTACGTACCAGGATCAGTCCAGACTGCTGGGTTATGCCTCCCCTCCAGCAGATGGAGTCAGAGAGAAAACTGAAAGCACCCCCTAGATATACTGGTGTGCCACCTGCCATCCTTCAGTATTTCCTCTGACTCCAGCAGATTGAGGCATAACCTGTGGTCCTGTCTGTTCTGACTAAAACAATCTTTCAGGTGTTCTTTATGATTTTTTATAACTCTGCTGGCTAGATCAACTGGTTTTATTCTCTTCCTTGCTTAGTGTAAAAAAAAAAAAAAAAAGTTGATATTTTTGTAGCAGTAGTTTGTTGGTTTTGCTAGCGCAGCGTACAGGCAGGCACTGAGAGCTTGGCTCTCATTGTTTTACCCGGATTAGTGTCCCTTTTGGTCTTGGGGAAAAGTTTACCGGTGGGCCGGTCACCCTCCCCCCCCCCCCCCCCCCGAAGTACAGTGATTCCAGACTTTGATCTGAAGAGGGCTTTACTTGAAAAAAAAAAAAAGACACATAAGCCCTGTTGGTAGCAGGCAGTGATCCATTTCCAGCCCTAGCCTGCCACGCTGGTAATTAGCCTGACCAGGGACTCCGGAGGGGGTGGAGGTTTTCACCCGGCGTTAGAGGCGCTTGCACAGGGCTCCTATTTTTGGCACGCTTTTCTTCTGCCTCCTCGATGCCATGTTCTTCGGCCTGCGGTAGGGCAGGGGCGCGACTCTCCCGGGAGGGTCTCTGCTCCCGCTGCATTCCTGGGGGCGAGGGACCCTCCCGGGGGCCAAGCGCAGCCCGCAGCGGCGTGGATCCGTCCTCGGCGCGGCTGAGGAGGCTGTCGGCGCCGCGATCGTCGGCCCCGCCTCCCAGTGAGGGGGAGCCGGCGGCCATCTTGTCCACGAGGCAGCATGTTGATTCTGCCTCTGAGGAGGAGGATTTTCCTCCGCTTTCACCGCCGGCTTTGAGTCCTCATAGTGGCTCTGAATTTGATGCCCCAAGCGCCCCCCCCCCCCTCCGGTGCGTCCCGTGGGGGGATCAATTAAAAGGAAGGTGCCTTTCTCCTCCAAGTATGTGCTGTTGATGCACCAGGCTTTTTTGGAGGCAGAAGCAGGCTGGGAGCCAGACGAACCCCCCCCCTCTAAAAGTGCCTAAGGTGTCCTCGATGCAGGACAAATCGGGAGACCAGGAAAAGGCTGAAGCTCCAGGCAAATCAGGAGCTTGTTCCCTTGGGGGTGCCGACGATCCGGGGTTCCCGGATCTCACCCAGGGCTCACCGGATGGGGCAGGGGCCGACATCTCCGACGCTCAGGGGTCTCTCGAAGGGGACGACCCCCTGGTTTTACGCCTGTTTGGCAGGGACGAGCTGAACTATTTGATTCTTCATGTTTTGAAGGAGCTGGAGATCCCAGCGCCACAGCAGGACACGGATACTTCCACTGGGGACGTAGCTATGGCGGGTCTGAGAGCCCCCCCGCAAACCTTTCCCTTGCACTCTAAGGTATTACAGATCGTATCTAAGGAATGGGAGGTTCCAGAGGCATCCCTGCGCGTTAGCAGGGCAATGAATAAATTATATCCTCTGCCCTCGGATTCGTTAGAGATTTTTAAGGTCCCTTCGGTGGACTCTGCAGTCACTGCGGTGGTTAAGCATACTACCATTCCCGTCACGGGAGGGGTAGCCTTGAAAGATCTCCTCCAGGACCGGAAGTTAGAGGTCCTTTTAAAGCGCATTTTTGAGATAGCGGCTTTAGGAGTCCGGGCTGCAGCTTGTAGCAGTATGGTCCAGAGGGCCACACTGCGCTGGGTGCAACAATTACTAATCACCCAAGAACTCCCGCCGGAAGAGGCGGAGCAGGCCAATTGTGTGGAAGCGGCGGTTGCTTATACAGCGGATGCCCTGTATGATTTGCTAAGGACCTCGGCCCGCACTATGTCCTCGGCTGTTGCGGCCAGACGACTATTGTGGCTCCGTCGTTGGTCGGCAGATGCCTCTTCTAAGTCGTGACTAGCTTCTTTTCCCTTTAAGGGGAAGTTGTTGTTTGGTGAGGAGTTGGATCAACTCATCAAAGACTTGGGAGACAATAAGGTGTATAAGTTGCCGGAGGACAAGCCCCGACAATTGCGGTCTTTCGGAAACACGCGGTCCCGATTTCGAGCGCAACGCCGGTTTCGCACGGGAAGGGGTGGATCTTTTCCCCAAAGGCAGCAGGGCCCCAGGTCTCAGTCTTGGACTCCTTCCTTTCGAGGCAGACGACCACAACGAATGGGTTCCTCGCAGGGTTTGGCCACAGGCAAACCTGCGCAATGAAGGCGGGCGGGCCCATTCCTCCTTCCCACACATCGGAGGCCAGTTATCCCAGTTTTGGGAGGAATGGGTCAAGATCACTTCAGACCAGTGGGTCCTCGACGTGGTGCGTCACGGTTACGAGTTGGATTTTGCTCGGCCCCTCTGGGATCTTTTTATGATATCTCCTTGCGGTCCTCCGGAAAAGCAACTGGTAATAGGCCAAACCGTGGCTCGGTTACGATCCCTGGGGGCAGTGGTGCCTGTTCCGCCGGACGAGACCAGAACAGGTCGGTATTCCATTTACTTCCTGGTTCCAAAGAAGGAAGGTACGTTCCGGCCAATTTTGGATTTGAAGAGTAAACAGGGCCTTGCGCGTTCCCCGTTTTCGCATGGAAACTCTTCGATCTGTTGCGGCCGTCCACAGGGGAGAAATTTTGGCTTCTTTGGATCTGGCCGAGGCGTATCTTCACATTGGGATCAGGGAGCGCCATCAGAGGTACCTGAGGTTCATGGTGCTCGGGGAACACTTTCAGTTTTGCGCCCTCCCGTTCGGGTTAGCCACAGCTCCGAGAGTGTTTACCAAGGTTCTCGTCGTAGTCACAGCCTTCCTGCACCGACTGAGTATTGGTGCATCCCTACCTCGATGATTGGCTTATCCGGGCGAAGTCTGAGGACTCGTGCAAGCGAGCAGTCCAGGTGGTGGTTCAGCAACTGCAGTCGCTAGGTTGGGTAGTCAACTTTGCAAAGAGCCAGCTGGTTCAGAGTCAGTGTTTGGAATTTTTGGGAGCACGTTTCGATACCTTGGTGGGCAAGGTATACCTGACTCAGCAGAGACTGGAGAACCTGATGCTTCAGGTACAGAACCTACTGGATCTCCCCTTACCTATGGCATGGGATTATTTGCAGGTCATTGGACATATGGTTTCTACTCTGGAAATGGTGCCGTGGGCTTTTGCGCATATGCGTCCTTTGCAAACCGCTCTTCTTTCTCGCTGGGACCAGAAAACCTGGGATTACGGTGCCCAGTTGCCGCTGATGGAACCGGCTCTGTCCAGTCTAGCTTGGTGGTTGATCCCGGACCACCTCTTGCAGGGGGTAGATCTCGATTCTCCTCAGTGGGTGGTAGTGACGACGGATGCCAGTCTAACGGGCTGGGGAGCGGTCTGTCAATCAAGAGCGGTACAGGGAACGTGGTCCCCTCGCCAGGCCTCTTGGTCCATCAACCGTCTGGAGACAAGAGCGGTACGTCTAGCCTTGCGCCACCTTCTGCCCCTGGTACGCGGTCGGGCGGTTCGAGTCCTCTCGGACAACGCAACCACGGTAGCATATATAAATCGCCAGGGCGGTACAAGAAGTCGACTGGTGGCGACCGAAGCAGCGTTGTTGATGACCTGGGCGGAGCGTTATCTGTCCCGCATCGCGGCCACCCACATTGCAGGCGTAGACACAACGTTCAGGCGGATTATCTCAGTCGACAACACTTGGACCCCGGAGAGTGGGAGCTCTCGGCCGAGGCAATGAGTCTTATCACCCTACGATGGGGGATTCCGCACCTAGACCTGATGGCGACTCGGCACAATGCAAAGGCGGCGCGTTTCTTCAGCCGAAGGCGAGAGCACGGGTCGGAAGGAGTGGATGCACTCGTGCTTCCATGGCCTCATCACGTCCTCCTCTATGTATTTCCTCCATGGCCTCTGATCGGCAAGGTGTTAAGACGCATAGAATCACATCGTGGTCGGGTGATTTTAGTGGCCCCGGAGTGGCCAAGAAGACCATGGTTCGCGGATCTGGTTCATCTTGCGACGGACGGGCCTTTACGTCTGTCATATTCCGAACCTCCTTCGGCAAGGGCCAGTATTTTTAGATCTGGCGGATCGCTTTTGTCTGGCGGCTTGGCTTATGAAAGGAGACAATTAAGGAAAAAGGGTTATTCTGAGCCTGTCATTTCCACAATGCTTCGGGCACGGAGGCCCTCTACTACGCTTACTTATGCTAGAGTGTGGAAGGTGTTTGACTCCTGGTGCGGTGTCTCGAAGATTGCGCCACGCCGGGCTTCTGTAGCTCAAATCCTTATGTTTTTGCAGGACGGCTTGAAGGGTTTGGCTTACAGTTCTCTGAGGGTTCAGGTAGCAGCTCTGGGGTGTTTGAGAGGAGAAGTTGAAGGGTCCTCTCTCGCCTGTCACCCAGACGTAGCACACTTTTTACGTGGTGTTCGGAACTTGCGTCCTCCGCTGCGGCCTCCTTGCCCGTCTTGGAATTTGAACTTGGTTCTCAAAGGCCTCAATGCGGCCCCCTTTGAGCCTCTCAGGCGGGCCTCCTTAAAGGATTTAACTCAAGACTGTGTTTCTCGTGGCGATCGCGTCCGCTCGTAGGGTCTCTGAGTTGCAAGCTCTTTCATGTAGAGAACCGTTCTTGCGTATTTCGGACTCAGGTGTGTCGTTGCATACGGTACCTTCTTTCTTACCTAAGGTGGTATCGGCCTTTCATGTAAATCAGACGGTGGAATTGCCTTCCTTCTCGGCGACAGAACTACAGTCTTCTCAAGGGTCAGATTTGAGACGTTTGGATGTTTGTCGAGTGCTCATGCGATATTTAGAAGTTACCAATGATTTTCGACGGTCTGATCATCTGTTTGTCTTGTGGCATGGCCCCAGGAAGGGGCTTCAGGTGTCCAAAGTAACTATTGCCCATTGGTTGAAGGGCTCAATCGCTGCCACGTACATTGGTGGCAGTAAGGCGGTTTCTGAGGGGCTCAAGGCCCATTCTCTCCGTTCTCAAGTGACTTCGTGGGCAGAAAGTCACCTGGTTTCGAGCCAAGAGATTTGCAGGGCGGCCACTTGGAAGTCGTTGCATACTTTCGCTCGACATTATCAGGTTGACGTTCGAGGGCCGTCACCTACTTCCTTTGGAAGCAGCATACTTCGAGCGGGACTCTCGGGGTCCCACCCCATTTAAGTCAGCTCGGGTACATCCCAGCAGTCTGGACTGATCCTGGTACGTACAGGGAAAGGAAAATTAGGTTCTTACCTGATAATTTTCGTTCCTGTAGTACCAAGGATCAGTCCAGACGCCCGCCCAGTAATGGTGTTTCAGGAGAGTCCGCTCGTATCAGTATCTTTTCCACTCTTTCAGGTATCGATAACTTGATACGGTAAGTGATTATTCATTTCGTTGCCTTTCGGCTTTGTTTGCTTGGTTGGCTCAGTAGTATTTGAGCGATGTTAATGCTTACTTTTGCAGAGTTTTACTACTTGATCTAGCCAGTGGCCATAGTTAATTTTTGGCTGTTTTTGGCGGAAGGATGATCCATTTCTTCTGCTTTGATATCAATTATACTGAAGGATGGCAGGTGGCACACCAGTATATCTAGGGGGTGCTTTCAGTTTTCTCTCTGACTCCATCTGCTGGAGGGGAGGCATAACCCAGCAGTCTGGACTGATCCTTGGTACTACAGGAACGAAAATTATCAGGTAAGAACCTAATTTTCCTTTAGTTTCAAAAAGTTAGTTAGAAGTGTCCACTTTTTTTTTTTTTTTTTTTTTTCCCCCACTGGCTCCTTGGAGTCTCTCCCCTTGCAAGCAGTGCTGTGTAGACAATTTTGCTCCTCTTGTCTGTCTGCTATTGGGGGTAAGTTATTGGGCTGTTTTGTTTTTTCTTTTCAGTCTTAGGTATTTACTCTTTTGGATAGTAGAAAGACTAGGGGGCACTCCATGAAGTTAGCATGGGGCACATTTAAAACTAATCTGAGTTTTTTTACTCAACGCACAATTAAACTCTGGAATTTGTTGCCAGAGAATGTGGTTAGTGCAGTTAGTATAGCTGTGTTTAAAAAAGGATTGGATAAGTTCTTGGAGGAGAAGTCCATTACCTGCTATTAAGTTCACTTAGAGAATAGCCACTGCCATTAGCAATGGTTACATGGAATAGACTTAGTTTTTGGGTACTTGCCAGGTTCTTATGGCCTGGATTGGCCACTGTTGGAAACAGGATGCTGGGCTTGATGGACCCTTGGTCTGACCCAGTATGGCATTTTCTTATGTTCTTATGTATTCTCATCAGGATTAGGGTGGTGGATGCTGGTGGGGTCAGTCTCTCCCCCCTCACCGCAGTTTTTCTCGGCCCCGAGATGTGACATTCCCCAGGGCCGATGCAGCAGGGAGGGCTCATTCCCCTGCTGCTCTCACCGGGGGTAAAGAGTGAGCGGAGGCGGCCTTTTCCTGCTCCTCCCGTGGCGCTGCCCTGCAACCGGCTCCCCGTGTTTGGCTGGTCCCTACCCCAGGCCTTTCAACCATGCCGCGTTCCGCTCGGTGCCCGTCCTGTGGCAGCCCAGGGTCGAGAGGATCACGGGAGGGGCTTTGCCTTAGGTGCCTCCCTGGTGGGGAGAGCACCTCCGCGCCCCCGCAGACTTCTTCGCACTTCTCGGAGCGCCGTGAGCCACAGGGGCCGGCCCAGTCTCCGCTTTCGGCGGGAATGGCAGCCATCTTGGAACTGGAGGAGAGCGTGTTTCTAGAGACAGAAGGGGAACAGGAGGAATTTCCCGATATGCCACCGCCGATTGTTGCCCCCCCCCCCCCCCCCGTTTTTTCGGCCGAATTCATTGTGCTTATGCACAATGCCTATTTGCAGTGCCTGGAGCATCTGAGGGGCTGGGCCCCGGATTCACCCTCCTGCAAAGTTCCTCGCTTGGCGGACAGTGGTGGCAGTCCTTGGACCCTCGGGGGGGCCCCAGGGTGCATTTTGCCCTCCCCCCCCCTGGGGGGGGGGGGAACCGGGCATCCCCTCACATGGACGACCCTCTCCTGGTGTCTCATCTGGACTGCGACTACCCACATGTTCTCCATATTTTTAAGAGGGAAGAGCTGGACGATTTAATTCCCCATGTACTGCTGGAGCTGGACTTCGAGCCTCCCATCGATCCACCAGGGCCCCCAGCCCCTACCGTCGTATCTTCTAGCAAGAAGGGGGATCCAGTACTGGTGGGCCTGCGTCCCCTGTCTCGGGCTTTTCCAATCCATTCTTCCTTCCTGCAACTTCTGGCAAGGGAGTGGGATACCCCGGAGGCTTCCCTCGGGGTCGGCCGGGCGATGGACAAGCTCTATCCCCTCCCAGAGGATTTCCTAGACCTCCTCAAGGTGGCAAAGGTGGACTCAGCGATCACTAAAAGGACCACGATCCCAGTCACAGGGGGCACGGCTCTCAGAGACCTCCAAGATAGGAAGCTGGGAGTTTACCTCAAAAGGGTGTTTGAGGTTTCGGCACTGGGAGTCCGCGCAGCCATCTGTGGTTCGCTCACCCAGAGGGCAGGACTGTTGGGTCCAGCAGCTCCTCACCTCCCAGCAATTGCTGCCGGAGGAAGCGGCCCAAGCAGACCGGCTGGAGGCCGTGATTGCGTACGGGGCTGATGCGCTCCACGACCTGCTGCGAGTTTTTTGGCGAGGACCATGGTCTCTGCGGTCTCAGCTAGGCGTCTCCTATGGCTTCACAACTGGGCGGCAGACTCCTCTTCCAAATCCAGCCTAGGCTCTCTCACATTCAAGGGTAGGTTCCTCTTTGGCGGCGACCTCGACCAGATCAAGTCTCTGGGGGGAAAAATGCAGTACATCGGCTTCCCGAGGACCGACAGCAGACTTAACGACAGTCCTCTTCCTTCAGAAGTCGTCCCTGTACCCAGCGCCGCTATCGTGGCTCCAGACAGCAGGGGCCACGGACACCTTCCTCCAGATCAGTCGTGACCGCAGAACAACTAGGGAGGGATCGACACGGGGTGTCGCCCAGGCTCACCCACTCCACGGTGCCCCGGATAGGGGGCCGCATCTCACTTTTTTATGGGGAGTGGGCCAACCACCACGGATCAGTGGGTCCTGGATATTCTAAGACATGGCTACGCATTGGCGTTTGCTTGCATACCAAGAGACAGGTTCATCTTCTCGCCTTGCGGTTCGAGTCACAAGCGTCTAGCGGTGCAGCAGACCCTTGACAGGCTCCAGAATCAACATTTCCAGTTCCAGGCCCTTCCCTTCGGCTTGGCGACCTCCCCCAAGACCTTCACGAAGATCATGGTGGTAGTGGTGGCCACACTAAGATGGGAGGGAATCTTAGTTCATCCCTACCTGGACGACTGGCTCATCGGGCGAAGACCTTCTCCCAGGGTCAGGCGGTGGTCGACAGGGTCGTCCAACTCCTCTAGTCCCTCGGCTGGGTGGTGAATTTCACCAAGAGCAGTCTCCGACTCTCTGTGCTTGGACTTCTTGGGAGCACGCTTCGACCCGGCTCGGGCAAAATCTTCTTACAAAGCGCAAGTCCTTCGGGAGCAGATCCAGCATTTCACAGCACTTCCAGAGCCCACGTCTTGGGATTATCTGCAGGAAGGCACCAATATTAATATTGGTGCCTTCCTGTAAACTGTTATGATGGTATTTAACTTAATGACGGTATAGAAAAGTTTTTAAATAAAAATAAAGATATTGGGATCCATGGCCTTTGCAATAGATCTGGTACCTCGGGCGTTTGCGTATCTGCGTCCCTTACAAACAGCCCTACTCTCTCGTTGGAAGCCAGTGTCACAGGACTATCAAGTCGTTCTCCCTCTCTTCCCCCCCCGATCGCCAGGAACAGCTTGCGCTGGTGGTTAGACCCACAGCATCTGGCTCAAGGCTCCTCTCTCGAGATTCCGGATTGGGTGGTGGTCACCACCGATGCCAGCCTGACCAGCTGGGGAGCAGTATGTCAACAGAGCTCTACGCAGGGGCAGTGGACAAAGGAACAAGCCTCCTGGTCAATCAATTGTCTGGAGACGAGCGGTCCATCTGGCGCTCATTCATTTTCTTCCCCTCCTAAGGAATCGGGTGGTACGAGTTCTGTCGGACAACGCGACCACAGTAGCCTATATCAACCGCCAAGGCGGCACGAGAAGCCGGCAGGTGGCTCTCGAAACCGCCCACCTGATGTCATGGGCAGAGAGTTTCCTAACACGCTTGGCAGCCTCTCATATCGCAGGCGTAGACAACATCCAGGCAAACTACCTGAGTCGGCAGACTCTGGATCCCGGGGAATGGACCCTCTCCGAGGCGATGCAACTCATCATCCGTCGCTGGGGGACACCTTCGATGGACCTCATGGCAACGCTCCTCAATGCCAAGGCTCCACGATTCTTCAGTCGAAGGCTTGAGCACAGCGCAGAGGGGGTGGACGCCCTGGTACTCCCCTGGCCGACCTGGCTCCTCTACGTCTTTCCACCATGGCCTCTAGTGGGCAAGGTTCTAAGGCGAATAGAGACCCATCAGGGGTCAGTCATCCTGGTGACCCCGGCGCCAGTGGTTTGCGGACCTGCTCAGTATCGCGGTGGATGGCCCCTTACGTCGCGCCCATCTTCCTCGCCTGCTTCATCAGGGCCCCGTATTTTCCGACTAGGCAGAACACTTCTGTCTTGCGGCCTGGCTTTTGAAAGGCGGCGACTCGAGCGCAAGGGCTACTCTGCTGCAGTAGTCGCTACTCTCCTCAAGGCACAAACCTCTACTTCGGTTGCTTATGTATGGGTCTGGAAGGTGTTCGAGGCATGGTGCTCTGACTATGGTACGCATGCTGGCAGGGCTTCGGTCCCTCAGGTTCTTTCTTTTCTTCAGGACGGCCTGGAGAAGGGGCTCGCCTACAACTCCCTGCGAGTCCAAGTTTCAACTCTGGGCTCGTTTGTTCGAACCACGGGACAACCGGCTCTCCTGGCACATCCGGACATCGTGAGGCTTCTCAAGGGGGCGAAACACCTGTGACCTCCGGTACAGAATCCCTACCCATCTTGGAACCTTAACCTGGTCCTCCGGGTCCTCGCAGGGCCTCCCTTCGAACCTTTGCGTTGCGCCACCATCAAGGATCTCACTCTCTCAAGACTGTTTGTTTTTCTTGGTGGCCATAGGTTCTGCACGTCGCATCTCTGAGCTTCAAGCACTCTCCTGCAGGGAACCTTTCCTACGTTTCACGGACTCCGGAGTTTCACTGCATTCGGTGCCTTCTTTTCTGCCCAAGGTCGTCTCCACGTTTCATGTGAATCAGACAGTGGAGCTTCTGTCCTTTCCCATCGACGCTCCCAGGTCTCTCTGGCATTTGGACGTCAAGTGCACCTTACTCTGCTACCTGGAGGTTACCAACGAGTTCAGGGTCTCCGACCATTTGTTATCCTCTGGTCCGGAGCAAGGAAAGGCTCTCAGGCCACGAAGACCACGATTGCGAGGTGGCTTAAGGAAGCCGTGGTGACGGCGTACATCGGCATGGGCCAGATCCCTCCAGTGGGGGTCAAGACTCATTCACTCCGCGCTAAGTTGACCTCCTGGGCGGAATCAGTCAGTCTCATCTCAGGAAATCTGTCGGGCATAGACTTTGAAGTCCCTGCACACCTTTTCACGACATTATCTGCTTCACTTGCTGGTCTCAGACTCCGGATCTTTTGGCAACAGGGTGATCCAAGCAGGGCTTTCAGGGGCCCACCCGAGTTAGGGAAGCTTTGGTACATCCCACCGTCTGGACTGATCCTGGTACATACAGGGAAAAGAAAATTATTTCCTTACCTGCTAATTTTCGTTCCTGTAGTACCAAGGATCAGTCCAGACGCCCACCCGGATACTGTTGGGACTCTGGGGTTTCTACTGCTCAATCTCTCTCCATTTCCTGATCTCTGGACAAGGAGCCTGTCCTCCGTTCCTTTTCTTGAGGCTGTTCGACAGTTCTTTTTTTTTTTTTTTAATTTTTTATTTATCAAATTTTCACATTTCAATCAATTGAAACTACATCAAAAGTAAATGGGAAGAAAATACAGAAATATATATATCCCATTCTTAAAGTAATTCAACTTTCAAAAGCAAAATATCTTCCAACATTATAAGCAAATTGGGAGACCCGAGGAAAGTAAGCGGTAACATAAGAAATCTATACAAAGTTGTATAATCACACGGTTATTTGCCGATACATTCTATTTCAAGCCGATACTTCTGGACCTTAATCGGAGTGTGAATCCAAATATACACGTAGTTGTTCCAATTCAGTAAATACATACTTATTATTATTGTAGACCAGTATACAGCGACATGGATATTTCAAATAAAATTTTGCACCTCTGGTCACAATTTCATTCCTCAAAGCTAGGAAGGCTTTCCTTTTTTCTTGAATTCTTTTAGTAACATCAGGGAAACCTCTAACTTGATAGCCATAGAACAACTCAGCCTGCTTTTTAAAGGATCTCCTTAACACTTCGTCTCTCAGACATTTGGAGGAAAGTCAGATAGATTGTTGCTCGCTCTGTAATCTTTGCTTCATATGATTTTTCAAGGAAATCAGTTATCAGGGGAAATATCTTTATCCGGTTGTGCTTCTTGAAATTCTCTCTTTCATTTTCCCTCCTGGGATGTAATACACTCTTGTCACTGTTGGTAATTCTTCCAAGAACATTAAGATGTTTTTAAAGTAGCTCTTAATTAGATCCCTTAGTGGCATCCATTTTGTTTTTGGAAAGTTCAATATTCTTAAGTTATTTCTTCGCAACTGATTCTCCAAAAAATCTATCTTTCCATTCACATATGAATCCGACTTTATTAAGTTAGTATTAACTTCTTTCATGTCTTTAATATCCTTCTCCAACTGTAACATATGCGAATCAATTTTCTGGACTTTCTTTTCCAAGTTATTAGATTTCTCTAAGTTCTGTTTCACAACGTTAGTTAAATCTACTATAGATTTATTCAGTTAAAGCCTTCCATATTTCTTCAGAAGTTCTTTTTTGGTATTATTAAAGGATGTTTCAATACTACGTGTATTGCATTTTCCTCACCTCCTGTATCCTGAAGATTTTCCTCCTCTCATTTTGAGCCAGTCTCTCCTCCCCCAGAGCCTGTACTCTCTAGGCTCACCGAAGCCTGCATGATATCCATGCCGCTTCTCTGGGGCTCCTCCGATGTTCTTACCAGCTGGTTCAATGAGGTTTCTTGCAGTTGTTCTCCCCCTTCAAAAACCGGGGGATTGCAAGAAAGAGAAGGGGTAGTCAGCTCGCCGGGACTCTGAGATCTCTTCAGCCAAGGCGTGTGGCGTCCGCTCACCACCATCAACGCCAGCGGCTCCCCTCACCAGCTCTATCAGCAAACCTGGAAGCACATCTTCAATCCGCGTCTGTCGAGCAGGCAAAACTGGTGTAGAGGCCATAACCTCTCTGATTCTAGCCTTGCGTTTTGTGTGAGGCATGAGGAAAACCGAAGAAAATTCTAAAAATGACTTCAAGCAAGGTTAGTGAAGGAAAAAACGCGGAGCTCAGCAGCCTCCGTGTTCACCGTGTGGCGGCCATCTTGGGTCTCCCTGTCCTGTTCGACAATTCTATTTGCAAGTCCATTGCTAGTTTCATCAGTTACAGTTCTGTTATACTTGATCCATCCTTTCCAGTTTATTGTTCTAGCTTTGATATTCTCAATACTGAGGATTTAGGGAGGGCGCACGGGTTAATATGCCAGCACCCTCCAAAGTTTGCTCTGACTCCATCTGCTGGACAGGGGACATAACCCACCATCTGGACTGATCCTTGGTACTACAGGAATGAAAATTTAGCAGGTAAGGAAATTTTCTTTTTTTGGTTGTGGTCACTTCAGCATGCAGGGTCAGTGAGCTCCAGGTCTTAGTGACTTATCCAACTTATACCAAGTTTTATCATGACAGTGAAGTCTTACATACACACCCTAAGGTGGTGATGGATTTCCATCTTAACCAGCCTTTCGTCCTTCCAAAATTCTTTCTAGGCCCCATTCACATCAAGGTGTACATGTACTGCACAATTCGGATTGTAAGAGCCTTAGCCTTCTACCTGAAGTGGACAGAAGCCCATAGATAGTCCACCCAACTCTTCATTTCTTTTGATAGGACTAGATTGGGAGTTGCTGTTGCCACACAATGTCCATTTGGCTAGCAGATTGCATCTCCTCTTATAATGCCCAAGCAGGACTGCATCTTTGGGGGGGGAGGGGTCATGTCAATGCTTATTCTGTCAGAGCCATGGCAGTGTTGGTGGCCCATTTGCGAGCAGTTCCTGTGGAGGTGATCTGCAGGGCTGCGATGTAGAGTTCTCTCCACACATTCACATTGCATTAGTCTGGATAGGGATGGTCAACATGAAAGTAGGCTCAGCTAGTCTAATTTTGTCCCCGGAATCTTTGAGGTGTAGAACTCAACTCTCCCTGCCTAGGGCCCATTGTTTTGGTTCATGCTGTCTCCTCTGTTACTAACAGCACTGTGGTTGTGCCCGTTGGTACCTGGTTGGTGTCTGGTCCCCTTTTTGTGTTGGAGCAGCCTGTAGCTAGAGACTAACCCATGTGTGAGGACTACCATTCTTTTTGTTCTAGGAGAAAAGCAGTTACAGGTAAGAAACTTTCTCCTAGAACAGCAGGATGTTAGTCCTCAGAAAATCCTCCCACCACCCCATGGAGTTAGGTTTCTCCTATTTTTGTTAATTTATTTTATCGTAATTCTATGATATGAGACTGAAGAGGGACCCCTTATGGACATGTGGGGTATGGCATGCTAGGCTTGCTCAGTATGCACCAGTCAAAACTCTAGAAACTTTGACAAGGTATTTTCCATGCCAGGCTCCATCCAATGTCCTCGCACATGGGTGACCAATATCCTGCTGTCCTAGGAGAACACCTGTTACAGGTAAGCAACTCTGCTTTACTTAGGCTAGTAAACTGAGCATGAAAATGACTTCTGGTTTCAGACTGCTGCAGTTAGGGTTGATTCATGACTGGATATACACTAGCATTGTTGGGGCCCATATAAATGAGCAAGGTGTAGCCACACTCTTTAGCATGAAAAGTCAAAATGAGTAAAATCCATCTTAATATATGGAACTGGTTTGAAAAGCAAAATTTCCTGGCATGTAGCCAGATGGACTCAGTACAAATGGGATAGTATCCGCGTGCTAGCAGTTGGAGACGGATCTGACGTCAGCACGGGGTATATAGCCCCACAGGAAGCGTAGCTATTCAGTAATTTCCGTCTCCAAAGCAGTTTGGAGTGCCTGCACACTAGTTGAGCGTGCTTTCCAAGACTACTTTAATTTTTCTCTTTTCTTCTCATTCTAGATTCTACTTTGTTTTCCTGTCTATTCAACTTTAGAGCCCCGCGCTCCTGCGGTAGATACCCGAAGGTTCCTCCCGCAGTTGAGTTCCCGGGGTGATTGCTGTGCTCCCCCGGCGGTGGAAGTCCTCGGTCCTGCCGAAGCGCGGCAGTGACACAGCCCCCGGGCGAGGTTCGGGGAGGCATACGAGGCCCTCGGTCCGGCGTGGACGAGGTAGCGGGTGCATATCCTCAATTGCAGCAGTGAGGTGGTCCCCTCCCCCGCAGCCGGAGACCGCCAGAGTTCCAGCCGGGAAGCGCCGAAGCGGGTAAGGAGTACATCTCTTCCCCCGGGTCTCCGAAGCGCAGAGGATCGGCGGCATGGCAAGCCATGGAGGACGCCATTTTTGGGCCCTTGTTCAGGTACTCTGCGCCCGTAATAGGCGCGGCTTTCTTCCTCCTTGTGAGTATATGGCTTGGTTTCTGTGAATTCCTGAATGCCTATTGATTGCCACTGAGCGTGTATTGCTAGCCGCAGAGGGCTGAGTGCCTCTTGAATACCAATTAAGCGTATCTTGCTAACCGCTTATTGCTGAAAGCCTATAGCATGCCATTGAGCGTATATTGCTCACTGCTTATTGCTGAAAGCCTATTGAATGCCATTGAGCGTATATTGCTAATCGCTTATTACTATAAGCCTATTGAATGGTATTGAGCGTGTATTGCTAACTGCTTATTGCTGAGTGCATAGTGCACATCTTCCTGCTGCTTCTTCTCTTTGAGCGCCTATTGTATTGAGCGCCTATTGCTGCCGCATATTCTTCTTATTGTGCGCCGGTTGTCTTCAGCGCATAATTTCCGATGGATCAGAACGCAGCAGCATCTTCAGCGGCGGCGCCGCCTGCTTCAGGCATTACCGCCCTTGGCCTCTGCTCGCATGCCAGCTTCGGGCCACGCGCACTGATGAGCCAGACTCCCTATGTGCCCAATGTGAAGAGACCGTGCGCCCCTCTGGCCAGGACCGGTCTCAGCCACGATTTATTGACAGTTCCCCAGGTGCTACCCCGGATTTAGGGGGCAATCTCGACCATTCAGGAATCCCGGGGGAACTGGTACCCCGGCGATTCAAGGCGGCTTCCATTTCCTGGGTGGATCTCTTTAAGGGGATTCATGCCTTCGTACAGATGCAAACAGCCTCCCTTCCAGGCCCTGCGGCTTCTGCGGTTCCCGTGGTCTCTGCGGTGGCTGCGACGGTGGCGGCTCCCACGGATCCTGTTCCTGGTCCTTCACGCTTATCGGGAGCAGGACCTCCCGCTGCTGGATAGTCCAGATCAATCAGACCAGGATGTTTCACCGGACGAGTCTGAGCTCCCGGACGAGGGGGACCTCCCCCCTGGGATTGCGCCATATAGAACCATGAGGCGGTTCTTCCCTAAGGAGGATCTCTCCGACCTCGTGTCTCAGTGCCTGGCGGAGTTGGATATTACAGGTCCCAGCGTTTCGGTGCCCTCTGCGCAGAACCCCCTGCTGGAAGGGCTTCGCCCTACAGCCCGCCACTTTCCATTCTTGCTAGCGGCAAAACAACTGATCGATTTGGAATGGGCCGCTCCAGCGACTTCCTTCAAAGGGGGCCGGGCCCTGAGGGGCATGTATCCATTGGCACCAGCTCTTCAGGACCTGCTGGCGTGCCCTCAGGTGGACGCCTTGATTAGCGCTGTGGTCAAGCGCACTACCATTCCTGTGGAAGGGGGGACGGCCCTCAAGGAACCTCATGACCGGCGGATGGACGCCATTCTAAAACAGAATTTTGAGGTAGCGGCTTTATCATTGCGGATTGCGTCCTGCTGCACAGGGGGGACACGTGCTTGTTTGTCACAAGTCCGAAACAACGCTCCGGCGCCGGACATGGAGTCCACTCTTTCGTTTCTTACGTATGCGGCATCAGATTTGGTCTGGACAACAGCTAAGGGAATTTCATCCTCCGTAGCCACCAGGAGGCAACTCTGGATCCGAAAGTGGTCGGCTGATGCGCCTTCAGACGCACCTCACCAGATTGCCCTTTCAGGGCTCCTTGCTGTTTGGCAGTGACCTGGATAGACTGGCCAGTACTTGGGGCGCCTCTCCAGTGCCTAGACCGCCGGAAGATCGGTTCAGAAGGGGCCAGCGCTCCTTTCCAAGGCCCTCCAGGGGCAGGAGTTCACAGCGCTTTGTTCCTTACAGGAGTCGATATCAGGCACCACGTTCTTAGGCCAGGAATCAGTCCTTTCGGACCAAGCAGCGCTAAAGGGGAGCGGGCCCGGGCTCGGGTCCCGGCCGCGCCTCCCAATGAGAATCCGCCGATTCATCTGGGGGACGGAGCCATAGGGGGCAGGTTAACTCTCTTCTACCCCAGATGGGTCGAGATTACGTCGGACCGGTGGGTCCTCGCCGTTATCCGGGAGGGATATTATCTGGACTTTCATCATCTCCCTCCGGATAGGTTTGTGGAGTCTTCATGTCCCATACACAAGAAGGCAGCATTGGAAGCTACCCTGGTGAGGCTCCTGTCCTTGAAAGCCATCATCCCAGTATTTGCCTGGGAAGTGAATTCTGGACATTATTCCATTTATTTCATGGTCCCCAAGAAAGGGGGGTACCTTTCGGCCTGTCCTGGACCTCAAGTCAGTCAATCAATACTTACGGGTACCGAGGTTTCGCATGCAAACTCTGCGTTCAGTCAAAGCCGCAGTACAGCCAGGAGAATTCCTCACGGCATTAGACCTGTCAGAAGCATACCTGCATATCCCGATCCATCCGGATCATCAGCGCTACCTACGCTTCAAGGTTCTAGGCCGCCACTTCCAGTTTCGGGCTTTGCCCTTCGGGTTGGCAACGTCACCACGGACATTCACCAAGGTGGTAGTAGTGGTAGCGGCGGCACTCAGGCGGGAAGGAATTCTGGTCCATCCCTACCTAGACGACTGGTTGATCAGGGTGAAATCCCGAGAAGAGAGCCTTCGGACAACCGACAGAGTGATCGCCCTTCTGGAAAGCTTGGGCTGGGTAATCAACCTCAGCAAGAGCTGCTTACAGCCTTTCCCAGTCACTGGAATACCTGGGAGTACAGTTCGACACCCAGGCAGACACGGTCAGTCTCACAACCAAGAGAAAGTTGAAACTGCGGCAGCGTATCCAGTATTTGATGGGAGCCAGTCGGCCCATAGCCTGGGATTATCTACAGGTTCTTGGTCTCATGGCATCCACCCTGGAAGTGGTACCTTGGGCAAGGGCCCATATGAGACCTCTACAACACGCCCTGCTCTCTTGCTGGAGCCCCCGTCTATAGAACTATTCCACGCACCTACCTCTGCCAGCCAGAGTGCGGACTCAGTTGCGGTGGTGGTTGTAGGCCAACCACTTGAGCAGGGGGTCGAAGATGTCCTCACCCACGTGGATCTTGCTCACCACAGATGCCAGCCTGAGCGGCTGGGGAGCCCACTGCGAAGAACTCACCGCACAAGGGCGGTGGAACAGGGAAGAGTCAGCGTGGAACATCAATCGGCTAGAGACCCGGGCAGTCCGATTGGCATGCCTTCAATTTGCTCACAGACTGAAGAACACTGCAGTCAGAGTGATGTCAGACAACGCCACCACGGTGGCATACATCAACCGTCAGGGCGGTACCAGAAGCAGACAGGTATCCCTGGAGATCGCCCCTCTGACTTGGGCAGAGGTGCATCTTCAGGACATCTCCGCCGTCCACATTGCCGGGAAGGACAATACCACAGCAGACTTCCTCAGCAGAGAGAGCCTAAATCCGGGAGAGTGGCAGCTCTCACCCACGGCCTTCCAGATGATTGTGGATCATTGGGGGATTCCGGACATGGATTTGCTGGCGGACAAGTCCAACGCTCAAGTACCCAGATACTTCAGCCGCAAGCGCGACCTGTTCTCACACGGAATCGATGCCCTGGTTCAGCCATGGCCTCCAGGGACTCTACTGTACGCCTTTCCTCCGTGGCCTCTGCTAGCTGCTGTCGTCCGCAAGATTCAGAGACACCGGGGGCTAGTTCTTCTAGTGGCGCCAGACTGGCCAAGAAGACCCTGGTATGCAGACATGAGAAGACTGCTGGCGGGGGAGCCTCTTCCCCTGCCTCCTCTCCGGGACCTTCTACATCAAGGTCCCATTCTTCACGAGGATCCAGCTCAATTCTCTCTTACAGTATGACCCTTGAGAGGGCTCGATTTGAAGAAGAGGGGTTACTCGGAGCCCGTGATTAATACCCTCCTCCGAGCTCGCAAGTTTTCCACATCCCTCGCATACATCCGGATCTGGAGAGTATTTGAAGCATGGTGCGACACTCACGGCACCAATCCACATGCCACCACAATCCCTATTGTGTTGAATTTCCTGCAGGATGGCCTTCAGAAGGGTCTGTCCCTCAGCTCCATGAAAGTTCAGATGGCTGCGCTATCTTGCTATGGTCCCAGGAGGGATGGCAAGACCATCGCCAAGCACCCAGATGTTTCTCGCTTCCTGCAAGGAGTCAAGCATATTCGTCCGCCACTGAAGTGGCCTTTGTCTTTGTGGAACCTCAACCTTGTTTTGAATTCTCGCGGGGTCCACCTTCAGACCCCTTCGGGGCCTGTCTCTCCGTTCTCTAACCTTGCAGATGGTATTCTTGCTGGCGGTGTGTTCGGCACGCCGCATCTCAGTTACAGGCACTGTCCTGCCGTGATCCCTTTCTCAGACTCACTCCAGAGGCTATCCATCTTCGTACGGTTCCCTCCTTTCTACCTAAGGTAGTTTCACAGTTTCATCTTAATCTGACTATATCCCTGCCTACCACGGCGGGGCTGAAGAAATCTGAAGAAGGGCGTTTATTGCGCCATCTCGACATTGGCAGATTGCTGCCCAGATATTTGGAACTTACACAAGACCTACGAAAGACGGACCATCTGTTCGTCCTGCACAGCGGGAAGAAGCAAGGTGAAGCGGTCTCTCAGCCCACCATCGCCCGCTGGATTAAAGAAGTTATCCGGGCAGCTTACGTTGAGGCTGGAAAGTCCCCGCCTCTACAAATTAAGGCTCATTCTACCAGAGCTCAAGCGGCATCCTGGGCGGAATCCAGGATGCTATCGCCTGCTGAAATATGTAAAGCTGCGACATGGTCCTCCCTCCATACCTTTTCCAGATTCTACCGTCTGGATGTCCAGGCCAGGGAGGACTCGGCATTTGCCAGGGCGGTGTTACATGGGCCTCAGGCAGCCTCCTGCCCAGGTGGGAAGTAAAGCTTTGGTACATCCCATTTGTACTGAGTCCATCTGGCTACACGCCAGGAAATGTTGGGATTACTACCTGATAATCCCCTTTTCCTTAGTGTAGACAGATGGACTCAGCATCCCACCCAGCTGCCTGCGTACATGGGTTTCCCCGATGCAAGGTAAGCCAAGTCATCTCTGGCTATACGAGAGTACACTCTACCAGGTGTCAACGCATTCCGATTAGGACTGCTGGCGGTCTCCAGCTCCTATCAATCGGTATGGGGAATCCTGTTTTCACTTAGCGTCAGTACACACATCTCTAACAGCTTTTGCAAGGAAGATTACTGAATAGCTACGCTTCCTGTGGGGCTATATACCCCGTGCTGACGTCAGATCCGTCTCCAACTGCTAGCACGCGGATACTATCCCATTTGTACTAAGTCCATCTGTCTACACTAAGGAAAAGGGGATTATCAGGTAGTAATCCCAACATTATGTATTTATTTTGTTTAAATCTGTTTTTTAGCTTTGGCTAGCCTGGATGGGAACTTTAAAGGTAAGTATTATGCTCTGAAGAACATGACTGAACAAGAGCAGCAGCAGCTGATTGATGACCACTTCCTGTTTGACAAACCTGTCTCTCCTCTCTTGCTGGCTTCTGGTATGGCACGAGATTGGCCTGATGCTAGGGGCATCTGGTAAGTTGAATATAATGAATTTTAAGACCAATCTTAACATGGTACATCAAATACTTAATACCTCTGCCACCTTGCTGAATGATCAGATGTGTAAAAATATTTTCACGTAGATAAGCAGCTGAATTAGCCATGCTGTCTGGGTACATCTTCCGTGCCACTAGGTGGCGGAGCTCTCTAAGTCTAAAGTCTTTCAGCTAGGTGCTCCCTCCTGCATCCTGTCAGGATTGCCTCAGGCTCCTCAGTTTTTTCCCACATGACGGTTAGCCACGCGGAGCTCTTCTCTCCAGAGAAGATTTCTATTCTGTGAGGAAAAGCTTACAGAAGCTTACAAAAAACCAGGATTAAACATCTACCAGGGTCTGAGTCAGCATGCCTTGTCCAGGGTTTAAAATTTGCTTCTGTGGCTAAATTGTCAGCCACAGATGGCCGTATTTCCTGTTATTTATGCCTTGGACCCCAGCATGATCGGAGAAATTGTGTGGACTCCGGACACATGTCCCCACAAGACCAGACACAACTGGCTGCAAAGATTCAGGAGCTGCAATCCAGGGCCTCGGGCTCTTATGCCCCTTCAGAAGCCTCTGTTCGCTCTTCTCCAGGTCCAAAACTGAGAAAGAGGGTCTCCTCTGTCGACCCCCCCCCCCCCCCCCTCACCCCCAGGTCCGAACACAGACCATGTGCGGAGGGATGCGTCAGTGGCATCGTGGCCACATGTTTCATTGACACTCAGACACGAGCCAGAGCCGTTGTGAAGCGTCTGAGTACCGAAGCAAAGATGATGCTGTGTTGAAGTCATCAGCCCGGCGCACAATCAACTTATCGACGCAGGGAAGACACTGCGACGCAGCCTGGTTCAGACACACCCGTTCCTGTCTCGACGCAGAAGCAACCAAAACACCATACGAGACGCAGAGAGGTGTCTCCACCCTTACTACTTGAATCTGAACCAGAAGTCTCACTACCACATCTCAGACACGTCTCCTTCATCACCTGGAGCATCATCTATTTCCTTAACCTCAATGGGTGCACATGCGCTGGGCCAAACACAAGCGGATGTTCTATGGTCCACTATACCACCCATGCCTGAACAATCTGCTTCACCTTCACATCTCAGAGGAAATTTCTGATTCCAAATCTTCCGAATCTTCCTCAAATTCCTCAACTGGTTACCCATCTGCCCCATCGGAAGTGCCTCCAGAGCCGCCTTCACCTCCTGAAGACATGTCATACTCGCAATTTATAGAGAAGGTCACGGGGGGATAGTATTGAAGGATCGGAAGTTGGAGATCTTATTGAAGCGCATCTTTGAGGTTGCGACATTAGGGGTCCGGGCGGCGGCTTGTAGCAGTCTCGTACAGAGGGCCAATCTTCGTTGGGTCCAGCAACTGCTTACAGCACAGGAGCTTCCACCGGGCGAAGCGGAACAGGCCAACTGCGTGGAGGCTGCGGTTGCCTATACAGCGGATGCTTTATATGATTTGCTGCGGACCTCGGCTCACATTGTCTTCTGCAGTTTCCGCCAGACAGCTGCTTTGGCTCCATCGCTGGTCGGCGGATGCTTCCTCTAAGGCACGTTTAGGTTCTTTTCCCTTAAAGGGTAAGTTGTTTGGAGATGAGCTGGATCAGCTCATTAAGGACCTGGGGGACAAAGTTTATAAGTTGCCTGAGGATAAGCCTTGTCAGTCTCGATCCTTCGGGAATTCCAGAGCTCGTTTTCAGGGTCAGCAACTGTTCCGTATGGGGAGGGGTGGTTCCCTTTCCCAAAAACAGCAGGCGACAAGATCCCAGTCCTGGACTCCTTCCTTTCGCGGCAGGTGGCCTCAGCGTTTGGGATCCTCGCAAGGTTTTGCCCCCAACAAGACTGCTCAATGAAGGTGCGCAGACCCATTCCTCCTTTCCGTTCATCGGGGGTCGGTTGTCCCGGTTTTGGGAGGAATGGGTCAAGATAACTTCGGATCAATGGGTTCTCAACGTGGTTCGGCACGGTTACGAGTTGGATTTTGCTTGTCCCCTCCGGGATCTTTTTGACATTGCCAGGCGGTCCTCCGGAAAAGCAACGCGTTATCGCCCAAACCTTGGACTGATTGTGGACACTGGGGGCGGTATTGCCGGTTCCACCGGCCGAGCACAGGACTGGTCGGTATTCCATATATTTCGTGGTTCCAAAGAAGGAAGGCACGTTCAGGCCAATCTTGGATTTAAAACGGGTAAACAAGGCTTTCCGCGTTTCTCGTTTTTGCATGGAGACGCTGCAGTCTGTTATTGCGGCCGTCTACAAGGGAGAATTTTTGGCGGCTTTGGATCTGACAGAGGCGTTTCTTCACATTGGAATCAGAGAGGGTCATCAGATACCTGAGGTTCATGGTGTTAGGGAACCATTACCAGTTTTGTGCCCTTCCGTTCGGGTTAGTGACCGCTCCAAGGGTGTTCACCAAGGTTCTTGTGGTCATAGCAGCTTTCCTACGCCGTCAAGGAATACTGGTCCAGCCCTATCTCGACGATTGGCTCATCCGAGCGAAATCTGAAGCATTGTGCGGGCGGTTCGGTTGGTGGTGCAGCAACTGCAGTCGTTAGGTTGGGTAGTCAACTTCGCGAAGAGCCAGCTAGAACCGACCCAACAGTTGGAGTTCTTGGGCGCCCAATTCGATACTTTGGTGGGCAAGGTATTTCTGCCACGTCAACGAATAGTCAATCTCATGACGCAGGTGCAGAACCTGATGGATCTCCCGTTACCTACGGTCTGGGATTATTTACAGGTCATTGGACATATGGTGTCTGCTCTGGGGATGGTACCGTGGGCTTTTGTGCATATGCGGCCTTTACAAAGAGCGCTGCTTTCTCGTTGGGATCCCAGGTCCGAGGATTACGACCTGGTGTTACCATTGCTGGAGCCGGCCCATTTCAGTCTCACTTGGTGGCTAACCCCGGACCATCTTCTGCAAGGAGTGGACTTAGAACCTTCGTCTTGGATAGTAGTAACGACTGATGCCAGTCTATCCGGCTGGGGGGTGGTTTGTCAGTCCCGAGCGGTGCAGGGGACATGGTCTACTCACCAGGCCACTTGGTCCATCAACCGTCTGGAGACCAGAGCGGTACGTCTGGCTTTGCGTCACCTCCTCCCGATGTTACACGGTCGAGCGGTGCGAGTTCTGTCTGACAATGTGACCACAGTGGCGTGTATAAATCGGCAAGGAGGCACAAGAAGTTGTCCGGTGGCAACCGAGGCGTCATTGTTGATGGCCTGGGCGGAAAGTCATTTATCCCGCATAGCGGCCACCCATATTGCAGGCGTGGACAACGTTCAGGCGGATTCTGTCGGCAACACCTAGACCCAGGGGAGTGGGAGCTGTCAGCCGAGGCAATGTATCTCATAACCCAGCGTTGGGGGGGTTCCATACTTAGATTTGATGGCGACTCGGCTAAATGCAAAGGCGGCGCGTTTCTTCAGCCGAAGGAGAGAGCACGGATTGGAAGGCGTGGATGCACTGGTGCTTCCGTGGCCTCTTCACATCCTCCTATATGTTTCCTCCGTGACCCCTAGTGGGAAAGGTGTTAAGGCGCATAGAATCGGGGGTTAGTGATTCTCGTGGTTCGCAGATCTCTTCAATCTGGTGGTGGACGGGCCATTGCGGCTAGGTCATCTTCTGAATCTCCTTCGACAGGGTCCGGTATTTTTCGATCTGGCGGATCTCTTTTGTCTGGCGGCTTGGCTTATGAGCGGAGGCAGTTGAGGAAGAAAGGTTATCCGGACGCAGTCATTTCCACTCTCCTTTGGGCTCGCAGATCTTAGACTACGCTTACTTATGCTAGAGTATGGGAAGGTCTTTGACTCATGGTGTGGTGACTTAAAGATCTCGCCACGACAGTCTTCTGTGGGACATATCCTTACGCTTTTGCAGGATGGTTTGAAGAAGGGTTTGGCCTACAGTTTGCTTAGAGTTCAGGTAGCAGCTCTGGGTTGCTTGAGCTAAGGTTGAAGGTTTCTCTCTTGCATATCACCCGGATGTTACTCGTTTTTTGCGTGGAGTTAGGAACGTGAGTGTTCCCTGTCCTTCCTGGAACTTGAACTTGGTACTCCAT
Source organism: Rhinatrema bivittatum (assembly GCF_901001135.1). Classification (NCBI taxonomy): domain Eukaryota; kingdom Metazoa; phylum Chordata; class Amphibia; order Gymnophiona; family Rhinatrematidae; genus Rhinatrema; species Rhinatrema bivittatum. The sequence goes on along the minus strand of NC_042618.1, from coordinate 41,768,566 downwards.
GGTCTATGCGCGGCCCCTTTTGAGCCTATTAGGGCCTCGTTGAAGGGTTTAACTCTCAAGACTGTATCCCTAGTGGCCCTTTCGTCAGCGTGTCGTGTTTCGGAACTGCAGGCTCTTTCATGCAGGGAACCGTTCTTACGTATTTCTGAGTCGGGAGTCTCCTTACGCACAGTACCTTCCTTCTTGCCAAAGGTGGTTTCGGCCTTTCACGTTAATCAGACGGTGGAATTGCCTTCTTTTTCGGAGGAGGAGCTCCTCCAGTCTTCTCAAGGTCGGGACTTGAGGTGTTTGGATGTCCGTGTGCTTCTGAGGTATTTGGAGGTGACTAATGACTTTCGGAGATCAGATCACCTGTTTGAGTTTGTGGAACGGCCCCAAAAAGGGCCTTCAGGCATCCAAGATAACTATCGCTCGGTGGTTGAAGACCGCAATCGCATCCACATACATTTGGTTGCAGTAAGGCTGTTCCTGATGGGCTGAAGGCTCACTCTCTTCGTTCTCAGGCGACTTCGTGGGCTGAAAGCCAGTTTGTTTCTTGCCAGGAGATTTGCAGGGCGGCCACTTGGAAATCCTTGCATACTTTTGCGAGGCATTATCGCTTGGATGTTCGTGGTCCGTCGACTTGAGTCCTTTGGAAGCAGCGTAATTTGAGCCGGACTCTCGGGGTCCCACCCCATCTAAGGCAGCTCGGGTACATCCCAGCAGTCTGGACTGATCCTGGTACGTACAGGGAAAGGAAAATTAGTTTCTTAACTGATAATGTTCGTTCCTGTAGTACCAAGGATCAGTCCAGGCGCCTGCCCAAGTGTTTTATGAGAGTCCGCTTGTGTTTTCTACTGGTTCGTTCTGTGGCAGTGATCTACCCTTACAGGTTATACTTACAAGCGTTTAGGCAGTTTAAACAGTAAGTTATTTTGAGTTGGGTTCTAGTCTACTATAGGATGACAGGGTTCTTTTCTGTCTTTCAAAGATGTTGCTACTTGATCTGGTCAGTGGTTTAAAAGAGAAAAAAAAGGGTTGTCGGCGGAAGTGTTTGTTTAGTTCCTTCTGCTTTGATATCTCATATACTGAGGGATCACAGGCGGCACACCAGTATATCTAGGTGGTGCTTTTCAGCTTTTCTCTGACTCCATCTGCTGGAGGGGAGGCATAACACAAAAGTCTGGACTGATCCTTGGTACTACAGGAACAAAAATTATCAGGTAAACTAATTTTCCTATTCCGGACCCCCGACAAATGTTGGGCATACTAAAAACTTTTGACACGCCCAATGAAGCGGTAGCCCTACCCAACACCCAGTATTGACAACATTAATGGAAAAGTTGTGGGACATTCCTTTGTCCATCCCTTCAACATCTTGGAAAGTGGATCTCAAATATAGAACGAAAGATTTATCTTTTCATTCTGCAGTTCAGCTTCCGCATCAGTCAATTGTAGTTGAGTTGGTGATGCAAAAAGCTCGCAAGTCGAATTCATTCTAACACACCGCAGACTAAGGATAACAAGTCTCTTGATGACTTCGCAAAAAGGTCCTTTCAATTAGCGATGCTCAATGCCCGAATTCAAAATACTGTCGAAGTCACCATCGATGCCTCAGTGCTCTCAACTAACGAAAATGCTCCATACTTCGGGATCTCAGCCAGAGCCCCTGTGTAATCCTTGGGTGAAAAAACGCCAGGAGCAGTAGAGGCACTGTGACAGTCCGTCACAATGGCATCTTCCTCTGCTGGAGAATGATAGAGGCGAGCACAGAGGGAAACATTGTCTCCGCCATGGTAACAAGTCTGTCACCAACACTGTCCTGGACATCTGTGGCAGCTTCCTCGGTGCTGGAGAATGACTAGCCGAGCACAGAGGGGAAACAGTCACTAGCACCAACAGGGTTCCGTGTTTGGTGCCGGCACCGATGCCACATTGGCATCTGTCCATCGAGCCAGTTGCGAAGCGGGCCTGGGTACAAGAGTCTCCATGCTCCTCTGCACCTGAGGCATTCCCCACTGGTGCTGGGTACTGAGCCACCACAGATCATATGGAAGTGCCAGTAAAGCCTAGCCTGCCTCCCCCTGTAGCTGCATTACCTATACCAACTTCCAGGGAGGAGCTGGACATTCTTGTCCGCCAGGCTGTCCTCTGTGCCTTCCAGAGTCTACAACCTCAGTCTATGCAGGCCCCCATACTGGCACCAACACTGGAGCCATCGATATTCGCACCATTGCAACAGTCTCGCTGCCCTCGTCAGTACCCTCCCAACGGCAGCCTAAGTCATCTTCTGAGCCTCCACGGGCCCTTATACCTATCCCGGGATCCTTGAAGGGCGATGGGGACTCTAATCCTGCTTCGGCATAGAGACCTAAACCAACCTCTTCTCGGAGCCTTCTCCACTAGAAGAGTGGAGACAGTCCCTCCAAATGACATCTTCTTTGCCGCTTTTGTAAAGGAAATGTCTGAAACCATCCCTTTCCCTGTACATACCCAGATCAGTCCAGACCATGGGTTGAGCCTCCTGTCCAGTAGATGGAGACAGACCAAAACTGTAAGGTATCCTATAACAGGACAGAGCCTACCCTGAAACCCTTCAGTATTCGTCTGTCTCCAGCAGATGCGACAGCTCACCCTTCAGTTCCCTGTGTTCATTCCTTAGCCCTTACTTGTGGGTTCTCTCTCTTCTTATACAGGGTCAAGCAAGTATTGTTCTTCACTGTTTAAAAAAAAAAAAAGACAGAAATTGGACCCTGTGTTTTCCTCTTAGGAGACAGTTTCTGCCTCCTTGCTCTTGGGGGACCTAGGAGGGCTTGGCCCCTTGTTTTCGACCTGGTCACTAGAGGACCAGACGTTTTCGGGGGGGTGGGGGGTTGTAGGTCATAAAATCTTCCGGGGATCCATGTTGATGACACATATTGCTGTTTACCAACTATGTTTGATGCAACACCGAGAGAACCTCACTGCCATCAATATGAAGTTCGAACATGTGATTGCTTCAAAACATCCTCCCATTGCCAGCAACAGGACTCAGTACTAGATGGTGAACCTGCTTATGGCCCAAAGTCCAAGATAAACTAGCTGATCTGCCATGCACCGCAGATCATCTCTTCATGCACAAAGTCCAGCAGACAGTGCCTCAATTGCAAGACCACTGCGAGACCCTGAACAGCTCTCTACGTTTCTTGCAGGTCCTCCCTCCTTGGCTAGAAAACAAGCGAAGAGGGATGCTAGGACCTCTTACCACTCACATGAGTATTATCCAGCTCCTACGTGAGACCAACAAGTCCACTTCACTTCAAAAAGCACATACACATAAACAACTGATATCCAGATCACACGAGCTCCGCCAGCAAGCAGGCTTCTGGATTTTGAAACCTTGCCAGAGAACAGAACGGTCCATCCTACTGAGGACGAGGGCTCAGGACACCATTCCCCGGACACAGCAAGGCAGAGGATCTTAATCCCACTGTTTCCTACTTCCAAGGAAAACAGGTGACCTCCACCCATGCTGGACCTCTAATTTCTTCAGAAAGAAAAGTTCAGTATGGTGTCTCTCGGCAACAAGGAGGCTGACTCTATTCTCTGGAACTTCAATACGCTTCATAGTGAGTCAACAGTATTTTCAATTCCAAGTTCTGCCATTTGAACTAGCTTAGACACCTCATGTATTACACCAAATGCCTAGCAGTGATTGCTGCTCATCCACAAAAAACAGCTTTCACATGTTTCCTGGATGACTGCCTGATAAGGAGTCAGTCCAAAAAAGGAGCTCTAAATTATCTGACTCACTATAAATCTACTAAATATGCTGGGATTTCTGATTAACTACCATAAATCCTATATGGATCAGTCTCATCTCCTTGCCTCCACGGACCAGATCTGGGCACTGGCCCAACAACCATGCAGACATCCTATCAAACTGTCCACATCTCTGCATGCATGCAATATAGCCTCAGCCCATCAATTCTTCCCATTGATGGGTAACATGGCTTCCACGGTCCACGTCACTCCTATGGCCAGACTAGCCATGGGAAAAACTGTGGACTTCAAAATTTCAGTGGCTCTAAGCCATTTAACCGCTTTCATCCCTGATCCATGTCACCTATCAGTAACCAATTCCTCAGGTGACCTTGGCCACAGTTGCATCCAACTTGGGTTGGGGAGCTCGTATTAACCTCCAAACCCAAGATGTGTAGACTCCGCTCAATGAACAGTCTCAGATCAACTTCCTGGAGCTTTGAGCCATGTTATACTCTTTATGCCTTCAAACACTGCCTCTCACACAACTGTGTGGATACAGACAACATAGTGGCAATGTGGAACTCGAATAAGCAGGGACGCACAGGCTCTTATTGGCGCTGCCAGGAAGCCGGGCAGATCTAGGCCTGGGCCCTTGCACACTCCATGCATCTCTGGGCCACTTATCTACAGGCATACTGAACATACTAGCAAACCATCTCAATCGAAGTCTCCATCCCCACGAGTGGTCTCTGAACCCATATGTAGCAAGCAAAATCCTCTAGCGATGAGATCAACCATCGACCTCTTTGCATCCGAAGTGAACCACAAAGTAGATAGATTCTGCTCCCTATACAGGCAACGACATACATTAGCCATGGACGCCTTTGCTCACCCCTGGAACAAAGGCCTATATACATAGTCTTTGAATACTGCTCATAGCCAAAAAACTCTCGTGAAGCTACAGCAGGACAGGGGTTTAATGATTTTCATACCCCCGTACTAGCCTCTAAGTATGCTTCCCCATACTTCTTGACCTATCAATCCAGGAACCAATTCACCTGTCCACAGCTCAATCTCATAACACAAAATCACGGCATTTATACCATTCGAACCTTCAAATCTTTTCACTAATGTTTTTCAGGTACTTGTAGCTTCACGATTTAACAAATGGTGTACACAAAAAGGTATTGGCCCCTTTTCCTGCCCCACTCCATTTCTATTGGGCTATATAGGTACCTTTCGGATTCTGGTCTCCAGACATCCTCTCCGTAAGTATACCTCAGTGCCATTTCAGCTTACCACCAGGGAGTAGGGGATGCCCTGATAACTCAACCCCTTATGAGTTGGCTTATGGGCTTTCTACAACTTAAGCCTCTACAATCACCAGTTACAGATTGGGACCTAAATGTAGTGCTCACAAAGCTCATGCATTCCCCATTTGAGCGTTTGCATTCCTATGACACTAAAATTCTAACATGGGAAAATTCTTTTTCTCGTAGCCATTACATCTGCTCAAAGGGTCAGTGAGTTACAAGCCCTTGTTGCATACTCACCCTACACTAGGTTCCTCCATGACAGTGGTTCTCCGTACTCACCCTAAATTTCTTCCTAAGGTGGACAGTCTCTCCCCTTACTCAGTCTATAGTCTGTCCACTCTTTTCCCAAGGCCTCACTCTCACCAGGGCAAGAGGTTTTTACACACCTTGGACTGTAAGCGTGCACTTGCATTCTATCTAGACCGAACTGCAGTCCATAGGAAATCCATTCAACTTTTTGTTTCTTTTGACAAAAACAAACTGGGAGTTGCAGTGGGCAAGCAAACTCTCTCTCCAACCAGCTAGCAGACTGTATCGAATTCTGCTATAAGGAAGCAGGCCTTCCTCTCCAGGGGTGAGTGAAGGCACATTCCCTGTACGTACCCGGATCAGTCCAGACTCCTGGGTTTTGCTGCCCCCCCCCCCCTTCTAGCAGATGGAGACAGAAGTTTAACAACAAAAACTCTGCCTATATATAGGATAGTGCCACCTACAATCTGGCAGTATTCTTCTGTCTCCAGCAGATGGAAGGGGTGCAAATCCTACAGTCTGTAATAGGACCTAAATTAGTGACAGGTTTAGTTAAAAAAGAAATTTTCTTAAAATAGAAGACAGCTTTCTTCTTGGACTGTGACCACAGTAGGTGCCTGCAGGTCAGTGTTTTTCCTGCCTCCCAGGGGGTTGTGAGATCCTGAGAAGACCATCCTCCCTGGTTGTAGGCAGCAGCTGAGGTACTAGGAGAGATCCTTCATTGTTCCAGCTATTCACTACTGGGAGTGATACCAGGGAGCCCGGCTCATTCCTCCCAGTAGGGCCAGGTCCCGGAGGGCTAGCGGCAAGTATAAAAGTGAAAAAAAAAAAAATGTTTTTGGACTGCATTTTGTTGTGGCCTCTCTCCCTTCCCTTCCTATTCGGGGGGGGGGGGTGGCATTCTGAGGCGTTTTCACCACGTTTTCGGGGGTTCCTTTGATTTCTCTTCCTAGTGCCGAGCAGCTTGTGGGCATGTGCCGTGCATGCGCAATTGTAGCGGGATAGCCTTTGCTTCGCTTGTGTTTCTGGGGGAGAGGGGCTTCCACGGTGCCTCGGGGGTCGTTTTAAGGGTGCAGTCCATGTCGGGGGCATTCGGGGAGCTACCCCCATCTATTTCGGGTCTGTTCCCGGGAACGGCCGCCATTTTGAATCCTCTCGGGTCTGCCGGAACGGGTGCCATTTTGGGCCCATTGTTGACAGCGGCATTGGCAATTCAGATGGCGCAGACAGGGGGATCCCTCCCGCCGAATCTGTCGTCGCAGTGGAGAGTCCCTGAGGGGGACAGGGCCGCTGGTCCTACTAACCTGGCACCGGGGAGGTGCCTACAGGTGGTGACGATCCTACCATATCTGACATCTTTTTTTTCTGAGTTCGTTCTTTTGAAGCATAAGGCCCGTAAGGCAGGGAAAGAGATCCGAGGGCCCGGATTGCAGGGACTCCAGGGCCTTCATCAGGTCCCCGGTCCACCCACTTGAGAGCCACACAGGTGGATACGGATACTGATGACCCTGGTAGCCTGGAGTCTCCTGTTCAGCCCCTGAGGGGGGTAGAGGGGGAATCTGAGCCATTTACAACTGGGGCCTGGGGGTCTCATGGGACTGAGGGTGACGACCCAAAGGTCGTCCGCCTGTTTCGTAAGGATGAGTTAGGACCACTAATTCCAGTGATTTTAGGGGAATTGGGCATCCCCCTTCCTCAGGTGGAATCCCGGCTGGGGGCGACGGATCCAGTGGTCTTGGGTCTTAGAGGTCTGCCGTCCTCCTTCCCATTTCATTTCTTGGCTACGGACTTGCTTTTCAAGGAGTGGGACACTCCATATTTGGGTCTTAAGGTGGCTAAGGCCATGGATAAACTCTGTCCACTACCTGAGGAGGCTTTGGACCTCTTAAAGATACCTAAGGTGGGCTCAGCGGTGGCGGCAGTCACAAAAAAAGACCACCATTCTGGTCACAGGGGGAACGGCCCTTAAGGATCTTCAGGACCGCAAGATAAGTGGTTCAACTTAAAAAGATTTTTGAGGTTTCCGCCCTGGGCATCCGGGCAGCGATTGTGTAGTAATTTTTCATTGCGGGTGGGCCTGCGTTGGGTCCAACAGCTGTTGACTAATGAATCGCTATCTCAGGAGGAATCTCTTCAAGTGGGACGTTTAGAGGCAGTGATTACCTATAGTGCAGATGCTTTTCATGATTTGCCCCGCACATCGGCTAGGGCCAAGGTGTCAGCTGTTTTCACCAGGCGCCTGCTATGGCTGTCATTGGGCAGCGAATGTGTCCTCCAAATCTCAGTTGAGTTCCTTATCGTTTAAAGGAAAGTTTCTTTTTTGGAAAGGAGCTCGAGGACCTAATTCAGTCCTTAGGCGAGAATCAGGTTCATCGGTTGCCAGAGGATAGACTGAAGTCGAGGGGTACATTTTCCTCCAGGGCTCTGTTTCGGGGAGGGCTAAGACCTCTCGGGGGTCAGCCCCTTCCTTTTGTCACGCCACTCGACAGCAAACATATTCCCAGTCCTTTCGGGGCCGCCGCTTCGGCAGACCTGTCTCAGGCCAGGGAATGCCTGGGGGAAAGCCTTCACAATGATGGGCGGCCGGCCTGTTCCTTGGTCCCCAGGGTGGGAGGCAGATTGTCTGTTTTACCAGGAATGGGCAAAAATCACATCGGATCAGTGGGTACTGTCTGTGATAAGACACTGCTACGCGTTAGATTTTGCACGCCGGGTCCGTCCGCAATTTCTGGTCCTTCCGTGTGGTCATGCCACCAAGCGCTGCGCAGTAAAAGACACCCTACGGCGGCTAATCGACCCAGGCGCTGTAGTGCTGGTGCCTCAGCCGGAACTTCGGAGGGGGTCAGTATTCCATTTACTTCGTGGTACCGAAGAAAGAGGGAATCTTTAGACCCATTCTCGACCTCAAGCTCAACGGGTGCCTGCGAATTCCTCGTTTCCAAATGGAAAACACTATGGTCAGTGATCGCATCCATCCGGCAAGGGGAGTTTCTTGCATATCTACACATCGGGATTCGGCCCGATCATCAGAGGTTTCTGAGGTTCACCGTTTTGGGTCGGCACTACCAAAACGAAGCCCTTCCATTCGGGCTAGCCACTGTGCCTCGTACCTTTACCAAGGTTGTGGTGGTGGCGGCACAACTCAGGAAGGAGGGGTTCCTAGTACACCCATTCCTGGACGACTGATTAATTCGGGCGAAGTCGTAGTTGCTTTGCCGGAAGGCGATAGATCACATTCTTCAGCTGTTGCAATCTCTCGGCTGGGTGGTCAACTTGTCCAAGAGTCACCTAGTGCCGTCTCAGTTGTTGGAATTTTTGGGAGCTCGGTTCAACACTTGTCAGGGTCGAGTTTTTTTTCTCACGGAGGAAAGGATGCTCAAGCTCCAAGGTCAGGTGCGCTCCTTAGCGGTCAAACCAGTTCCGATGGTGTGGGATTACTTACAGGTCCTAGATTCAATGGCCTCAACTCTCGCATTAGTCCCATGGGCATTTGTGCATCTGTGACCTTTACAATCCGCATTGCTCTCCCGATGGAACCCAGTTTCGGAAGAATTCCATTTCCCTCTACTGATGCCGGAGTCTACCAGGGCCAGCCTAGACTGGTGGTTGTTTCCGGACAATTTACAGCGGGGGGGGGGGTGTTCCTTTAGTGGTCCCTGACTGGACTGTGGTCACCACGGATGCCAGCCTACACGGTTTGGGGAGCTGTTTGCCTGAGGAAGTAGGTACAGGGGCTGTGGTCCCCAGAGGAAGCGCAATGGTCCATCAATCGCTTGGAGACCAGGACAAGTGCGCCTGGCTCTTCAGGCATTTCTTCCGATTCTCAGGGGCAAATCAGTTCGAGTCCTATCTGACAATTCGACCACAGTAGCTTACATCAATCGCTAGGGGGGGCACCCGGAGTCTCCCAGTGGCGTTAGAGGCTTATCTCTTTATCGTGGGCGGAACGGCATTTAATCAGCATCGCAGCTTCTCACATCGCCGGAGTAGACAACGTACATGCCAATTTTTCTCAGTCATTCTCTGGATCCCAGGGAATGGGAGCTTTGAGACGTTTTGGACTCTCTGCGCCCGATGGGGTACACAAAGTGTGGATCTGGCAACGTACAAGAACTCCAAGGCTCCACGCTTCTTCGTTCGTTGTCGGAACACAGGGGCAGAGGGCGTGGATGCTCTGGTTCTTCCTTGGCCCACCGACGTACTTCTGTATGTGTTTCCTCCTTGGCTTCTTATTGGCCGGATCCTTCGTCACATCAAGTTACATCCCTCGGAAGTGATCCTGATTGCTCCAGAGTGGTTGAGACGTCCTTGGTTTGCGGATCTGATTAATTTGACAGTCGACGGCCCCTTCCGGTTTCCAGATTGGCCGAACCTGCTGCATCAGGGTCCTGTTTGTTTCAACCAGGTAGAGCGCTTTTGTCTAGCGGCATGGCTTTTGAGAGGAAGCAGTTGAAGTCCCGAGGATACTCGGATGCCGTGGTTACTACACTTTTGTGTTCCCGGAAGACTTCTATGTCTTTCTTATGAAAGAGCGTGGAAGGTTTTCGAAACGTGAGTTGACTGGGGTCTTCTCCCTACTCGGGCAGGGATATCGGACATTTTGAGTTTTCTTCAGGCCAGTCTGGCGAAAGGGTTGTCATGTAGTTCCTTGCGGGTGCAGGTGGCCGCCCTCTGTTCCTTATGAGGTAATGTTCAAGGGGTGAGTTTGGCGGCACATCCCGATGTTCGTTTTCTTCGGGGGGGGGGGGGGCTAAGTAACTGCGTCCGGTGCGACAGCCGTGTCCCTCTTGGAACCTCAATTTAGTTCTTAAGGCTTTGTGTGCAGCTCCCTTTGAGCCTCTCCATAGAGTGACGTTGAAAGACCTTACCTTAAAGATAGTGTTCCTGGTGGCGATTGCTTCTGCTCGCCGGTTGTCGGAGCTTCAGGCTTTATCGTGTAGGGAGCCCTCTTTGTGGATTTCGGACTCTGGGGTGTCTCTGCGTATGGTGCCTTCCTTTCTGCCCAAAGTGGCTTCCTCATTCCATCTTAATCAGTCGGTAGAGCTACAGTCTTTTTCCAACTTGGATAGGGGGGATCCCTTATCAAAGGATTTACGTAAGTTGGATGTGCACAGGGCGTTTATGCTATCTGGAGGTTACCAACGGGTTTAGAGTTTCGATCACCTCTTTGTTCTCTGGAGTGGGCCCCGCATGGGCAACATGGCCTCTAAGACTACTGTTGCTAGGTGGCTCAAGGAGATCATCAATTCGGCCTATCTGTTGAGCGGCCGCTCTTTGCCAGAGGGCCTTCGGGCTCATTCGACTCGTACTCAAACAGCTTCCTGGGCGGAATGTCACTTGATTTCCACTGAGGAAATTTGTAGGGCAGCTACTTGGAAATCATTGCATACTTTTGCCAGGCATTATCGGCTGGATGTCCGGGATGCCGGGACAGCTGGTTTTGGAGAAGGTGTGCTTAGAGCGGGCCTCTCCTAAACCCATCCCAAGTAAGCACAGCTCTCGTACATCCTAGGAGTCTGGACTGATCCGGGTACGTACAGGGAAAAGAAAATTAGGTCTTACCTTTGATAATTTTCGTTCCTGTAGTACCACAGATCAGTCCAGAGTTCTGCCCATGCTACATCTGAAGGTAATGGAGAGTCCGCGCAGTGTGTTTCCTTATTGGTATCGCCAGCTTACTTCGGGTTCTGTTCTCCTATGGGGGTTCATGAGCCGGTTCTCCGGTTGTTAGGGTTCTTTGTTGGATCCATTCTGCTTTGACATTATGTAATACTGCCAGACTGTAGGTGGCACCATCCTATATATAGGCAGAGTTTTTGTTAATAAACATCAGTTTCCATCTGCTAGAAGGGGGGCAAAACCCAGGAGTCTGGACTGATCCGTGGTACTACAGGAATGAAAATTATCAAAGGTAAGACCTAATTTTCTTTTTTGTAAGGGCCATGGCAATGTCGGTAGCACACTATCGTTCAGTACCAATTGCAGACATCTGCTAGGCTGCAACATGGAGCTCTCATCACACATTAAGAACATAAACTGCCATACTGGGTCAGACCAAGGGTCCATCAATCCCAGCATCCTGTTTCCAACAGAGGTCAAACCAGGTCACAAGAACCTGGCAAGTACCCAAACACCAAGAAGATCCCATGCTACTGATGCAATTAATAGCAGTGGCTATTAGCTAAATAAACTTGATTGATAGCAGTTAATGGACTTCTCCTGCAAGAACTTATCCAAACCTTTTCTGAACCCACATTCGCAGCCCACTACTGCTTAGATAAGGAAGGCTGTCAAGACTCTGCCTTTGGACAATCTGTCTTGAAAAGGTTTTTTTTTCCAGTATAATGCCAGACTCCTTCCACAACCACCTGCTGTGATTTCAGGCTGCCTCATTGCCAATAGCACCCCAATTATTGTACCTGTCACACGAGTTGTCTGCTATTGGCCTGTTATGAGTCAGCCTGTAGCTTGCTAATCACCCATATGTGAGGGCTACCATCCTGCTTGTCCTGAGAGAAAGCAGATTTGCTTACCTGTAACAGGTGTTCTCCCAGGACAGCAGGATGTAGTCCTCACGAAACCCACCCACCACCCCGTGGAATTGGGTCCGCTTGCGTCTTATTTTTCGCTAGCACTTTTTTGCTACAAACAAGACTGAAGGCAGACTCCTGTGGACACAGGGATCATGGCATGCTCAGTATGCCAGTCAGTTTCTAGAAACTTTGACAAAAGTATTCCGTAATAGGGCTCTGCCTAATGATGTCACCCATATGTGAGGACTACATTCTACTGTTCTGGGAGAACACCTGTTACAGGGAAGCAACTCTGCTTTCACCATGGTGGATGTAAGCAGGGTACTCCAGCCTCGCGGGCTACCATAGCTGATTGGATTAAGGAGGTGGTCTTGGCTGCATATGTGGATACTGGAAAGCCGTTGCCTACTCTGGTTAGGGCTCGGGCAGTGTCGTGGGATGGTCTGTTTCCCGTCTATCTGCTGAGCTGCGACGTGATGGTCCTCCCACTTTTTTTTCCAGGCTTTATTGTCTGGATGTACAGGCCCGAGAGGGTGCAGCCTTTGCACATGTGGTGTTGACTGGGCCATAGGTGGCCTCCCACCCTTTTTGGGGAGTAGCTTTGGTACATCCCACTGGTCCTGAATCCATCTGTCTACATGCTAGGAAATGGAGAAATTACTTGAATTTCATTTTCCTTAGTGTAGACAGATGGACTCAGCTTCCTGCCCTCAGCTGCTGTATGAGTGTCAGTAGCCCTCCTGTGGGGTTCAGGGTCCCAAGGGATTTGTAATAAGTGTTCATCCAGTCCCTAGCTTGGAGTACCTAGAATCTTATATGAATTCAGTGTTTATGGCTGGTTGAGTACAGTTTTGGTTATCTGCTTTTAATCAAGTTTTTTGCTAGTCCACAGTTGCTTTTGAAGAGAATACTTCAGCTTGCTCAGTCTCCATCTGCTGGCAGGGGAGCATAATAAACCCACTGGTCCTGAGGTCCCATCTGTCTACACTAAGGAAAGCAAAATTATCAGGTGAGTAATTTCTCCATTGTAAGAGTAGTTCAGACTGTACTACTCTGCCACACATCACAGTTTTTGTTTTGTTTTTGTTTGACGTATGTGCAGTAGGCTCTGCTAATTCAGGATTCTTAAGAGAATTTTTTGATTGAAATGCCACTATTGACGTTTTCCCAATTAACTAAAGCTTGAATACAGATTTTAGGTGAATAACGCTAAACATTTGGAAACGGGGAAGTTGATTTGTCATTAAGATTGATTTGCTTGGCTGAGAAAAATATGAATGACACGAGACCATATGTAGCTTTTATTAACCTATGGGCAGTCTAGCTAATACATAACCCAGGACTTACCTGAATGACATCTTTCTTCAAACTGGAATGATTAAAATATATTCCCTGTACGTACCAGGATCAGTCCAGACTCCTGGGTTTTGCCCCCCCCCCCCCTCTAGCAGATGGAGACAGAAGTTTACAAAACAAAACTCCGCCTATATCTAGGCTGGTGCCACCTACAGTCTGCCAGTATTCTTCTGTCTCCTAGCAGGTGGAGAGGGTGAAAAACCTACTGTCTGTATACAGCCTAATTTTAGGAGTTTAAAAAAAAAAAAAAAAGTAAGGTTAATCTCAGGTAGGTGTTGTGTTTCAGGAGGGGAAGGACCGCAGAGGCTTGCCTGCTGGTCCCAGTCCCCACCTCCCAGGGGGACCGTTCCCCCTGGTAGAGGCTGCCGAGGAGTGGGGGAGCCCCATATACCGGCACTGACAGGTCTGGGGGTGACACCGGGGTTCCCGGATCACTCCCCCCAGCCGGCTCCGGGAGGTAAAGTTTTTCTTTTAAAAAAAAAAAAAAAAAAAAAAAAAAAGTGAACCTGTTTTGTGTGTGTGTCTGCTGGTGTTCGGTCGTCTCTTCTCTCTCCCTTGCGGTGACTGGTGGCACGGCGATCCGGGGAGGACTCGGGGGGGGGGGGGGGGTAGTGTGTTTCTTCTTCGCGGGCTTCTCCTTCCCACTCCGCGGTGACATCATGCCCAGGCAGGCTGCTTGCAGGGCCTGTGGGTCCGCGGCAGTCGCGAGACAGCCTGTGCTCTGGATGTGTGGGCGGCGGAGAGGGAGGATCGGCGTCAGGGGCCCGGAGGGGTAAGCAGTCGCGCGCTGGGTCCTCCATGGCAGTTTCGGCTTTTTCGGAGCGGTCGTCTTCGGCACCACCGGGGGCGGCCGGATCACTCCCCCCAGCCGGCTCCGGATCCTCTGAGACTGGGGTTCCGGCGGAGAAAACACCGAAACCCGGTCCAGGGGATGGTGGACCGGCTCGGACCAGACCCCTTCGTTCCCGGGGGGCGGAAGGTCATCTGGACTCCTCGTCTGAGTCAGAGGAGCCGGCGGAGGATCTGGAGTTTCCGTCCCAACCCCCAAGGGGGGGGGGGGTTGAGGGGGGACGGAGAGCCGGGAGCTAAAGGTCCCGGAGCACTCCATGGAGCCGAGGGGGATGATCCGAAGGTAGTCAGGTTATTCCGGAAAGATGAGTTAGGTCCCCTAATTCCGGAGATCCTGGGGGAGCTGGGAATTCCGCTTCCACAGGTTGTCTCGTCTTGGACAGACAGATCCAGTCGTCCTGGGGCTCCGGGGTCCTTTTTCGGCTTTCCCGTTGCACTTCTCGGCCTCTGATTTACTTTTTAAGGAGTGGGATACTCCGGATTTGGGACTGAAAGTGGCAAAAGCCATGGATAAGTTATATCCACTGCCAGAGGACGTTCTGGAGCTTTTGCGTCTGAGAATTGATGCAGCGGTAACAAAAAAGACTACCATCTCGGTGACGGGAGGTACGGCGCTTAAGGATATACAGGATAGGAAGTTCAGCTGAAGCGTATCTTTGAGGTTTCGGCGTTGGGTATCCGTGCAGCTATTTGCAGTAATTTTTCGTTGAGCAGGTCTTCGCTGGGCGCAACAGCTTTTGGTCAATGAGTCCCTGTCATCGGACGAGGTACGGCAAGCAAGTCGGTTAGAAGCTGTCATCGCCTATAGTGCGGATGCTTTTTATGATCTGCGCACTTCCGCAAGAACTATGGTCTCAGTGGCGGCGCGGCGGCTGCTATGGCTCCATCATTGGGCAGCGGATGGCACCTCCAAGGCTCGGTTGGGTTCCCTCCCCTTTAAGGGGAAGTTGCTGTTTGGCAAGGAGCTGGAGGACCTGATTCAATCCTTGGGGGAGAATAAGGTGCACCGCCTCCCGGAGGATAGACCACGTTACTGGGGGGCTCCAGCCTCTCGTCCGCGGTTTCGCGGCGGTCGTAGGCCACGGACGTCTCGAGGATCGAACTCTTCATTTCGTCACAGTGCTACCCGTCAGCAATCGTATTCTCAGTCCTTTCGTGGGCGCCGTTTCGGCCGTCCGGGAGCCGGTCAAGATGTGCAGGCAGGGAAGCCTGCGCAATGTGAGGCCTGTCCATTCCCCCATTCCCAAGATTGGCGGCCGGTTATGCCGGTTTTACGAGGAATGGACCAGAATCACGTTGGATCAGTGGGTACTAGAGGTGATAAGACATGGCTACGCGTTAGATTTTTCGCACCGCCTGTCCCGGTGTTTCCTGGTGTCCCCTTGCGGTTTTTCAGAAAAACGTCGAGCGGTGCGGGCGACTCTGGCTCGGCTACGAGATCTCGGGGCCATAGTGCCTGTCCCTCCCGACGAGCTCCGAGAGGGCTGTTATTCCATTTATTTTGTAGTACCCAAGAAGGAGGGAACGTTTCGTCCCATTCTCGACCTGAAGAGTGTCAAGTGTCTAAGGATTCCGCGGTTTCGGATGGAAACTTTGCGGTCCGTAATTGCGTCTGTGAGGAAGGGGGAGTTTCTGGCCTCTCTGGATCTCACGGAGGCATACCTTCACATTGGCATTCAACAGGAGCACCAACGGTTTCTCCGGTTTGCGGTAATGGGGCAGCATTGCCAGTTTCAGGCGTTGCCTTTTGGTCTGGCAACGGCTCCTCGCACGTTCACCAAGATTATGGTGGTGGTGGCAGCGAGAGACTGCGAAGAGGGGCTGTTGGTACATCCATACTTGGACGATTGGCTGATTCGGGCCAAGTCAAGAGAACTTTGTCATCTGGCGATTCAGTGGGTTCTACAACTGTTACGCTCGCTGGGCTGGGTGGTCAATGTAGCCAAAAGCCATCTCATACCGTCTCAATCCCTGGAATATTTGGGAGCTTTGTTCGATACATGTCAGGGCACGGTGTCGCTCACGCAGGATCGGATACTGAAGTTGCAAGCTCAGATTTGCAGGCCACTACCAATAGTATGGGATTACTTACAAGTATTGGGCTCTATGAACTCCACACTGGAGTTGGTCCCTTGGGCGTTCGCTCATATGCGTCCGTTGCAGTTTGGGCGCCAGCGGGAGAGCAACACTATCTCGGAGGAATACTTCCTTGGCCTGCCATTGACCCAGGAAGCCAGACACAGCTTGCCGTGGTGGCTCTGCCAGACCAACTTGAGTTGCAGGGTTTCATTGGAGACTCCATCGTGGATGGTGGTTACCACGGACGCCAGTCTGCTCGGTTGGGGAGCGATCTGTCTCGGGCAGGCAGTTCAGGGGACTTGGTCTGTTCGGGAGGCATCGTGGTCCATCAATCGGTTGGAAACTCGAGCGGTGCGGCTGGCTCTGAGGTTCCTTCCGCTGTCGGTCGGTCAGGATTCTGTCGGACAATGCGACCACGGTAGCTTACATCAATCGACAGGGGGGAACCAAAAGTCAGCCGGTGGCGGCCGAAGCTCGGTTGTTGATATGGGTGGAGGCCCACTTGAGCAGTATTGCGGCCTCCCACATAGCCGGGGTAGAAAACGTCCAGGCGGATTTTCTCAGTCGCCACTGGTTGGATCCCGGAGAGTGGGAGCTCGCGGAGGAAGCATTCAGACTCATCTGCGCTAGGTGGGGCACGCCAGCGGTAGACCTGATGGCTATGTTCAAGAATGCGAAAGCTCCCCGGTTCTTTGCTCGCCGGCGGGAGACGTCAGCGGAAGGAGTAGACGCGCTGGTGGTGCCGTGGCCGGATGTGTTGCTCTGTGTTTCCTCCATGGCCTCTCATAGGACGGGTGCTGCGTCGGATAGAACAGCACCCGGCGGACGTGATCATCGTCGCCCCAGAATGGCCAAGGAGGCCGTGGTTCGCGGATCTACTGAATCTAGCGGTCGAGGAGCCGCTTCGTTTTCCGTATGTTCCGGACCTCCTACACCAGGGGCCCGTTTGTTTCGACCTGGTGCATCGCTTTTGTCTAGCGGCATGGCTTTTGAGAGGCAGCGGTTGAGATTTAAGGGGTACGCGGAGACGGTAGTATCTACACTTTTGCGTTCCCGAAAGAAGTCTACGTCCATGTCTTATGTGCGTGTGTGGAGAGTTTTTGAGTCTTGGTGTCTGGAGCGCAGCGTGGTGCCTACCCGAGCGGCTATTCCGGACATACTTCTGTTTCTCCAGGATGGTTTGTCCAAGGGTCTTTCTTGTAGTTCCTTGAGTGCAAGTAGCGGCATTAGGTTTCTTGCGAGGTCTAGTTCATGGAAGCTCAGTAGCAGCACATCCGGATGTAGTGCATTTTCTTCGGGGGGGCAAGGCATTTGCAACCCCCGTTTCAACAGCCTTGTCCGTCTTGGAATTTGAATCTTGTCCTTAAAGCATTGTGTGCGGCACCTTTTGAGCCCCTTCGCAGAGTCACGCTCAAGGATTTAACTCTAAAGGTGGTATTCTTGGTGGCCATGGTATCGGCGCAACGGATTTCGGAGCTTCAGGCTCTGTCGTGTCGGGAACCTTTTTTACGGATTTCGGATTCCGGAATCTTGTTGCGGACGGTTCAGTCTTTTTTACCCAAGGTGGTTTCCTCGTTTCACGTGAATCAGACGGTAGAGTTGCCATCTTTTGGGCAGGTACTGTCTTCGGACCCTATGGCTAAGGATCTTCGTAAGTTAGATGTGCGACGCACGCTGCTACATTATTTGGAAGTCACCAATGCCTTTAGGGAATCCGACCACCTATTCGTGCTCTATGGTGGTTCAAGGCGGGGTAAGGCAGCCTCCAAGACTACGATTGCTCGGTGGTTGAAAGAAACCATTCAGTCGGCATATGTTACAGGGGAGGTCATTGCCCGTGGGGCACGAGCCCACTCTACTCGCGCACAGGCTGCTTCCTGGGCGGAATGCCACCATATTCCTACGGAGGAGAATCTGTAGGGCGGCCACCTGGAAATCGATCCACACTTTTGCCCGGCACTATCGTTTGGATGTGAAAGCGCCAGGGTCGACGGGGTTTGGAGAAGGGGTGCTTAGAGCAGGCCTCTCCGGCTCCCACCCTAAATAAGGTAAGCTCTGGTACATCCCAGGAGTCAGGACATCCTGGTACGTACAGGGAAAAGAAAATTAGGTTATTACCTTTTGCTAATTTTCGTTCCTGTAGTACCGAGGATCAGTCCAGAGTCCCGCCCAGTGTTGGGATTTTCTGCCGGGAGAGGATGTGTGGTCTGTGTGTGTGTTACTAAATCAGGAAGAATTATTGTTGGTTACCTCAAGTTCGGTACCCAGTTGGGTGGAGTTAAGCTTAGTTTTTGCATAGTTTTTGAGGTAATTTTAAGCGTTCTAAGGTTTATATGTTGGAGGTTGTCCTGCTTTGACATTAAGTAATACTGGCAGACTGTAGGTGGCACCAGCCTAGATATAGGCGGAGTTTTGTTTTGTAAACTTCTGTCTCCATCTGCTAGAGGGGGGCAAAACCCAGGAGTCTAGACTGATCCTCGGTACTACAGGAACGAAAATTAGCAAAAGGTAAGAACTTAATTTTCTTTTTGATATGGTGACTTAACATGGGACTGATTTCTTTGCAGGGAGGAAGATTAAATGGAAACATGATCACTACTTGAGAATTAGATTCCTGGTATAGCTATTTCAGACAGTTGCAGCCAAAAGTGACAATTTAAATATGCTTAAGACAGAACAAAGTGGTATGGGCAGATGTGTGGTAACGAGTAGAAATGGAGGGTGCTGCTTGCTTGCTCATTTATAGGAAACTTTTAGAAGGCCAAACAGAGAACACAAGCCAATGGTTAGTGAGGGGATGGTATAACTGCAACCACTTTCCAAACTGACATTTACGATGCTTACCCCAAAATTTTGGGTTCTACATTGTCCCTCTTCAGTGTATAAGTTTATTAATCATATGTGGGGAAAACTCTGAAGACTACACTACAGAACAGTGGTTCTCAAAATCATGGTCCATTATTTTTAAGACTTCAACTACAACATCTAATTCCCTGTACATACCCCGATCAGTCTATACTCTTGGGTATATGCATCCCTGCCAGCAGATGGAGACTGAGAGTTTCCCTGACACTGCTTGATAAACCCTAGTGCCTCCTGCAGTTCCTCAGTATTTGTCTCCAGTAGATGGTGCTGAACCTGCAGTTCTCTGGTTTGAGCAGTTTTTGTTTTTGAGCCCAGAGGTTCTTAATCATAGACCATTATTTTTAAGACTTCAACTTCTACAACACCCAAATGTGTTTAAAAAAAAAAAAAAAGTGCCATCTGGAATCCTTTCAAACAGAAATTTGAGTATAGTATTTACAATGGACTCAGTCTCTTCCCCTAACTTTATCTGCTGAATATAACACTTTTTTTTATAATAGACTTTTGCACAGTCACCACTTATTTGAAAGAATCCCAGATGGCAATTTGTTTTTATACAATAGCTGGGTGTCATGGTAGCTGAAGTCTTAAAAATAAGGGACTATGATTACAAGGTATAGTGGCTTTCTCTGAAGATGTAGTCTTAGATATTTTACACATCAACAGTAGATTAAATTGATTAAATTCTTTTGGGTACTAGTTTAAGTATTTCACTAGCCGGTTGGATTTTTTATTTACAATGCCAAGATCTGGTATAGCTGCAGAAGATTTCCAGGGAGGCTGGGGTAACATGCAGGAAGCAACTTTGTTATAATACTGATAGTGAGCATGCTTGAGACCAGTAGGAGCAGGGTTGAGAGATGGAGTAAAAGACCTTGGGGAGGAAAAAGCTGATTGGTTAGACAAACTAGTTCCAGTACTTAAACCCAACTGACAGACTGGTCAAATTGATCTTTGTCAGTACTATGTATAGATTGATTTGCTTTAGAGCAATTGCACTAGCAACTGTTCTAACTGGACAAAGTTTTCTATAAATCACTTTTCTTGTTCTTCTAGGCATAATAACGACAAAACTTTCCTCGTCTGGGTCAATGAGGAAGATCATCTTAGAGTTATTTCTATGCAAAAAGGTGGAAAGATGAAAGAAGTGTTCACCCGTTTCTGTAATGGGCTCACAACGGTAATTTTGCATGTCACTATCAGATTAAAGCATTTTAACAATCATAAGAGGAATTTAGATTTCCCTGTACATACCCAGATCAGTCCAGACAGTGGGTTATGTCCCCCTTCCAGCAGATGGAATCAGAGCAAAAAACTGAAAGGATGGCCCCTTAAAGGTTGGAGTGCCCTCTGTGTCCCTTCAGTACTTTTCTCTGACTCCAGCAGATGGCAGGGGACACCTTCAGCTCCCCTGCACTCCTCACTATTTTTTACTTTGTTGATCTGCGTATGGAGCAACTTTAAAAAAATAAATGAATTAACAGATTTAAAACTTCCAGGCACTTCCCCAGTTCTTTGGGACTTGCAGGCAGAACCTGATAGTCTCTTTTTCTTCTTCCACTGTCTGCTCTTGGGGGTAAGTTTTTATTTCCTGTATTTTCCTTTTTGCAGCACTAGTTAGGATGAATGGTGGCTCCAACCTCTTCCCCCCCACAGCAGCCAGCCCTGAGAAGCCGTTTTTTCCTCGGGCCCTCCTGAGCAGAGAAGCGCCATTCCTCTGCATAGCTCGCTAGAGCTTGCTGCTGTTAACTTCGGGAGAGCGATTTGCCCTCTCCCATGCCACGCTCTGCCCGATGTTCAGCCTGCGGGGAGTCGGGCCAACTCTCCCGCGAAGGCCTCTGTTTGGACTGCCTCCCCGGCGGGGAAGGTTCATCCACCTTAGTGGGCCCTTCGTTTTCACGCGCTTCTGCGCTCCTGCCCTCAAAGAGGCCGGCTCTGACCAGTGCTGAAGGAGCGGTGGCCATCTTGGATTCGAAGCTGACTGCTCAAACGTCTCCCGATTTACCGGAGGACTCCGGTTCTTCCCCCTGCCAATTTTGATGCAGATGAGTCCTGCCCCTCATAATCTAAGCGAGGGGCAGCCTACTGGGGTTCCTCCTGCTGCCCCCCTCCCCAGGACCCTTTTCAGCACAGTTTATTTTGCTCATGCACAGTGCATATTTAGCAACCCTCTCACAAGATCCAGCAGCTCCTCCTCTTCCCAAGATTCCTATACTCCAAGGTATGGGAGAGGTCCCAGATTTCTCACAGGACAAGCAGGATGGTAGTCCTCACATGGGTGACATCAGGATGGAGCCCAATCACGGAAAACTTCTGTCAAAGTTTCCAGAACTTTGGCCCCTACTGGGCATGCCCAGCATGGCACTAACCCTGCAGCCAGCAGGGGTCCCCCTTCAGCAGTAGCCTCGCGGTTTAGGAGCTCTGAAGAGATTCCTGACAGGAATTTTCCTCGGTTAAATAAATTTAAACTGCCCCACAGGGGTCCGTCCCTCTAACTTTTCTCAGGCCGCGGTACTCCGGTAAGTTTCTCACAGTTTTGTCTATTACCGTAGAGTTTGGCCCTCGCGGCCTACTGGCCGTCGACCGTACCACGGCTCGATTTTTTTCCTATGGCCATGGCATCGGGGTTTCGTTGGTGCCCGGACTGTACTCGCACCATGTCTATCACAGACCCTCATAGAGTCTGTGTACTGTGCTTAGGCCGTGAGCATGATGTCCTGACTTGCACCAAATGTTCCCTCATGACACCAAAAGGTCGCAAAGCCAGAATGGAGAAGATGGGACTCCTTTTCCGTGCTCACACCCCGACGCCGTGCTCACACACCGACGCATAGTCATCGGCACCGTCGAAGTCGCACCAGCATCGACCACCGTCCGGTGACTGCCCGCCATCAACGTCTTCACGGCCATCGACTCCCGTCTCTCCCCCTCAAGATCGAGGGGATCGTAGGGAGAAACATCGGCATCGTAAGTCTCGGACCGTCGAGGGAGCAAAATCATCGACCGAGCCACCATCCGAGCCACCATCGAAGCCCCGTCCAGGAACGGGGCAGACCATTCCTGCGACCAGGACATCGAGGCCACCCTCACCCGATCGGGGTTTGGGAGTCTCAATTCTACCTGTAAAGGTGGTCCCTCAGACTGTGCCTCTGGGCGCACAGTCTGAGGGACCACCTTTACAGGTAGAACCTTTACAGGGAGCCGGGGCTGCTTGCCCCAGGTCTCCGGGAAGAACTGGACCGGCTGGTCCAAGAGGCCATTGACAAGGCGATGCAATGACTCCAGGTTGCATCGGCACCGAGAGTGGAACTGGTCACGACAGATTCCAGCAGCGCTGACACCGCTGCTATCCCGGATGGAGACACTCATGACCGCCCTTCCACCGGTGATGCCCGGGTCTCCGATGGCTCTGGTGCGCACCCCGTTGACAGCTTCATCGGGAGGAGAAACATGGTTCCGCATTCCTCCTTCGGGGGTATTGCCTCAGCCATCGATGCCATGTCGTCCCTCGCCACCGATTCATTCATCGGGGGCGATAAGCACATCCGCGCCTTCGATGCCAGCACAGATACCCCTAGGGGATCCACGGTGCCCCAGGTGATTCCTCCGATTTTCTCAGCCGGGCCCTTCAGATATCCAACCCCCTTCTCGTCCTACAGGTCAGACTACTGATCCTTATGACACCTGGGGTGATGATACTTCCACAGACACCGATGACTTACCTTCACCTCCCTCTCCTACTGAAAGTAAAAAGCGTTCTCCTCCAGAGGACCTCTTTCATTAATTTTGTGAAGGAAATGTCGGAATTGGTTCCTTTTCAGCTTCAGACGGAACAGGATGATAGGCACCAGATGATGGAGCTTCTCCAGTTCCTGGATGCCCCTAAAGTACTTCTATTCCCATTTATCAAGTTCTTGACCTCTTCAAAAAGAACTGGGAAAACCCTGGATCCATTGTCCCAGTACACAGGCTGACACTACCTATCTAGTACAGTCAGCCCCTGGCTTTCAAAAATCTCAGCTCAACCACCACTCAGTTGTGGTAGAATCGGCTCAAAAGAAAGCAAAAAGGACAAAGCCTCGCTCCTCTACCCCTCCTGTTAAGGAGCACAAGTTCCTAGACAATAATGGTCGACGAGTGTTCCAAGGGGCCATGCTCATCTCCAGAATTGCTTCTTACCAGCTGTACATGACCCAATATAACAGGGTCATTTTCAAGCAAATACAGGACTTCTCTGAAACCCTGCCTAACCAATTCAAAGATCAGCTTCAAGTCCTTGTCAACAAGGGATTTGAGGCAGGAAAGCATGAGATAAAAACAGCTTACGATATCTTCGACACCTCCACTAGAGTGTCTGCAACTGCCATTTCAGCAAGACTCTGGGCCTGGCTCAAGTCTTCTGACCTTCACCCAGAAGTACTTGACAGGCTCTCCGACCTGCCCTGTATAAGATATAATCTATTCGGTGAACAGATTCAGCAAATAGTGGCTGAATTAAAGGACCATCATGAGACCCTCAAACAGCTCTCATTGATACCTTCTGACTTCCCCTCTAGACAGCCCTTCAAGAAGGACTCTAAGAAGTCATTCTTCCACTCAAGGAAGTATTATCCTCCACCAAGGTCCCGAATTACAAGGCCCTATCAAACAGCTCCCCAGCCGGGGCCTGCTTCAGGTTTTTGACTTTCCCTTGGAGAGCAGCAGCCTGATTCCTCTGCCAAGCATACCAGTGGGAGGTCGATTGTGCCACTTTCACGGCATGTGGCAATCACAACCGACCAATGGGTGCTAACAATCATTGCTCAGGGTTACCACCTAAACCTTTTTTGCTCTTCCGGACTCTCCACCTCTACAAGTGTGGAGAGTAACCGATCACTCTCCTCCTGGAGCAGGAAGTTTCCCTTCTCCGTCCGTAAGGCAGGGGGAGTTTCTGGCCGCCCTGGACCTCACGGAAGCATATGTTCACATAAGTATTCGGGCGGAGCACCAGCAGTTTCTCAGGTTTGCAGTGCTGGGGCAGCACTTTCAGTTTCAGGCGCTTCTGTTCGGTCTTGCGACAGCGCCTCGAACGTTCACCAAGATCGTGGTCGTAGTGGCCGCGCAGCTACGAAGGGGAAGGTCTGTTGGTGCATCCGTATTTGGACGATTGGCTGATTCGGGCCAAGTCGGAGACACTGTCGAGCAGCAGTTCAGAGAGTGCTCCACTTGTTACGCACCCTAGGTTGGATAGTCAATGTATCCAAGAGTCACCTGGTACCGTTGCTGGAGTTTTTGGGAGCTTTGTTCGACATGCGCCAGGGAACGGTGTCTCTTGCGCAGAAGCGAATGTTCAAATTGCAAGCGCAAGTTCGAAGATTATTATCCAAGCAGGTTCCAATCGTATGAGACTATTCACAGGTGTTGTGGTCCATGACTTCCACACTGGAATTGGTTCCCTGGGCCTTCGCGCATATGCATCCCTTACAGTCAGCATTACTGTCCCGCTGGAACCTGGTATCGGAAGAATTTCGGCTCCCATTGCCACTGACTCAGGCGGCCAGGGCCAGCATGGATTGGTGGTTGTGTCCGGCCAACTTGAGTCGAGGCGTCCCTCTGGAGATTCCATCATGGAAGGTGATTACCACGGACGCCAGCCTGTACGGTTGGGGAGCGGTCTGTCTGCGACAGTCTATACAGGGGCAATGGTCCCCACAGGAGGCGTCTTGGTCCATCAATCGCCTGGAGACCAGAGCAGTCTGGCTGGCTTTGCTGGATTTCCTATCTCTCATCCGCGGTCGGGCTGTCAGGGTCCTATCAGACAATGCGACCATGGTAGTTTATATCAATTGGCAGGGGGGAACCAGGAGTCAGGCCTTGGCGACCGAAGCGCGACGGTTGATAGCATGGGCGGAGAAACATCTGTGCAGCATAGCAGCCTCTCACATAGCCAGGGTCGAATGTTCAGGAGGATTTTCTGTTGTAACTGGCTGGACCCAGGAGAGTGGGAGCTCGCGGGGAACACGTTTCAGCTCATTTGTGCTCGGTGGGGCACACCAACAGTCGACTTAATGGCAACCTTCAAGAATGCAAAAGCTCCTCTGTTTTTTTTGCTCTGTGCCAGGAAACAGCGGCAGAGGGAGTGGACGCTCTGGCATTGCCATGGCCAACCGATGTGTTGCTTTGTTTCCTCCGTGGCCACTCATAGGCAGGATGTTGCGGCGAATCGAGGTACACCCGGCAGACGTGGTAGTCGCTCCCGAATGGCCACGGCGCCTGTGGTTTGCGGATCTTCTGAATCTGGCAGTCATGGGATCCCTTCGTTTCCCGGAGCTTCTGCACCAGGGTCCCGTTTGTTTCGACCAGGTAGATCACTTTTGTCTAGCGGCATGGCTTTTGAGAGGCAAAGGTTGAGATCCAAGGGGTATGCAGAGACAGTGGTGTCCACTCTTTTGCGTTCCCGAAAGGTGTCTACAACGTTCTTACGTGCGGGTCTGGAAGGTGTTTGAATCATGGTGTCTCATTCGCGACGTGGTTCCTACTCAAGCGGCCGTGTCAATATCCTTCTTTTCCTGCAAGACGGTTTGACTAAGGGTCTGTCGTGTAGTTCTTAAGAGTACAAGTAGCGGCACTAGGTTCCTTGCACGGACGGATTCAAGGGGCCTCGGCGGCGCACCCGGATGTGGTGCGTTTTCTTAGGGGGGCGAAGCATTTACGTATCCAGTTTCGACAGCCCTGTCCGTCCTGGAATTTGAATGTAGTCCTTAAGGTGTTGTGTGGCACTCCTTTCGAGCCTATTCGCAAAGTCACTTTAAAGGATTTAACTCTGAAGGTGGTGTTTTTGGTGGCTATTGCCTCGGCGCGGCGGATTTCCGAGCTTCAGGCGCTATCGTGTCAAGGATTTCTGAGTCGGGAGTATCTTTGCATACGGCTCCCTCCTTTTTACCCAAGGTGGTTTCTTCGTTCCATGTGAACCAGATGATCTAGCTGCCGTCATTTTTGCAGTTGGATGGTTCGGATCCCCTGGCCAAAGATCTCCGTAAATTGGATGTGCCATGGACGCTGCTACACTATCTGGAAGTGACCAATGTGTTCTGGGTTTCTGACCATCTGTTCGTTCTCTGGAGTGGACCTAGACTGGGTAATGCGGCTTCCAAGGCTACCATTGCTCGTTGGTTGAAGGAGGCCATCCGTTCAGCATATCTTTTGCAGGGGTGGTCGCTACCCTTGGGGCTCAGAGCCCAATCTACTCGCTCCCAGGCCACTTCCTGGGCAGAATGTCACCATATTTCTACAGAAGAGATTTGTAGGGTGGCCACCTGGAAATCTTTGCATGTTTGCCAGGCACTATCGTCTGGATGTCAAGGCTCCAGGATCGGCGAGATTTGGAGAAGGAGTGCTCAGAGCGGGCCTCTCCGGCTCCCATCCCTAGTAAGGTAAGCTCTGGTACATCCCAGGAGTCTCAACTGATCCGGGTACGTACAGGGAAAAGAAAATTGGTTCTTACCTGATAACTTTCGTTCCTGTAGTACCACGGATCAGTCCAGAGTCCCGCCCCGTGGTGGTGATGATGCCGGAAGAGGCAGCGCTGTATGAGTGTTTGTGTGTTTTTCAGTCAGAAATGCGATGTATTTTCGGTTTTGGTATCTCTGGTTCTGTTCCCAGTTGGGGAGTTGTAAAATCGGTATCTATGTAGTTAGTTGGAGATGTTGGTTTGAGTTATTCTGCTTTGACATTAAGTAATACTGCCAGACTGAAAGTGGCACCAGCCTAGATATAGGCAGAGTTTTGGTTTGTAAACTTCTGTCTCTATCTGCTAGAGGGAGGGGGGGCAAAACCCAGGAGTCTGGACTGATCCGTGGTACTACAGGAACAAAACTTATCAGGCAAGAACCAATTTTCTTTTGGTGAGTAAGCTGTTATAATTGATTGCAACTTTCAAATCTTTGACAGGATTAGATGTACTGAAGGGTTTTTGTCTATGGGGTCAAAAGTTTAGCACAACTGGCTGTGTCTTAGCCCTATGTTGAATAGAAAGTCCATTGTAGAGTGAAAATGAACTATATAAATACACCCTACCCCTAACCCACAATGGCCAAAAAAACAGGCTGTCCCAACCAAATATAATAGTAGAAGGTAGTAGTTTCATACAAAGTCCAATATCAGTACCATCCAGGTTACTTGCACAACCACCATTATTGTCCTTGCCACCTAAAAAAATTTATTGTCGAGACAGTCTCAAATTGAATTTTTTTGAAAATTTTTATGCAAAGTTATTAATCAAAAATGTGCACAAAACATCAAAAGTAGTACTTCTGTTATAATTACCCCATGCTGAAAAGTTCCATTATTAGTTCAGCTATTGCAGTGAGAAATTATTTACATTTTTATGGACATAAGGATGGAAGTACTACTTTTGATGTTTTGTGCACACTTTTAATAACTGCACAAAAAAAAAATCTATTTGGGACTGTCATGACAAATTTTAGATGGTTAGGTGGATGTTGATTAGGGTGGCTGTCCACAGTAACTGGATGGTACTGATATTGGACTTTGTATGAAACTACTACCTTCTACTATTATATTTGGTTGGGACAGCCTGTCTTTTGGCTATTGTGGTGGGGGGGGGGGGGGGTTGGTTTTTTGTTTTTTATTAACCCTATGACAGGCAGTTCATATGCCATACTGTCCATAGCAGCAAAGAATAAAGTGATAACCTCAGTTGACTAGAATTAGTCACAGGCCCTCTTCCCACCCTTACATTGAGTTGCTAGAACTACAGTTTCTCAATTAGCTGCTTCACATATAAGCTGTGCATACAGTGGAATCTGTACAAATGTTTAAACTTTTTTTTTTCATTTATTTTTTTTTAATTCCAGATTGAAAAACTCTTCAAGCAGAAGGGTTTCCAGTTCATGTGGAGCCAGCACCTTGGTTATATCCTAACCTGCCCTTCAAATCTTGGGACAGGTTTGCGTGGGGGGGTTCACGTCAAACTGCCACATCTTGGCAAACATGACAAGTTTGGAGAGATTCTTAAAAGGCTTCGGCTTCAGAAACGAGGCACAGGTAGGAATCCAGATCAAGGCATTTTCTAAAACCAAACACTTTGGAATGCTGATGTAGCAGTACCAAATCAATGAGAATTGGGACAGCATTACACAGACAGATGAGAAGATGGAATGGTTGGTCTTTCTTGCTGTTTACATGGAGACTCTCAAATCCATTTTTTTTAAATTTTTAGTCTACTTTTTTCATTCCTGATGACATTAGGAATTATCTGCATGATGCATCATTAAACTATGTACATGCAATCTCAAATCTTCATATGACATAAACAGCTCTGTTCAGAGAAGTGCGTAGCATTACTTTATGGTGGGATAGAACAACTAATTCAGCTCTTAACACTTTTTTTTTTTGTATGTGCAAATAAGATGGTGTCAACATTCCTATTTCTCAGATGGCAGCCATTAAGTCTTGGATTAGCAACATACCCTCATTCCTTTAACCCAGATTAACTTGCCATGTCAATATGGAACATACCCCTTATAAGCATGAGGGGAGGGGGATTGGGGTTCTAGGGATAGGTTATGCTAAACATGATGCAGTTATTCCTTGTCTGCTCTAGCCTGAGGTATTTTTCCTCCCTTCCCTTTTGTCTCCCCAGGTGGTGTTGACACTGCTGCAGTGGGTGGCGTGTTTGATGTTTCCAATGCTGATCGCCTGGGTTTCTCAGAAGTAGAGCTGGTGCAGATGGTGGTTGATGGTGTGAAGCTGCTGGTTGAAATGGAAAAGCGTCTGGAAAAAGGCCAGTCCATTGAGGAACTCATGCCAGCTAAAAAATAAAGCACTTTTAATCCCATGCACTTTAACTTATTGTATGAAAAATGGAACACTCCAAACTTGAGACCCAGGGTCTAGAAACCCACCTTAGTAACACTGTAGAAGTCTTCCATCTGTGCTTAGAGTTTATTTTTTTGATGGCTGAACTGTTTGAAATGCAGAAATAAACTTTCATTGGCCTGAAAAATGTGTCATCAGTGAGAGATACATTAGCCTTCTCAACATTAGATAAATGCAATAGTTTTAGTTCCATCAATTAGCATGGAGTATTGCTTGACTCCATGCTAATTGGCATGAGTGCTGTAACTATGTAATTGGCCAATGTGGCCATATATTCCAGGGAATAATTACTTTCTTTGGTCTCATTGAGGGTCACCACCTCAGCTTTGGGGAGCCTGGGGTAGCTCACACAAAGTGAGAAAATCAGTCTCATTTGGATTATGGGGTGGGGGCAGATAAATTGCAGGGCTCAAACTGAGCCAAAGACACTTAAACACCTCCACAAATTCACTGTCCACTACAGATAGCTTTCTCCAGTGAGAGAATTTATTTAAACAAACTGTTCCTGTACAGTCCAGAATCCTGGCTTATGCATCCTTGCCAGCAGACGGAGACTGTTTTAAATGACACTGTTTCATAATCCCTGGTGCCACCTGCAGTTCCTCAATATTTGTCTCCAGCAGATGGCTGGTGCATATACCTGCAGTTCTGTAGTTTTGCTCATTTTTCTTTCCTTTTAAGAGCCTTCAGGGGGGTTCTGGAAGGAACCCTTCCCTGTTTGGTTGCGGTGGAAGAGATGGAGATCGGTGACCTTTGTACACTCGATTCAGTGTAGTCAATGAGGTGTAAATCTGGTGGTCCAGATCCCTCCCTTTCAGCAGCTGCTTAGGTGGCTTTTTGGCTCTGGTCAGCTGCTTTTGGACTCTGCCTTTCCTTTTCATTTCAGGCTGGGCTGTGCTGGACAACTCCCCTCAGCTTTAGGAGAAGGGAGCTCCTTACTGTTAGTCTGTTAAAGTTTTATATAAAAAGCAGCAGATGGAGATTTTTAGGGCTCTCTTGGCAGCCTTTCTCTCACTGGAGTGTTTTTTGCAGTGGTCTTTGTGATCGGCAGTGAATACTGGGTCCTGTTGCGTGGTGATGGTTCACATCAGGGTGTCTGCTGCGAGTGTGGTGCAAATTCTACATGTCTCGGAACAGACCTTGGAGCTTTTTTCTATTCCGAAAGTGGACATGATGCTGTCTGCGGTCACTAAAAAGACAACTATTCCTGTGGCGGATGCCACGATATTGAAGGATGTTCAGAATTGCAAGCTGGAGGTCCATCTCAAGAGGATCTTTGAAGTATCTGCTTTGTTTACATGGAGCCATTTGTTCCAGTCTCATGCAACATGCATGTCTGCATTGGGTGCAACAGCTTCAGGTTGATCACTCAAGTCCAGTGTTGATGGGAATAGTGTGGAATGCTTGGAGGCTTTGGTTGTTTATGTAGCAGATGCTTTGTATGATTTGGTGCAGACTTGGTCTCATCTTATGGCTTCTGCTGTCTGCTCAGTGGTTGTTATGGTTGCCTCACTGGTCTGTGGATATTTCATCCAAATACCAATTGGGTTCCCTCCCTTTCAAGGGACATCTTTTTGTTTGGAGAGGACCTAGAGTAGTTGATCAAACAATTGGGTGACAAGGTCCACAAGTTGCTAGAGGGATAGGTCTAAGACTAAGCAATCCTTTCTGTCCCAGTTGTGTTTTTGGGAAGGCAGACTGCCTAGTCATACAAGGGGTGCCCCAACCTCACAGAATCAGTTTGCAGGCCATGGTCAGTCCTGGGAGCAGACCTTTCGATGAGGTCGCAGGCCCTTCAGAGCATCCACAATAGGGGGAGCTTCAGAGGCAAAACTCTCCTGAGAAGAGGCTGGCCCACTCCATCGTTCCTTTTATAAGGGGCTATTTGGCTCATTTGTACAGGGAGTTGGTTAAGAACACAGAATCAGTGGGTACTCTGTCATAAGACGCGGTTATGCTTTAGAATTTGCATGCCCAGTTTGCGACCTCTTTCTAGTTTCCCCTGCGGGTCATTGGAAAAATGAGACTTTAGACAGGTTGCGGAGCTTAGGGGTTATGGTTCCGGTCCCTTTGGAGGAAAGGGGCAAAGGTTGGTATTCCATTTACTTTGTGGCTCTGAAGAAAGGGGGTACCTTTCATCAAATTCTGGACTTGACCGGGTAAATGCAGTGCTAAAGGTTCCAAGATTTCACATGGAGACCTTTGTCAATTGCAGCGGTATGCACTTGGGAAGTTCCTAGCTTCATTGGTCTTGAGGCATACCTACACATTTCCCATTCATTGGGATCACCAGCATTTTCAGAAATTTATGGTGTTGGGTCAGCATTTTCAGTTTCAGGTCCTTCTGTTCAGGCTGGCTACAGGGCTACCAGACCTTCACCAAGATCATGGTGGTAGTGACTGCAGCCTTGTGGTGTGAGGGAGTATTGGTGCATCCTTATCTTGATGACTGGCTCATAAGGGCAAAGTCGGATGCCAGTTGTCACACCACAGTCCAGAAGGTGATTCATATTCTGGACTATCTGGGATGGGGAGTGAATTTGGCAAAGAGTCATCCAATTCAGTCTCAGAATCTCAAGTATTTGGGTGCTCAATTTGATATGAGTATAGGCAAGGTGTTCCTGATGGAGGGGAGTGTGTGCAAGTTACAAATGCAGGTTAAGCACTTGTTGAGGTTGCAAGTGCCCAGAACCTGGGATTTTTTTGCAGGTTCTGGATTCGATGGCTTCAACTCTTGAGTTGGTTCCCTGGGCCCGTGCATATATGAGACAATTAGAGCTCTTTTGGCACAATGGAATCAGATATCTGAAGCCTTTCATCAACAGATATCTCTCTGTTCCTACACAGGACAGCCTGTCCTGGTGGCTGCAGATGTCCAATCTAGTTCGGGGTGTCTATCTGAAGGTCCCAGATTGGGTAATTCTCACTACCAATGCCAGTCTCTCTGATTGGAGAGCAGTATGCCAGCAACAGTTGGCCCAGGGCACTTAGACCAGGGGTGTTCCTCCTCCAACCATCAATTGCAACCAGGGCAGTGAGGTTAGCGTTGCTGGCCTTTCTACTTGTGGTCCAGGGTTGCTCAGTGTGGGTCTTGTTAGACAATGTGACAACCGTAGCATATATCATGTGGCAGGACGGAACCAAGAATTGCATGATGGTGCAGGAGGCTCAGGAGTTAGTTCTTTGGGCAGAAGGACACTTGGTCCAGATAGCATCTAATATCGCAGGGGTCAAATGTCCAGGTGGATTTTCTAAGTCTCAGACATCTAGATCCAGATGAGTGGGAATTTA
This sequence comes from Rhinatrema bivittatum, assembly GCF_901001135.1. Lineage (NCBI taxonomy): Eukaryota > Metazoa > Chordata > Amphibia > Gymnophiona > Rhinatrematidae > Rhinatrema > Rhinatrema bivittatum. Next base: position 41,736,426 of record NC_042618.1, on the reverse strand, counting down.
CAAATGAGCTGAGGTGGGAATACCACCTCTCCTCTCATTCGTGAGAGGTGGGGTTGTCACCATGTGGCTCTAATGGTGACTTTTTTTCTCAATGCAAAGGCATCTAGCTTTCAGCTGCAGGCAAGAATACGGGGCTCAGGGAGTCAACACTAATTCCTTGGCCTGCCCTACTTTACGTATTTCCCCCCCCCCCCCCAGGTCTCTGGTAGGTAAGATCTTGCCACCAGATAGAGGCACCCAGGGGGTGTGGTGTTGGTAGCCCCAGAGTGGCTGCATCAACCATAATTCATAGATCTGGTCAACTTGGCAGTGGGCGGTCCATTACGATTCAGTCATCTTCCTCTGCTGCTTCATCAGGGCCCCATATTTTCAGACCAGGCAGATCACTTTTGTCTAGCAGCTTGGCTTTTTGAGAGGTGGCATCTGAGGTGCAGAGGGTACCCAGAGGTGGTTATAACCACCCCTCTACAAGTTAGGCAGACATCTACATTGTCTTACATCTGGGTACGGAAGGTCTTTGAGGCATGGTGTATAACTAAAGGTAATCAGGCTTTACAATCTTCGGTATCTGATTTTCTTTCCTTTAAGACTGTTTAAGCAAAGGTAGCTTTTAACTCTGAGTTCAAAGCTCTTGCTTCTTTGTGGGACAGTTTACAGTGGGACATTGTCCTCTCACCCAGATATGATTGGGTTTCTCCAAGGGATTAAGAATTTGCACCCTCAGCTGAGGAGAGACTGTCCATCCTGGAATCTTAATCTTGTCAGAGTTTTGAGAGCCATCCTTTGAGCCTTTCTGCAGGGTGACTCTTAAGGATTTGACCTTGAAGGTGGTTTTCTTGATAGCCATTTGTTCTACATAAGAACATGCCATACTAGGTCAGACCAGGGGTCCATCAAGCCCAGCATCCTGTCTCCAACAGTGGCCAATCCAGGTCATAAGAACATGGCAAGTACCCAAAAACAGTCTCTCCCATGTTACTGTTAGTAATAGCAGTGGCTATTTTCTAAGTCAGCTTAATAGGTAATGGACTTCTCCAAGAGCTTATCCAATCCTTTTTTTAAACCCAGCTGCACTAACCACATCCCCTGGCAACAAATTCCAGAGTTTAATTGTGCATTGAGTGAAAAAGAACTCAGATTAGTTTTAAATATGCAACATGGGCTAACTTCATGGCGTACCCCCCTAGTCCTTCTATTATCCGAAAGAGTAAATAACCAATTCACATTTACCTGTTCTATACCTCATTTTAAACACCTCTATCATATCCCCCCTCAGCCGTCTCTTCTCCAAGCTGAACACCTCTTTAGTCTTTCTTCATAGGGGAGCTGTTCCATCCCCTTTATCACTTTAGTCACCTTCTCTGTACCTTCTCCATTGCAACTATTTTTTTTGAGATGTGACCAGAATTGTACACAGTATTCAAGGTGCAGTCTCACCATGGATGGATACAGAGGCATGACATTTTCCGTTTTCTGCCATTTGGATGCCCAATTTTCCAGTCTCACAAAGTCTTCCTGTAATTTATCCACAATCTGCTTGTGATTGAACTAGTCTGAATAATTTTGTATCATCTGCAAATTTGATTACCTTACTCCTCGTATTCCTTTCCAGATCATTTCTAAATATATTGAAAAGCATGGGTTTCAATACAGATCCCTGAGGCATTCCACTGCCCACTCCCTTCCACTGAGAGTTGTCCATTTAATCCTACTCTGTTTCCTGTCTTTTAGCCAGTTTGTAATACATGAAAGGACATCACCATCTATCCCATGACTTTTTACTTTTCCTAGAAGCCTCTCATGAGGAACTTTGTCAAACGCCTTCTGAAAATCCAAATACACATCTACTGGTTCACCTTTATCTACGTTTATTAACTCCTTCAAAAAAGTGAAGCAGATTTGTGAGGCAAGACTTTCCTTGGGTTAAGCCATGTCTTTCTATATTCTGTGATTTTGATATTTAGAACACTTTCCACTATTTTTCCTGGCACTGAAGTCAGGCTGTCTGGTCTATAGTTTCCCAGATTGCCCCTTTTAAATATTGGGGTTACATTAGCCACCCTCAGCCTTCAGGTACAATGGATGATTTTAATGATAGGTTACAAAGTTTTACTAATAGATCAAAAATTTCATTTTTTAGTTCCTTCAGAACCCTGGGCTGTATACCATCTGGTCCAGGTCATTTTACTACTCAGTTTGTCAATTAGGCCTACCACATCTTCTAGGTTCACAGTGATTTGTTTCAGTCCATCTGAATCATTACCCATTCCGGAGAAGGTTTTCATGGGTATCTCCAACATATTCTTCAGTAAACACCACGATGGCCTTATCTTCTGTAAGTGCCCCTTTAACCCCTCGATCATCTAACTGACCCCCTCACAGGCTTTCTGCTTTGGATATATTAAAGTTTTTAGTGTGAGTTTTTGCCTCAACAGCCAACTTTTCAAACTCTCTCTTAGCCTGTCTTATGTCTTACATTTAACTTGCCAATGCTTATGCATTATCCTATTTTCTTCTTTTGGATCCTTCTTCCAATTTTTGAATGAAGATTTTTTGGATAAAATAGCCTTTCATCTCACTTTTTAACCATGCCAATAATCGTTTTGCCTTCCTTCCACCCTTCTTAATGTGTGGTATACAGCTGGACTGTTTCTAGGATATTTTTTAATAATGTCCACACCTCTTGCACACTTTTTACCTTTGATAAAATGAGAGAAATAGAAAAAAACTGAAAGGAGCAGCTACAAAATTTCCTTTGTGAAAGTTTAGCACTAGAGCCATGGATTTGTCTACTGTCCCCCTTCCACTCATTAATTCAAATTTGATCATATGATTACTGTTGCCAAGAAAAGAATCTGAATTGCAGGCTTTAGCTTGTCATAATCCATTCCTTCAGATTCAGGTGTGTCCTTATGGATGGTTCCCTCTTTCTTTCATAAGGCGATCTTAGCTTTTCATATTAATCAGATGGTGGAGCTTCCATCTTTTCTGGAGTTGGATGCTTCTGTGCCTCATGCATGGGAGCTTAGGTGTTTGGACGTCCAACCCTTGAATAAGGTATCTCAAGGTAACTAATGATTTTAGGAGATTGGACCACCTATTCAAGTTGTGGAGTGGTGCAAAGAAAGGTACCCAGGCTTTCAAAGCTACCATTGAGGCAGGTTAAGGAGGCTACTGGGTTGCTATACATGCTCAAAGGCAATCAGGTGCCTGAAGGTTTGAGGATTCACTCTACTCAGTCTCAAGCTGCCTGGTGGGCAGAGGCACCCAGTTGGTTTCACCTAGGAGCTTTGTAAGGCAGCGACCTGGAAGTTTTGTGAGTACTTTTGTGAGACACTACTGCCTAGATGTCAGGGAGCCAGTCTTGGTCTCTTGGTGAGTGTCTTGCAACCAGGATCCTCCAGGTCCCATCCTAAGTTGGGAGCTTTGGTACATCCCAGGAGTCTGGACTGATCCTGGTATACACAGGGAAAGAATTTTGGTTCTTACCTACTAATTTTCATTCCTGTATTACCATGGATCAGTCCAGAACCTAGCCAGTCTTGAGTGGAAAGTCACCCACTCAGCTCTGATTGCTTAATTTTTTTTCTTGCTCTAATCTTGGTTAAGCTATTTGGATGAGTTTGGGTTTGTTTGTTTTTTTTCCTCCCAGGACAAGCAGGATAGTAGTCCTCACATGTGAGTGACATCAGGATGGAGTCCAATCACAGAAGACTGACATACAGAGCATACCCTGCTTCCAGCAGGGGTCCCTCTTAATTTTTTTTTTCCACGCAGCAGAAGCCTTGCGGATCTTGGAGCTCTGAGAATTTCTCACGTTTTCCTCACAGAAATTAACTTTAAAAATTTAAAACCTTTACCCCATCCCAGGGTCCCCTATCACAACCAATACCAGTTAACGCCAGTAAGTTTACCTTCTCTCGTGGTCGGTTCCCGGTGGTAGTTTTTTTTCATTGGTGCCAGACTGCCACTGACCACCCGCCACCTATATTTTTAAAACAATTATGGCAACCGGGTTCTGTAAGTGCCCCGAGTGCCTGAGGATAATGTCCATTACGGACCCTCACGACGTGTGTGTTTTATGTTTAGGCCCTGTTCACAATGTCCAACAGTGCACTAACTGCCCAAATGACGCATAAAGGCTGCAGGACCTGCTTGGAAAAGATGGAGATACTTGTTTAAAGAGAAGCTCCATCTAATCCAGCTAAAGCAATGCAGTTGTAAGTCCTTATCGTTGTCCTCGAAGTCTGACATCAAGTCAACGATGACCGTCCTTCACTGTCAGCGGTTCGTTCGAAGACATCGACATCTTCTTCCTCCATGCCAGAGGAGATATGGACAGAGCATCGAGAAGCACAGTCACTGTTGCGACGTTTTGGTTGATTCCTCCACCAGCAAGCCATCGGCATCGAAGGAACCACCATCTAAGAAGTCCCTGGGAGAAGGGGGCCTCATCTCCTCGGTCCATTGAGGCATTCCCCCATTGGTATCGGTGCTGGGAGCAGAGACTATTAATACATATGGACCCTCTGGCAACACCTTCTGAGCCTTCACCCCCAATAGCTGTGCCACAGATACCAGCTTCTCGGGACAAATTGGACAGCATTGTCCAAAAGGCAGTTCTCCAGGCACTTTAAGGCTTCCAATCTCCACCAGCACCTGATGCAATGCCTACCATGCTGGCTCCACTGCTTGACCCTCTCGATGTCCTGATTGGTGCTCTGCCATCGGCACCTCTGAAGACACAGATACAATACTTATCCAACAACGAACAGAATTTACCAATGCTGGAGCAGATTCCAGGACTATGGAGTCTCTATCCCCCTGGCATCCATCGAAAGCACAGATGCCATTGATGCCTTTACTACTTCCAGTGGTGCCTCCATCGGTGCCACCTCCAGATCTGACCAGTTTTGGACTAATACCTCCATCTAAATAACCTCCAAGGTGCTGGAGCTGCACCTTATGATCCATAGGGTGATGATTCCTCAGACACTCAAAACTCAGATGAGATCCTGTCAGAGCCTTCACGCCCAGAAGAATGCCACTGCTCCCCTCTTTAAGATCTTACATTTGCAAACTTCATCAAGGAGATGGCTGAAACCATCCCTTTTAAGTTAAACGGAGGAGGATGCAAGGCACAATGTTAGAAGTATTACAATATGGCTGCACCTAAAGCGATTATGGCAGTTCCAATATAAGGTGCTCCTTGATGTGCTATCATGCAACTGGGAACACCCTGCCATAGTTCCACCAGTAAATAGAAAAACTGATGTCACTTACAGAGTCCAAGCAGCTCCTGGATTTCAAAAAAGCCAACTTCCCCACCAATCTGAGTCTGCTCAGAAAAGGTTCAAAAGATCTAGACCTCTTAATTCTGCTCCTCCAGCTAAAGAACAAAAGTCTTTGGATGCAGAGTCTTCCATGGCTTCATGCTGATGGCATGGATTGTAGCTTATCAGCTTTATATGATGTAATATTCCAGGAATCTTTGGAAAAAGTCCAGGAATTTTCTGAAAGCCTACCAGATGAGTATCAAGAAGGCCTTAATTCCATCCTTCAGAAAGGATTAGATACTGGAAAGCATGAAGTAAGGGCAGCATGTAATGTCTTTGACACTGCCTCAAGAGAGTCAGCAGCAGGGATAAGTGCCAGGTGCTGGGCATGACTTAAGTCATTGGCTCTACACCAGGAGGTCCAAGAGAGGCTATCAGATTTTCCATGTACCAGAGATAATTTGTTTGGCGACAAAATCCAGGAGACTGTTACACAATTCGCCATGAACCTTGCCTCCTTACATTCCGAAAAAGACTTAAAACCTGGCTATTTAAACAAGTCTTCCCAGAACACTCTTAAATCTCACCTCATCTACTCAAAGAATGTTTCCACTCCGGCACTGTAAATAATTAACTATGATGTTAACCTACTCATGTCTTTCTCTCTCTTCTCCTATTTCCATTACCCCTGTTCATTGTAACTTCATTTCCAATGCACTAGTTTTCAGTTTTATTATCCTGCACTCCTTGTTCAAATGTAAACCGGCATGATGTGATCTTATCATGAATGCCGGTATATAAAAAACATAAATAAATAAAATAAACAAGAGACAACCATGACACATTACGTCAGCTCTCCTCTCTTCCTTTGGAATTTCCAGCTACTGCCAAGAGGTCTTTCAGATGTGATCTTAGCAATTTTTACTATAAACCACATTGGTACTATCCTCCTCCTGTCCCATGCTTGGCAAACAGGACCTCCCAAGAGTGCCCAGCCCCACAGGTGCGGCCAGCATCGGGTTTCTGACTCTTTCCTACAGAGCAGAAGCCAACCTTCAATTTCAACCATTCCTGTAGGAGGCTGCTTGTGCTTTTTCCACAACATATGGTACACAATTACTACAGACCCAATGGGTCCTTTCTGTGGTCAACCAGGGTTATTGTTTAAACTTTCTCACCCTACCACCGAACACCTCTCCTTGTCCGGTGGTAGCTTCCATCACTCACTCTCTGCTTCTCGAGACAGACTGAGCTCTTGACTCTTCTGCATTCAAATGCCATAGAACCGGTGCCTCGACTGCAGTGGGGTCAGGGGTTCTAGTCTCTTTTCTAATACCAAAAAAAATCAGGAGGCATTCTTCCCATTCTAGATCTCCATGCCCTAAACAAGCATTTCTGCAAGGAATAGTTCAGAATGGTAACCCTGGGCACCATGCTTCCTCTCCTACAACAGGGCGACTAGCTCTGCTTTCTAGATCTTCAGGAGGCCTTTGCCTACATCGCCATATACTCTCCTCATCAGAAATATCTAAGGGTTGCAGTAGGCCACCATCATTACCAGTACCAGGTGCTACCATTTGGACTAGCTTCCGCACCCCAGCTATTTACGAAATGCCTTGCAGTCGTCGCAGCTCATCTCCGACAGAACAACATTCACGTTTATCCATATCTAGACAATTGCCTCATCAGAGGCCCATCCCAGTAGGAAATGCTCCACTCCCTCCATTTCACCATCAGCCTACTACAATCCTTGGGATTCCTAATCAATTACCCAAAATCACATCTGTCTCCTTCCTGCACACTTTGATTCATAGGAGCAGATCTAAACCCTCTCCAGGCCAAAGCGTTCCTCCCAAATGACCGAGCACGCTCATTAATAACTTTGGCCAAAGCGGTGCAGATGCGTCAAACAACCACAGCTCATCAACTGCTAATCCTCTTGGGTCATGTGCCATCTATAGTTCGTCACTCAACTGGCCATGAGGATAACACAGTGGACTTTAAAGGCCCAATGGTCCCAGTCAAGTCAACCCATGTCCCACAATGTCCAAGTCACCAGTCAGCTCTGTCTCTCGCTAACTTGGTGGACAAGAGAGTCCAATCTTTAAACAGGACTACCCTTCCAGTCACCAGACCCTCAAATTATTTTAACAGATGCTACCAATCTGGGTTGGGGAGCGCATGTCAACCTTCAAACCCAGGAAACCTGGTCCAAACAAGAAGCGAAGCACCAGATAAATTTCCTGGAGTTTCGAGCAATTCGATATGCCTTACTGGCTTTTCTCGATTGCCTCTCCAACAAGGTAGTCTTAATTCAGATTGACAACCAGGTAGCAATGTGGTACCTCAACAAGCAAAGGGGCACAGACTCCTATGCCAGGAGGTGGCAATCTGGGCCTGGGCTCTCTCCCACTCTGTTACTAAGAGCGACATACCTGGCAGGTGTGGACAATCTCAGCCGGACCTTTCATCCCCACAAATGGTCCCTGGACCCCACTGTCACAAACTAAAGTTTTCCACCAGTGGGACCGCCCACACATAGACCTCTCTGCATCAGTTCCCACCACAAAGTGGACAACTTCTACTCTCTACACTGCAGCCACAACACACCACCATGGGATGCCTTTGCCCACTCGTGGGCAACTGGTCAGTATGCCTACTTCCACTTCCACGCATCAGCAAGACTCATGAAGTTATGGCAGGACAGGGGCACAATGATCTTCATAGCCCCTCAATGGCCACGTCAGGTTTGGTTCCCCATCCTGGGACCTCTCAGTCCAGCAACCGATTTGCCTGGGCACAGATCCAACTCTGATAACGCAGAACAGGCTGTTGTGATATTTGAACCTTTGCGCCCTATGTCTGACAGCTTGGATGTTGAAAGGTTAATCCTGCAATCTCTCACCCTCTCTGACAGTGTGTCCCAGGTCCTCGTAGCTTCATGAAAGCCTTGTACTAGGAGATTGTATCGTTCCAAATGGAAAATATTCTCCATATGGTGTGCTATTAAGGAAATAGATCCCTTTTCCTGTCCCATTCCAAAGTTCATGGACTACCTTTGGTATCTCTCGGAAGCTGGCCTACAGCCTTCCTCCAACTGTGTACATATCAGTGTCATTTCAGCATACCATAAAGGTATAGGAGATGCCCCGATCTATGTGCATCCTCCAGTTCCAATGTAGGACCTTAATGTAGTTCTAGCACGGCTCGTGCGACCGCCATTCAAGCCTCTACATTCCTGCGAGCTTCGACACCTCACTTGGAAAGTGATCTTTCTAGTTGCTATCACATCAGCTTGCAGAGTCAGTGAACTACAGGCACTGGTAACATACCCACCGTATACCAGATTCCTTCAAGATCGTGTAGTACTCTGCATACACCCTAAATTCTTGCCAAAACTTGTCAGATTTCCACTTGAATCAGTCAATAAAACTTACCACCTTTTTTTCCAAGTTTTCCATTTACAGTCCAAAGGCTCTGCATTTCTTGGACTGTAAACATGTTCTTGTTTTTTATTTAGTCTGCACTGTAGCCCATAGGAAGTCCACCCAACTGTTTGTCTCCTTCGATTAAAAACAAATTGGGAGCTTCAGTGAGCAAGCATACCCTGTCCACCTGGCTGGCGGACTGTATATCCTTCTGCTACCAGAACGCATGAGAGCACATTCAGTAAGAGTTATGGCAACTTCAGTAGCAGACCTATGTTCTGTACCTCTTGCTGACATCTGCAAAGCTGCAACATGGAGTTCTCGTCATACATTTATTTATTTATTTATTTATTTATTTAAGGTTTTTATATACCGGCAATCATGAGCACATATCTTGCTGGTTTACATGAAACGGGAGTGCATTAAATACATCAACTAGAACTGTGGTGATCGAAGGAGCAGTTACAAATAACAAGGGTAGCAGAACTTGGATAAGAAGGCAGCTCATTAATATCTCAACAAGGCTGGCAGACAAGATTCCATCTTCGGTCAGTCTGTCCTGTGTAATTTGTTTCCAGTTTAAAAAAAAACAAACCCAACTTCCTTCCACCAACCCACTGTGAAATTCAATCTGCCCTCCTAACCAGAACCACCCCAGTTGTTGTGCCTGTTGCACGTCGTTGGGTGTTTTTGGTTTATTATATTCGGGCATCCTGTAGCTTGCTACTCACATGTGAGGACTACATCCTGCTTGTCCTGGAGAAAGCAGAGTTGCTTACCTGTAACAGGGGTTCTCCCAGGACAGCAGGATGTTAATCCTCACAAAACCCACCCGCCACCCCACGGAGTTGGGTTCGCTTATGTTTTCTTATTTTATTTTTCGCTCATACTTTTTACTACAAATGAGACTGAAGGGGGACCCCTGCTGGATGCAGGGTTGGGGGCATGCTGGGCATGCTCAGTGTGCCAGTCAAAGTTTCTAGAAACTTTGACAGAAGTGTTCAGTGATTGGGTTCCATCCTGATGTCACCCACATATGAGGAAAAAATCCTGCTGTCCTGGGAGAACACCTGTTACAGGTAAGCAACTCTGCTTTCTAAAATGTTTTTTGGCTTGGCTACACTTCAATCCTGAGGAACTGCAGCTGCCACCAGGACTTATGAAGCAGTGTCAGTTAAAGTATGTCTCCATCTGCTGGCAGGGATGCATAAACCAGGAACCTAAACTGAGCCATGGTACTACAGGAATGAAAATTAGCAGGTAAGAACCAATTTTCCTTTCCTCTACAATTTTTAGACAACAAGTTTCATAAAAAAGCAGCAGTTTTGATCTTAATCCTTTCCCAAGTGTGCAGAACTTCAACTCATAGTTCTGTGTCCAAATTTGTCTTTAGCTTTCAATGAGGTCTAATTTCCTTAGCATGCACAACAGTTTAAATCCAGTCTCCTGCACTGAGACCAAGCTTTAGCAGTAGGTTATGCAGCCCTACCAGCAGAGGCAGACAGAGTAAAAGTGACTTACTGATATCACTGACACAGCCTTCCCCTGACATCAGCCCATCCCTATTCTCATTCTCCAGCAGATGGTGGAAATGCATCTCCCTATTGGGGGTTGCTTGTACTAAAAAAAATAAAATAAATAAAATATTTTCGGTGCCCCACTTGAGCTCCTGAGCTGACAGCTGGTTGGTCTCTCCCCCAGTGGAGGGTTAAGTGGGGGAGTCAGGTAAGTGTAAACTTTTTTTTTTTTTTTTTTTTAAGTTAAGGGTGTGCTTGGTGCTGAAAGCTTTTACCCTCCCGCTGTAGCCAGAAAAGAGGGTGAGGGAGTACATTCAGAATAGTTCAAATCCAAGGCAACTAACTTCTGCTGTAGATGAAGTACAGAATGGGTAGCCTTCAATCAGGCACAGGTTCCTTTTGGGTCCTGAAGGCCCTTCTTAACAGTTCTTAATTAAGCTGAAAATTTACAGACTGAACCTTTTTAGATCTCTTTATATCTGATCAGGCTTCCTGAGCCACCACGAGAGGGTCACAGCTGCCTCCTTTGGCTGCCTTGGTGTCTGAGGAAGCCCCTTCCCATGTTCTAACCAGGGTACTATACCCTTTCCAGAATCCAGCCCTTAGGAGCTGAATCAGCCTGTCAGTTACAATAATCTCCCTCTGCCTATTGGATAACCTTACACTTTCTAGTACCTTCCCCTTTTCATAATACCCTTGCCAATTTCCCTTAGGAAAAACCGCTAATCTCTCAAACCTTATACACTCTGCACCTTCTCTTTGGCCTACAGGCCATGCATAGGTTCTTTTCTGTGTCGGGCTTAGATCTTATTTACTAACTATCTGTTCTTAGTGATGATGGAGGGACTGAGTAGGGGCCGACTGCAGGAAAATATCAGCCCAGCCAACCTTTTCCAAAACCAGTCCACAAGGTATTGGACTACCCATATGCACTTTCTCCTGCAACACATGCATTAATAGCTCCCAAAAGCACACCAACTGCAGAACTGACCCCAAAAAAGCTTCAGATTTCCTAAATAGTTAAGTAGAGCACAAGATAGGGGGTAAATAAATAGAGCTCTGTTCCATCCATACAAATCAGTATTCTCCCCCCCCCCCAACAAGTCCCTGACAGCACTACTTTATCATAGTGTAAAGTTCTTGCTACCAGCCCTTCCCCCATTTTGCAGCAGCCACCTCCCTTTCCCCACTCCCATTTGTCAGGAAACTTACTGGTTCTATAGCCATCTGCTTCTCTCGAAGCTCAGTCCATTCACCTCAGAAGATTCCCTACCAGTACGTAGGCACTTCCTCCTGGTTTATTCCTACTTTCTGTGCTTGTAGTTTGCCTCCACCGTCTGCCATACTTCTACCTCTCCAGTACCTTCCCATTGACTACATGCTATACACTCTGCTGCTTTTATGGTTCCTGAGCCTTAGTTCTGCCTACCTATTGTTGGGGTGGGGGGGAGACTAGAGGTGATCCATATTGCTCCCTAGGCTTATAAAAAGAGAAAATTAAGCTCTGCCTGAGAGTGGGGAGAGCTACTAACCCAAAGCAGCCCAGCTCTAGATGGAATCCTGCTTTCTCACAGGACAAGCAGGATGGTAGTCTTCACATATGGGTGACATCATCAGGATGGAGCCCAATCACGGAAAACTTCTGTCAAAGTTTCCAGAAATTTGACTGGCCCCTACTGGGCATGCCCAGCATGGCACTAACCCTGCAGCCAGCAGGGGTCCCCCCTTCAGTCTTCTTTTTTCCGCGCAGCAGTAGCCTCACGGTTTAGGAGCTCTGAACACATTCCTGACAGGAATTTTTTCCTCACGGACTTATTTAAAATATCTTGCCCCACAGGGGTCCCTCCTCTAACTTTCTTTGGCCGCGGTACTCCGGTAAGTTTTTTCGTCGGTTACCGTCAAGTTTGGCCCTCGCGGCCTACTGGCTGTCGACCGTACCGCGGCTCGATTTTTTTTCTATGGCCATGGTGTCGGGTTTTCGTCGGTGCCCAGATTGTACTCGCACCATGTCGATCACAGACCCTCATAGTCTGTGTACTGTGCTTAGGCCGTGAGCATGATGCCTGACTTGCACCAAATGTGCCCTCATGACACAGGTCGCAAAGCCAGAATGGAGAAGATGGGACTCCTCTTCCATACTCACACCCTGACGCCATCCATCGCATCGACGTCATTGGAACCAGCACCGTCAAAGTCGCACCAACATCGACAACAGTCCGGTGACCGCCCGCCTTCGAAGTCTTCACGGCCATCGACTCCCGTTTCTCCCCCTCAAGATCGAGGGGATCGAAGGGAGAAACATCGGCATCGTAAGTCTCGGACCGTCGAGGGAGTGAAATCATCGACCTCGCCACCATCGAAGAAGCCCCGTCCAGGAACGGCACCGACCACTCCTGTGACCGGGACATCGAGGCAACCCTCACCCGATCGCGGTTTGGGAGTCACGATTCCACCTGTAAAGGTGGACCCTCCAACTGTGCTTCAGCCTCCCTCTTCAGTCACAGAGCCGGAGCTGATTGCCCCAGGTCTCCGGGAAGAACTGGACCGGCTGGTCCAGGAGGCCATCGACAAGGCGATGCAACGGCTCCAGGTCCCTCTGGCACCGACATCGGTACCAAGAGTGGAACCGGTCACCGACCCGATTCCAGCAGCACTGGCACCGCTGCTATCCCGGATGGAGGCGCTTATGACTGCCCTTCCACTGGTGATTCCCGGGTCTCCGATGGCTCCGGTGCACTCCCCGATGACAGCCTCATCGGGAGGAGAAACACTGTTTCGCATCCCTCCTTCGGGAATTCTGCCTCAGCCATCGATGCCATGTCGTCCCTCACCACCGATTCATTCATCGGGAGTGATACGCACATCGGCACCATCGATGCCTTCCAGGCCGTCGACCGTGCCCCCCGGCGATTCCTTTGATTTTCTCGGAGCCTCAGCCGGAGCCTTCGGGTATCCAACCCCCTTCTCGTCCTACAGGTCAGCCTACTGATCCTTATGACACCTGGGGTGATGATACTTCCTCAGCCACCGATGACTTACCTTCACCTCCCTCTCCTACTGCAAGTAGAAAGCGTTCTCCTCCAGAGGACCTCTCTTTCATTAATTTTGTGAAGGAAATGTCAGAATTGATCCCTTTCCAGCTTCAGACGGAGCAAGACTATAGGCACCAGATGATGGAGCTTCTCCAATTCCTGGATGCCCCTAAGGTGATCACTTCTATTCCCATTCATCAAGTTCTTCTTGACCTCAAAAAGAACTGGGAAAATCCTGGATCCATTGCCCCAGTACACAGAAAGGCTGATGCTACTTATCTAGTACAGTCAGCCCCTGGCTTTAAAAAATCTCAGCTTGACCACCATTCAGATGTGGTGGAATCAGCTCAAAAGAAAGCAAAAAGGACAAAACCACACTCTTCTACCCCTCCTGTCAAAGAACATAAGTTCCTTGACAATGTTGGTCGTTGAGTGTTCCAAGGGGCCATGCTTATCTCCAGGATTGCTTCTTACCAGCTGTATATGACCCAATACAACATGGTCATTTTCAAGCAAATACAGGTCTTCTCTGAAACTCTGCCTGACCAATTCCAAGAACATCTTCAAACCCTTGTTCACAAGGGGTTTGAAGCAGGAAAGCATGAGATAAGAACAGCTTATGATATCTTTGACACCTCCACTACAGTGGCTGCAGCTGCCATTTTGGCAAGACGCTGGGCCTGGCTCAAGTCTTCTGACCTTTGCCCAGAAGTACAAGACAGGCTCTCTGATTTGCCCTGCATAGGAGATAATCTGTTCGGTGAACAGATTCAGCAAATAGTGGCTGAATTAAAGGACCATCATGAGATCCTCAAACAGCTCTCATCGATACCTTCTGACTTCTCTTCTAGACAGCCCTTCAAGAAGGACTCTAAGAAGTCATTCTTCTGTCCAAGGAAGTACTATCCTCCACCAACAAGGTCCCGAGTTACGAGGCCTTATTGGAAATCTCAGCCCCGGAAGCAAAAGCCACAAGCAGCTCCCCAGCCGGGGCCTGCTTCAGGTTTTTGACGTTCCCTTGGAAGCAGCAGCCTGATCCCTCTGCCAGCCATACCAGTGGGAGGTCGATTGTGCCATTTTCACAGCATGTGGCAATCAATCACAACCGACCAATGGGTGCTAGCAATCATTGCTCAGGGTTACCACCTGAACTTTCTTGCTCTTCCACCGGATTCACCACCTCTACAAGCGTGGAGAGTAAACGACCACTCTCTCCCTCTGGAGCAGGAGCTTTCCCTTCTTCTCCAGTTAAGGGCAATAGAACCCGTTCCTCTTTCACAACAAGGCCTAGGGTTCTATTCCTGGTACTTTTTGATCCCCCAAAAATCCAGGGGGCTTCGTCCAATTCTGGACCTATGTGCCCTCAAGTACCTCCAGCGGAAAAAGTTCAAGATGGTAACCTTGGGCTCGCTTCTACCTCTTCTACAAAGAGGAGACTGGCTCTGCTCTCTGGACCTCCAGGACGCTTACACCCACATTGCGATAGCTTCAGCTCATCGCAAGTATCTCAGGTTTTTAGTAGGCCCAAAGCACTGTCAATACAGAGTGCTTCTATTCGGCCTAGCATCGGCACCACGAGTCTTTACCAAATGTCTCGTAGTTGTCGCAGCTTTTCTCAGGAAAGAAGGTGTTCACGTCTACCCCTATCTAGACGACTGGTTAATCAGGGCCCCAACCCAGCAAGCCGCTTGATCGTCCCTGGATTTGACCCTACACACTCTAATTTCTCTAGGAGTTCTCGTCAATTACGAGAAATCCTATTTAGTCCCATCTCAAACCTTGTCGTTCATTGGGGCAGACTTGGACACCTTACAAGCAAAAGCCTTTCTACCTCATCAACGAGTGCAAACCCTCGTTTCTCTCGCTCACCAGTTGCAGTTTCAGCATACAGCAACAGCTCGACAATTCCTTGTCCTTCTCGGACACATGGCGTCCTCAGTCCATCTCACACCAATGGCCCGCCTGGCCATGAGAGTCACGCATTGGACTCTGAGGTCACACTGGATTCAAATGACTCAGCCTCTGTCAACCATTGTTCATATCACAGATGCACTCTGTCTGTCTCTCACCTGGTGGAAAGATCAGAACCATCTCCTCCAGGGACTGCCTTTTCATCTGCCAGATCCTCAACTCATTCTCACCACCGATGCTTCCAACCTCGGTTGGGGAGCTCATGTGAACAATCTGCAGTCACAAGGATTTTGGTCTACAGAGGAAGCCAAACACCAGATAAATTTCCTGGAGCTTCGAGCAATGCGATATGCTCTCAGAGCTTTTCAGGATTCTCTATCAAATCACGTTATCCTGATTCAGACGGACAACCAGGTGGCCATGTGGTACATCAACAAGCAGGGAGGCACAGGCTCCTTCCTTCTGTGTCAGGAAGCTGTGCAGATTTGGGCAGAAGTGCTCTCCCGCTCGATATACCTCAGGGCCACCTACTGGCTGGGAGTACACAATGTCTTGGCAGACAAACTGAGTCGTGTCTTCCAACCACACGAATGGTCGCTCAACCTCTCGGTAGCGACCTCTCTTTTCCAACAATGGGGTTATCCCCATATAGACCTCTTTGCGTCCCCTCAGAACCACAAAGTGGGCAATTACTCCTCCCTCATTTGGAGCGAGTGCTCTCAGCCCAGAGATGCATTCTCCCTCTCGTGGGCAAACAGTCTGCTCTATGCATTCCCTCCACTTCCTCTTCTCTCGAAGACTCTCGTGAAGCTCCATCAGGACAAGGGAACCATGATCCTGATGGCACCTCGCTGGCCACGCCAAGTGTGGTTTCCCATATTCCAGGATCTCTCCATCCGCAGGCACATTCCCTTGGGAACGTACCCGCTTCTGATCACTCAGAATGATGGATGTCTACGCCATCCCAATCTTCAGGCCTTGTCCCTGACAGCATGGATGTTGAAAGGTTAATCCTTCAACCACTTAACCTTTCAGATTCGGTTTCTCGTGTCCTGATTGCTTCACGGAAGCCTTCCACAGGAAAGTCTTATTCCTATAGATGGAAAAGGTATACATCATGGTGATCTTTGCAATCCCTTGATCCTTTTTCCTGTCCAATCCCAAGGTTTTTGGACTATCTCTGGCATTTATCGGAATCAGGTCTAAAGACCTCTTCCATCAGAATGCATGTCAGTGCGGTAGCTGCCTTCCATAAAGGTGTCGGGGATGTCCCTATATCAGTACAACCCCTCGTAACACGTTTTCTTAAAGGCTTGCTCCATATCAAGCCACCTTTTCATCCTCCGGCCCCTTCTTGGGACCTTAATCTGGTTCTCAGGCGGCTCATGAAACCACCCTGCGAACCTCTTCACTCCTGTGACCTAAAATTTTTCACATGGAAAGTGATTTTCCTTTTAGCTATCACTTCAGCCCACAGGGTTAGTGAGTTACAGGCCCTAGTTACCTATCCGCCTTACACTAAACTCCTGCAGGACCGGGCGGTACACCGCACTCACCCTAAATTTTTGCCTAAGGTAGTTTCGGAGTTTCACATTAATCAATCCATCATACTACCTATCTTCTTTCCCAGGCCCCACTCCAACGCAGGGGAACAGGCTCTGCATACCCTTGACTGTAAATGGGCTCTAGCGTTCTACCTAGACCGTACAGTTGCCAGCAGGAAGAGTACTCAGTTATTTGTCTCTTTCCATCCCAGCAAACTAGGGCAACCTGTAGGTAAGCAGACTCTCTCCTCTTGGTTGGCGGACTGCATATCTTTTTGCTATCAGCAAGCAGGCATTCCTTTCCAAGACCGTGTTAAAGCACACTCTGTGAGGGCCATGGCGACTTCAGTAGCACACCTACGATCGGTGCCGCTTCCTGACATTTGTAGGGCTGCCACCTGGAGTTCTCTCCACACTTTTGCAGCCCACTATTGCCTAGACAAACCTGGAAGACAAGATTCCATCTTCAGCCAATCTGTCCTGCGTAACCTATTTCCAACGAGACGTACCCACACCCTTCCGCCTGCCCGGTGGGGTTCAGGATGCCCTCTACCAAATTCCACCCCAGTTGGTGTGCCTGTTGCACGCCATTGGGTACATTTGGTGCATGTTTGGACATCCTCAGCTCGGTACTCACCCATATGTGAGGACTACCATCCTGCTTGTCCTGTGAGAAAGCAAATGTTGCTTACCTGTAACAGGTGTTCTCACAGGACAGCAGGATGTTGGTCCTCACGAAACCCGCCCGCCGCCCCGCGGTGTTGGGTTCGTAATGTTTTCTTGTGTTATTTTTTCGGCACTGCCTGTAGCTATCAAATAAGACTGAAGGGGGACCCCTGCTGGCTGCAGGGTTAGTGCCATGCTGGGCATGCCCAGTAGGGGCCAGTCAAAGTTCTGGAAACTTTGACAGAAGTTTTCCGTGATTGGGCTCCATCCTGATGATGTCACCCATATGTGAGGACTAACATCCTGCTGTCCTGTGAGAACACCTGTTACAGGTAAGCAACATTTGCTTTTTCTTGTAGAGTCAGCTGGTTCAAGGGTAAGTACGAAAGACAAACCTTACAGCCTTGCACAGGCCAGGCCCCATCCTCCCTTACTACAAAAATGCATCATTTTTAATTTAACAGGTTTTATAGGAATACATTCAAGGTATAGTCTTATAAGGTAAAAATACATTTACATATACAGTGTAGTACCAACCAGAAAACTGCAAAAAGACAGCTGCAGCCATATGGTATTAGGCCTATTGTAAAGCATGTTGAATACAGACTTGACCTTCAGTGAACTTTGAGTAAACATACCCTCTAGCTAGCGACATAGGACAGGCCATAGAACACATGCCTACTTGTACATGTACACCTGGTATGGCAGGGACAGGTTCTTATAGGAACAGTGTTAGACTAATGGTTAGGGGCTACTTCAAGCTGCAGCATGATACTGGTTCTTTAGCAATTTGCACAGTATCTAAACACAAGTGCACAGACTGTCATCTGACAAGTAACCAGGCTGTTGCCAGTTGTAAGGAGAGGGCCATAATCATTTAGGTTATGGGGCTACAGTGCTTCAGGAATGCTGTAGCAACTGTGTAAGGTATGTTGAACAGGGCATAAGAGTGGCATTTTGATAGCTATGTCCACTAGTGTGCACTCTGGGTGTAATGTTTACTGTTTGACAGGGATTTCCCCAGAAATGTCCAACATATAGTCCCCATCCCTTGTGGCCACCAACCCTCCGGTGTCGGCTACCAGCTGTGGTGTGTGCATGCCCCCTTTATATGGTAGGCCTCTCACAACAGAAAGACAAAATCTGAAGAGGAACATGGTGGTCCTAGTCACCTTGGAAAGGGGTTGAGGTAGTGTGATTGGGTTTGAATAGGGACCAACATTTGTTAATCCAAGGGAGCAGTGAGTCACTCAGGCTGACTAACTGAAGTTAGCCTGTTTGTATTTCCCATCCCTCCCACCCCTAGCCCATCCCTTAATGTATAGGCGGTTGCCACTTTCACAAAAAAAAAGAAATCAACAAAATCGTTATTGAGAATTCGATCAGACCCCGGTAGGCCACTACCAGACATAGTGAATTCACTAATACATTTAAAGGAAGTTAGACACATTCCTACTCCCATAGCAACCTAAAATTTAACTAGGAACTGATCAAAATTGAGATGAAGGCAGCAGTCCAGCAGCAAGAGGGGGGCTTCCCAGTCTTTTGTATCGAGTGTCACATGTATGATTTTTTACCCACTGGTGAGAAGTTGCATGCGATGCAAAGAGCTCCTGGCTCTTAGAGAACGAGTCCAATCTCTGGAGGCTAGAGTGGCAGACCTGGAGGAGCTGAGGCAGACAGAGAGGTATATAGATGAGACCTTCAGGGACATAGTAGTCAAGTCCCAACTTCAGACTGGCAGCCCTGATGCTACCTTGGAGGAAGAAGGTCTCATGATGGGAGAACACCAACCGGGTGCAGCAGGAAAGGATCCTGTAGCAAGAACCTGCTCTCCAGGTGATGCATTGTCCTTTCGCACTGAGGATATCTCCCCAGGGCCTACTGCCCAGGAGGGAAGGGTTACGTCGGCCGTCATAGTTGGTTATTCGATTATTAGGAATGTAGATAGCTGGGTGGCTGGTGGGTGTGAGGATCACCTGGGAACATGCCTACCTGGTGCGAAGGTGGTGGACCTCACGCGTCACCTAGATAGGATTTTAGACAGTGCTGGGGAGGAGCCGGCTGTCGTGGTACATGTGGGCACCAACGACATAGGAAAGTGTGGGAGGGAGGTTCTGGAAGCCAAATTTAGGCTCTTAGGTAGAAAGCTTTAAATCCAGAACCTCCAGGGTAGCTTTCTCTGACATGCTCCCTATTCCACGCGCAGGTCACCAGAGGCAGGCAGAGCTCCGAAGTCTCAATGCGTGGATGAGACGATGGTGCAAGGAAGAGGTGTTCAGTTTTGTTAGGAACTGGGGAACCTTTTGGAGAAGGGGGAGTCTCTTCCGAAGGGATGGGCTTCACCTTAACCAGGATGGAACCAGACTGCTAGTGCTAACCTTTAAAAAGGAGAGAGAGCAGCTTTTAAACTAGAACAAAGGGGAAAGCTGACAGTCGCTCAGCAGTGCATCGTTCGGAGAGAGGTATCTTTAAAAGATACTAATGATGCATTAGAATTAGGGCATCCCGACAGTGAGAGTCCAATAATTAAAAAAGTAGTCCAAGTGCCTGTAACTAAAAACTCACTTGAGCTAAAAAAAAGTCTAACTTATCCCTATCAATTAAAAAGCAGAATAAAAATACAAACAAAAAACAAACTTTGAAATGTTTGTATGCTAATGCCAGAAGTCTAAGAAGTAAGATGGGAGAATTATTTATTATTTATTTATTATTTTTATATACCGACATTCATCTCAATTGAGATATCACACCGGTTTACATTCAGGAACTGTAGGTATTTCTCTATCCCCAGAGGACTTACAATCTAAGTTTTTGTACCTGAGGCAATGTAGGGTAAAGTGATTTGCCCAAGGTCACAAGGTGAGATGGTGAGAATTAGAATGTATAGCAGTGAATGATGACATAGACTTAATTGGCATCTCAGAGACATGGTGGAAAGAGGATAACCAATGGGACAGTGCTATACCGGGGTACAAATTATATTGCAATCACAGAGAGGAGCACTCGGGAGGAGGTGTGGCGCTTTATGTCCGGGATGGCATAGAGTCCAACAGGATAAACATCATGCATGAGACTAAATACAAAATTGAATCTTTATGGGTAGAAGTCCCTTGTGTGTCGGGGAAGACTATAGTGATAGGGGTATACTACCGTCCACCTGGTCAAGATGGTGAGACGGACAGTGAAATGCTAAGAGAAATTAGGGAAGCTAACCAAATTGGTAGTGCAGTAATAATGGGAGACTTCAATTACCCCAATATAGACTGGGTAAATGTATCATCGGGTCATGCTAGAAAGATAATGTTCCTGGATGGAATAAATGATAGCTTTATGGAGCAATTGGTTCAGGAACCGACGAGAGAGGGAGCAATTTTAGATCTAATTCTCAGTGGAGCACAGGACTTGGTGAGAGAGGTAACGGTGGTGGGGCCGCTTGGCAATAGTGATCATAATATGATCAAATTTGATTTAATGACTGGAAAAGGAACAGTGTGCAAATCCAAGGCTCTCGTGCTAAACTTTCAAAAGGGAAACTTTGATAAAATGAGAAAAATTGTTAGAAAAAAAACTGAAAGGAGCAGCTACAAAAGTAAAAAATGTCCAAGAGGCGTGGTCATTGTTAAAAAATACCATTCTAGAAGCACAGTCCAGATGTATTCTACACATTAAGAAAGATGGAAAGAAGGCAAAACGATTACCGGCATGGTTAAAAGGGGAGGTGAAAGAAGCTATTTTAGCCAAAAGATCTTCATTCAAAAATTGGAAGAAGGATCCAACAGAAGAAAATAGGACAAAGCATAAACGTTGGCAAGTTAAATGTAAAACATTGATAAGACAGGCTAAGAGAGAATTTGAAAAGAAGTTGGCTGTAGAGGCAAAAACTCACAGTAAAAACATTTTTAAATATACCTGAAGCAGAAAGCCTGTGAGGGAGTCAGTTGGACCGTTAGATGATCGAGGGGTTAAAGGGGCACTTAGAGAAGATAAGGCCATCGTGGAAAGATTAAATGATTTCTTTGCTTCAGTGTTTACTGAAGAGGATGTTGGGAAGGTACCTGTAATGGAGAAGGTTTTCACGGGTAATGATTCAGATGGACTGAATCAAATCACGGTGAACCTAGATGATGTGGTAGGCCTGATTGACAAACTGAAGAGTAGTAAATTACCTGGACCGGATGGTATACACCCCAGCGTTCTGAAGGAACTAAAAAATGACATTTCAGACCTATTAGTAAAATTTTGTAACTTATCATTAAAATCATCCATTGTACCTGAAGACTGGAGGATAGCAAATGTAACCCCAATATTTAAAAAGGGCTCCAGGGGCGATCCGGGAAACTACAGACCGGTTAGCCTGACTTCAGTGCCAGGAAAAATAGTGGAAAGTGTTCTAAACATTAAAATCACAGAACATATAGAAAGACATGGTTTAATGGAACAAAGTCAGCATGGCTTTACCCAGGGCAAGTCTTGCCTTACAAATCTGCTTCACTTTTTTGAAGGAGTTAATAAACATGTGGATAAAGGTGAACCGGTAGATATAGTATACTTGGATTTTCAGAAGGCGTTTGATAAAGTTCCTCATGAGAGGCTTCTAGGAAAAGTAAAAAGTTATGGGATAGGTGGCAATGTCCTTTCGTGGATTGCAAACTGGCTAAAAGACAGGAAACAGAGAGTAGGATTAAATGGGCAATTTTCTCAATGGAAGGGAGTGGACAGTGGAGTGCCTCAGGGATCTGTATTGGGACCCTTACTTTTCAATATATTTATAAATGATCTGGAAAGAAATACGACGAGTGAGATAATCAAATTTGCAGAGGACACAAAATTGTTCAGAGTAGTTAAATCACAAGTAGATTGTGATAAATTGCAGGAAGACCTTATGAGACTGGAAAATTGGGCATCCAAATGGCAGATGAAATTTAATATGGATAAGTGCAAGGTGATGCATATAGGGAAAAATAACCCATGCTATAATTACACAATGTTGGGTTCCATATTAGGTGCTACAACCCAAGAAAGAGATCTAGGTGTCATAGTGGATAACACATTGAAATCGTCGGTACAGTGTGCTGCGGCAGTCAAAAAAGCAAACAGAATGTTGGGAATTATTAGAAAGGGAATGGTGAATAAAACGGAAACTGTCATAATGCCTCTGTATCGCTCCATGGTGAGACCGCACCTTGAATACTGTGTACAATTCTGGTCGCTGCATCTCAAAAAAGATATAATTGCGATGGAGAAAGTACAGAGAAGGGCTACCAAAATGATAAGGGGAATGGAACAACTCCCCTATGAGGAAAGACTAAAGAGGTTAGGACTTTTCAGCTTGGAGAAGAGACAACTGAGGGGGGATATGATAGAGGTGTTTAAAATCATGAGAGGTCTAGAATGGGTAGATGTGAATCGGTTATTTATTCTTTCGGATAGTAGAAAGACTAGGGGGCACTCCATGAAGTTAGCATGGGCCACATTTAAAACTAATCGGAGAAAGTTCTTTTTTACTCAGTGCACAATTAAACCATCTAGACAATCTAGGTCTCCCGGTAATTTATGAAACATCACATTTATGAAACATCACATTTAGAACCAATATAAATTCTACAATTCATGGGAGCAAATATCAACACCATTCAGAACAAGGCTTTCCTACCGCATCCGAGAGCATTAGCTCTCGGATGCGGTAGGATGGGGCACATTTAAAACTAATTGGAGAAAGTTCTTTTTTACTCAACGCACAATTAAACTCTGGAATTTGTTGCCAGAGGATGTGGTTAGTGCAGTTAGTATAGCTGTGTTTAAAAAAGGATTGGATAAGTTCTTGGAGGAGAAGTCCATTACCTGCTATTAAGTTCACTTAAAGAATAGCCACTGCCATTAGCAATGATAACATGGAATAGACTTGCTTTTTGGGTACTTGCCAGGTTCTTGTGGGCTGGATTGGCCACTGTTGGAAACGGGATGCTGGGCTTGATGGACCCTTGGTCTGACCCAGTATGGCATTTTCTTATGTTCTTATACCGTGATGTAGTCCAAAGTCAGACATTCTGTAGAAAGACAAATATTCAGTACACATTTTATGTGGTAGCCAGTACCCAAAGCTCAGGACATTTTGGAAATTGTCCATTCTGTAGGGAAGTCCACTGACAGTTATCTGTCTCTGTTTTTGATGAACTGGTATAGTTTAAAAAAAAACAAAAAAACACCCCAACATAGGTTTGTCAACTGCAGTGGAGTTTCCTCCAAAATGGCCTGCTGTAGAAAATGGACTAGGTAAGGAATGTTGGTCACACATTAAATGGCTGCAGAATAAAATTGCTTTCACATACAGTATGACATTGGACAACATCACACTATATAACCAGCTCACCCATGTTGTACTTGAGGCAACATATGAAAGCTTGTGTTCCAGCAAGATGTTTCTTGTTGGCCCTACTGTGAATAGGTAGGATCCACTCACAATGCTAACCTTTACCTGTTTGGTAATATTAAACAGAAGACCTACCCTCTGTGCCATTACTTACCAATGACCCTTACATCTCTTCTTGGGACAGCAAAGCTACATATTGCAACGCTATTCCTTTTCCAGGGAAAATGAGATGGGCACATCTATCATTACTGGAAGGAGACCTAGGCCCACATCCTGTCCAGATCAAGGGCAGATACAACCCACCACTTTTAAACCCATTCCCCCCTACCTCTCTTTTTGCCCTTCCTCATGACATGACTAATGCACACTGCTCACTTACGAATGATTGTGCAGACCACTGTCCTGCAGTTCTTGGCTAATACCAACTTGGCGGCCAAGGTTAATGGGTCATTCCCACATAGTGCTGTTTTCACATGGAAGATTTACTAACTGCTAGCACTCAAAACAGTAACAACCCTATCTTTTGAAAAGGAAACACTGCAAGTATTACACCAGCACCTAAACCACAATACATCTGCTACTGGGAAAACAGAACAAGCCAAGCTGTTAAAGATCCCTACTGAAACTACATGCTAGCAGAATACGTTGCCTTAGTCATATGTAAAACCATCAGACCCTCACCAAATACAAAATAGAAAGTATAAATAGAAGCATGCAGACAAAAACCTACCAAGCCAGACTCCATCTGCAGTGCAGCAAGAGAAAACAAACATCACCATTCCTTATTAAATGTCAAACTCAAGAAACAAATCATAATAGTAAAACATACTTGTAAAAATTACTTCATTTAGCTGATCTATAGATACTATAGAACATCAATACTTAAAAATATATATAACATGGTTAGGAAATAAAAAAAATCTAAAATATTTCAAAACAGCAACCAAACCAAATAACCTTACTTTTAAGGCATTGGGTATTAACAAAAATCCCCTGCTCTATGTACCTGGGAACGTTAGATTCTAGTTACCCTGAGATTGAAATGGATTAGGCAGGGATGGCAGATGTGCATAAACTTTCTTCTTTCAATTATACTTCCCTGTCTGTACCAGGATCAGTCCAGACAGCTGAGTTTTGCCTCCCTTTCAGCAGATGTATAAAGAGAAAAACTTTGAGCGTCCTCTCTTAACCTGGTGTGCCACCTACTGCTTCTCGGTATTTCTCTGTCTCCAGCAGATGAAGGTGGTGCAAAACCTCTGGTTCTGACCCAAGCTTATGTTCATTCTTGCACAAACTCCCATATTTATTTATTTAAGAATTTTTTATATACCGGGGCACGTTAAAAACATCACCCCGGTTCACAATAGGGATGTGAATCGTGTCCTCGATCGTCTTAACGATCGATTTCGGCTGGGAGGGGGAGGGAATCGTATTGTTGCCGTTTGGGGGGGTAAAATATCGTGAAAAATCGAAAAATTGCAAAACCGGCACATTAAAACCCCCTAAAACCCACCCCCGACCCTTTAAATTAAATCCCCCACCCTCCCGAACCCCCCCAAATGACTTAAATAACCTGCGGGTCCAGCGGCGGGTTCAGCGAGGGTTCCGGCGCCTTGCTGAACAACCTCCTGCAGTCGATCTCCTGCTGGCGCCATTTTCCGTACGAAAACGATTCGCGGCGGGAAATCGCTCCCTGACCCCCGCTGGACCTCCAGGAACTTTTGGCCAGCTTGTGGGGGGCCTCCTGACCCCCACGAGACTTGCCAAAAGTCCAGCGGGGGTCCGGAAGGACCTCCTGCCGTCCAATCGTGTTCGTCTATGGCCGCCGCCATTTTTCGGCGCCATTTTGGAAAATGGCGCCGGCTGAAGACAACAAGATTCAGGAGCAGGAGCCCGTTCCGGACCGCTGCCGTTCCGGACCGCCGCTGGACCCGCAGGTTATTTAAGTCATTTGGGGGGGGTTCGGGAGGGTGGGGGATTTAATTTAAAGGGTCGGGGGTGGGTTTTAGGGGGTTTTAGTGTGCCGGCTCACGATTCTAACGATTTATAACGATAAATCGTTAGAATCTCTATTGTATTGTGTTCCATAACGGTTTAAGACGATATTAAAATTATCGGACGATAATTTTAATCGTCCTAAAACGATTCACATCCCTAGTTCACAATGTAACGTAACGTAGCAACAGGCTTTACAATAATTTAGAATAGATAAGCATAGATAAACATTATTTAGCTTTACTATAAATTATTCTTTACTATAAATGTTCTCTCACGCATGCTTTCTGGCTCACAAGCTCACGCACATTTTCACGTAGATAAGCAGTTGAATTAGTCATGCTGTCTGGGTACATCCTCCGTGCCACTAGGTGGCAGAGCTCTCCAAGTATGGGTAAGTCTTTCAGCTAGGCTCTCCATCCTCTATATCGCTCGCTCTGCTTGAGGTACCTCAGTCTAAAATTTTCCACGCAACACAGTGCGCATGGCTCTTTAATTATCTTCACTATACTTAACAAAACAGTTATATTTCTATCTAAAATCCTCTTAACAAAAAGGAAAAATGAAGATGAAGACATCTATCAAATTTTAAAAAAACAAACAAAACTTCCTCAAGCTGCCCTCATGAGATTGTTCAGCATCTCAGGGTACCCCCCCCCCCACACCTCCAAACCTACTCGATGCTTACTTTGTCTCCTCGGTTACCCCCCCCCCCCCCCCCCCCCCCCCGGGTCTACCCAGGCTGGCACTGAGTAGAGACTGGGGGAGGGGCGCTTTCCAGCCTTTGTTTCTCACTGGCTGCTGAAAGACAGAGTGCCAAGTTTCAAATCGGCTCTGGGATGACCTGCCCTGCTGCGACGCTGACTGCCTCTTGATCTCAGAGGCCAAAACTAGTTGTGGTGGCGCCGAAGGACCGGCACGTCAATGTGTGAGCCAGAGAACCGGCACATCACAGATCCGAGGGCCCATCGGCTCGGGCGCCGAAAGGCCGGCGCATCAATCAACCGCCGAGGAGCCGGCATTTCAAGCAAGTGTGCTGAGGAGCTGGCGCATCAATGAACCGCGCCGAGGAGCCGGCACATCGGCACCGCAAACTCGGCGCAAGGCTGTCTGCGCTGAGGACAGGGAACATAAGCGCCTGCTTCGAGGAACCGGTGCATTGGTGCCTACGCAGTGACAGCGGGCGCATTGAAGCGTGCGCCGAGAGAGCTGGCGCATCGCCGTGGAGACAGCACATCGGGTGCATGCACCGAGCAGCCGGCGCATCGGCGAGTGCGCCTTGGAGCCGGCGCTGTAGACAGTGCACCGCGGAACGGGCACATCGGCGACTGCGCCGTGGACCCGGCGCATCAACACATACCCTAGCCATTGTTACACTGGCCGGGTGCCGATGCATCCAACTGCTAGCCCAGGCAGAGCCATCGGTACGCACTGGCTCGCTCTGGTCTTGATGTGGGCTTCGGATGCCCCAGACCATCCAGCACATCATCCAAACAGGCAAGGACATAGTCACGTGGGTGAACACGCAGGATACCGGCGCAGGCACGGGATCCGCCAAATGGGGGGATGCATTGAACACCGGCAGAGATGCCGGCCGTGCCAGGACATGGGCATAGGCGCCGGGTGCATGGTAACTTATGCACACCATCCACCTGACACTATCACAGCGTCTGCCGCCTAGAGAAAAAAAAAAAAGGCAGCAATAATGCAAAGGCTCCCATGTGCGCGCCTAGAAGTCCACGCAAAGGGAAGGGGTCACCGCAAAACCCACAATAAAATGCGTATTTCATCACCACTAAAGCCTAATAACGGTAAAACAAAACCAAAAAAAAAAAAATTCATGAACCGGTATACCCAATCCCGCCCCCACCCACCAAGGACACGAATGATGCCTGCTATGCTGAAGCCTATGACTTCCTCGTGGGTTCACGACAGAAAGTGCTGGGTAAAAAAAAAAAAAAAATTTTGACGTGGCCTATACACCCAATGGCCCTACCACAGCATTAAGAGTGGGATCTCATAGTTAGGGGCCGTGCACGTTCTCCTTCCATATTACGGTACACCTTCCCCTTCACTCCCTGCTAGTGGACAGGATGATACAGGTGCCTTCTAAGTTCAGGCTTCCTCTTTTCACTGCCACCATACGATAAGTCACCAGATGACTTCCAAAAAGAAAAAAGTGGAAAAGAGGAGGAATACAACCTCGTCGGCCACTTTGACTAGCCCTAAACCGCAAAACCTAGTTGGGTTTTTCAGAATCATACCGCCACCTGCGCATATACTTCTGATGAGTAATGCAGGGAACCCAACTTCCTTCCAACCTGGAAGCTTATCACTTTGGATCCTTGGGTCTTCTCCATTACAGAACACCAATTTCCATAGTGAGGGTAATCAGTGCTCTTCTCCAGAATCACTGCATTCAGAGAGTACTCTACCAAGAAATCTGTCAGAGATTCTATTCTCAATATTTCCTAATGCTTAAGAGGTCAGGAGGCCTACGTCTCATCCTAAACCTCCGTTCACTCAACAAACATCTCTACAAAGAGAAGTGCAAGGACTTTCCCGCAAGTCCGTTCTTCCAATTCTACGACCCAAGGAGGGAATGCATTCCCTGAATTTGAAAGATGCACATACCAATGCATCCGGATTCCTGGTCCTACCTATTTTTCAAGATGGACAACCAGGTATTACCAATATAAGGTCCTTCCTTTAGGCCTTTCATCTGCCCCACGATCTTCACAAAATGTCTGGCAGTAGCACTGGTGCACCTTCGTCGTCACGGGCTGCAAAATTTCCCTATCTGGACGATGTGCTCTTCATAGCACCAAATCAGACTCTCATACGGGACAATCTACTACGAACTATTTCCCTGCCTAGACAATCTAGGTCTCCCGATAATTTATGAAACATCACATTTAGAACCAATATAAATTCTACAATTCATGGGAGCAAATATCAACACCATTCAGAACAAGGCTTTCCTACCGCATCCAAGAGCATTAGCTCTCGGATGCGGTAGGATGGGGCACATTTAAAACTAATCGGAGAAAGTTCTTTTTTACTCAACGCACAATTAAACTCTGGAATTTGTTGCCAGAGGATGTGGTTAGTGCAGTTAGTATAGCTGTGTTTAAAAAAGGATTGGATAAGTTCTTGGAGGAGAAGTCCATTACCTGCTATTAAGTTCACTTAGAGAATAGCCACTGCCATTAGCAATGGTAACATGGAATAGATTTGGTTTTTGGGTACTTGCCAGGTTCTTATGGCCTGGATTGGCCACTGTTGGAAACAGGATGCTGGGCTTGATGGACCTTGGTCTGACCCAGTATGGCATTTTCTTATGTTCTTATGTTCTCTCTCCACGCTGGTGCCACTTCTACTTCACAGTGCAACAGTTCCGGCGTGCCAAATCCTAATTAAATTAGGCCACAGGGCAGCGGCCATTTGCGTAGCTCCTCATACACGTCTACATATGCATCCTCTCCAATGAGGTCTATAGAGCCAATAGGATCAGATCTTCCATCCATGGTCCAACCCTATAACCATAACAACAACATGCAAAAAGCCCTACAGTGGTGGCTTCTCCCATTAACACTACTCACAGGTTCACCTCTACGACCCCTTGGGCATCAGGTAACACTTACTAGTGACGCATTCCCCAGAGGATGGGGGGCTAACCTAGCCCACTTACAGACACATAGGAACGTGCGTGACCCATAAACCTCCTGGAACTCACAGTGGACAGAAATGCCCTTCTACCCTTCGAAAGCACCTTACCACAGTAAGGACAATCATAGTACAGTTATCGACTACATCTGTCCATCACAGACCCAATCCCCCTGAGCAGCAATCCTAATCTTCTGACCCAGGACAACGGATCCCTACACTATCTTCTTCACTCCTCCCTCCACCTCACGATGTGCAGGTTGAACGGAACATCTACTGCAATTTTACCTTACATCCTTCCCTCCAGGACATATTACTATCTTCAAGGATAGCCTTCGACCAGACTCAACTACCGGAGGAAGTGGTGAAGACCAGAACTGTGAAGGACTTCAAGGGGGCGTGGGGATAAACACTGTGGATCCATAAAATCTAGAGGATGCGAAGGAAGAGAGGGTGGCTCGCGGGAATGACGGCTACTACCTGGAGACAATACCCTTATTCAATAAACATACACATAGTTAATGCGACTCCAACATTGCTCTAAGCTACAACGGCAAGAGGAAATGTGGAAAAAAGGATTTGTATTCATAAAATAAGTGGAGAGTAGCTTACTTGTTACGGCGGTTACTACCCCAAACCAAATAAACCTGATACTTCACTTTCAATGCATATCCAGCATAGCTCTCTGCTTCAACGGCAGGGGAGAAAGAGTGATACTTCACGCATATCCAGCATAGCTCTCTGCTGCAATGGCAGAGGGGAATGAAGTAAAGAGGATCCATATACAGACAATAACCAACAAGGTCCCAATTACATAGTCTGGATAAACAAATAAGCATGGGTGTAGCTTGCTAATAGGAAGCTAGATATTTCACTTAGATGCAGTTCCAACACTGCTCTCTAGATTAATGGCGGGGGTGGAAGGGAAATAGAACCAAAAGGTTATAAAAGGCCAAGAGTAACAGAAGTATGAGAGAAAAAAAAAAGTGCGAAAGCTTGCTGGGCAGACTGGATGGGCTGTTTGGTTTTCTTCTGCCATCATTTCTATGTTTCTATGCTACACTCCCTGCTGCTCCACAACGGACATGGACCCTCTGCCTTGTCCAAAGTACCTTCTTTCTTACCTTTAACTCCTATACAGTGAAAGTCTCGCCACATCTTCACTGCGAGTTCACTTAAGCACTATAACAGCTTACCATACTTCTCACAGGACAAGCAGGAATGGTAGTCCTCACAAATGGGTGACATCATCAGGATGGAGCCCTGTACGGAAAACTTTTCTGTCAAAGTTTCAACAAGCTTTGACTGACACTGGCACACTGGGTGCACTGAGCATGCCCAGCCTGCAATTATCCCTGTGAGCCACAGGTGTCTCCCTCAGTCTTCTTTTTTCCGCTCTGCAGTCAGCATAGCGGTTGGAGCTCTGTGAGGATTTTTTTAACTAATTACCTCATGGAAACACTTAACTTTTCACTTCAAAAAACATTTTTCCCTGCACAGGTCTCCCTCCGCGTACGTTTTTACGACGCTCGGTGAGTACTAATTCTTATTTTTTCGGTCGGTTCCTGTCACTAACTTAAGGCTGTTAACTGACTGAAGCCTTCCCTTCCCCCATTTTTCAGTTAGCTTTAAACAGCTTGCGAGTATCTCTGTGACACTCTGCTTGCTTATGCTAGTGGGGTAGGGATTTTTTCCTTAACTTTAGGACCTCTGTAGCTTCAAGTCCTTCGTTCCCTGGTACCCTCACGCAGTCGATACCCTATCGCTACACCGGTACCCTCCTAAACCGCCCTGGGCTTTTATATGTCATCAGCGCCCCTCCCCCCACGGTGCCCTGATGCCTTTATCCATGTTTTTTGCTTTTCAGTGCTACCAGGCTTTTTTCCTCCTACGCACTGTTTTTTTCCTTGGGCTTCCTCGGTGCCGTCCCTACCCGGATGCATGCCATTGACGCACACGCTGTTGGTCACTGCCATGCATACTCGCGTCACCGCCACCGTTGCCCGAGACACTTTTTAACGATCCCAGGGTCACTTCATCGATGCCACCCCCCTTTTTGGGGATGCCATCGATGCCCCATCCTCCCCACCGATGTCCAGCCCTTTTCCATCGGCAGGCGTCGGTGCCACATCGATTTCGTCGGTGGGCATCGATGCCGGATGGTCCCCATCGGTGGACATCGGTGCCGGATGGTCCCCATCGATGGACATCGGTGCCGGATGGCTTGTCCATCGATGGACATCGGTGCCGGATGGCTTGTCCGTCGATGGCATCGGTGCCAGGTCCTTTTGCATCGATGGGCACCGATGCCCAGGTGTTTCATCCATGGGCATCTATGTTAGAATGCATCCATCGAGGGCAGTCGATGCCAGGCTGCTCCCATCGGTGAAATTCGATGCCCAGGTGGGTCCCATCGGTGGGTATCCATGCCGGCTCGATTCCGTGGATGGGCGTCGATGCCAATGCCAGCCTTATGGCTGGCATCGATGCCCATGCCGATTCCAGGACTGGCGTTGATGCCGGGATGGAATTCATCGACTGGGAGATCCATACCATCGATTCCATACGTGCCCATATCGATGCCACCGACACACATGTCTGGGGCACCGATACCATGTACACTTGGAAATCTGAGTCTGTCCAAATCGATACCGTCAACGTCTGTGGCCCTATAGTTGATGCCCGTGGCCATGCCACAAAAGGCATAAATGCCCGCCTCCATGCATCGATGCCCTCGACACCTACGTTTTCCTTCGGTGTCCTTGACGCCCTATCGATTCGACTTCGACTCAGTCGATGCCGGTATCTTTTTCAATAACGGCAATGTTTTTCGATTATTCGATTCCACATCGTTTCAAAGATACCTATGCCAGTGCTGTCAGTGCCCGTCACTGTCATCATTCTCCTGGCCAGTCATCGACGATTTTTCATACCCATTTTGATGATATCCTCGAAGCCCCTTAGGTTGCCTTCAATATCGTCAATACCGACATAGCACCGCCACATAATACCCTCGCCTCCTCACATTGCTCCACGCTTTGGGTTCTTTTTTAAGCCCCGTATTAGCTTAAGACACTCCATTGTGTCAGGAGCAGAGCAGGCGTGCTGACAGTTCGTCATCGATCGCCTTCCAGGACGACGAGGGCTTCCATCTCGGCGCTGGGGAAAGACCGGGCCGAGCACCGTGGCACCCATCATCGCCGACATCGTGATCGTCCGCCGCTGACGCCATCCAGCACGTCGGTGCCATCCTTCTCCAGGCTGGACAACGCTCGGGCAGAGCAACATCACCACTGCCATCAGCACTGTTCCTACAGTTTTGGCAGTCCTTGGTGATCCAGAACTTCCGGATCCAGGTCCGACGGCTTCTGCATTGGCGTCACAACACATCGAGCCGCTGCGACGAGGGAAGGGAACATGAGTTCCGTTAGGGCTCCCCTGTTCCTGGCGTGCCCCACCGTCAAGTGGTGTGGGACTGTGGCCATCTGTTACACTTAGCAGTCTAAGCGCCAATCACGCCTGGCCTGTCTCCTCTGTACCTGTGCCACCATACCGGGTTTCAGTGTGAGATGGACGTTTACGTCCCCGGCCTTCCCCTCGAGGACTCCAGAGACCGACGGCGTCAACAGTCTTCACCGGCTCGTCTTGCGGCGATCCACGTCGGATGGTAAGTACCCGCTTCGGCGGCATTCCCATAGAGTTGTGTTCTCCCATTCGGACCGTGGTTCGAAAAGTTCTGGGTCATGTGCCTTAGGAGCTGTATTAGTGTCACATATCGCTATGTTAGCTATGTTAGCCACAATACCAGGAGAACCCCTCTATCTTCTTGGGATTGCAGCAGGGCTTCTTCTCTTGTCAGTAACAAGTCCCTGTGCCGACCAATGCTCTGACTCTTGGTTCCCTCCCAACCAAAGTTCCAGCTGCATTGGCTGATCTGCTAAACATGAGATTCAGCAACCATTGCCCCATGTACAAGTCCACCTTGAAGCCTGGCCACAGGTCTCAGTGTCTCCTTGTACAGCATACAGAAATGCGGGCCACTTACCGCTCACACTCCTGCGGGAGCCTACATGATATCCTCCATTGGGACACCTCCTGGTCTCCCATCTGGTCAGATATCAGAGCGGCCACCCCACCTTGTACCAAAGTCCCGGTACACTCCCCCAGGCGCTACGAAGTGCAGAGGGGAGAAGGGAGGGGGGTTGGGGAGTTTTAATTGCACTATTTTTTCTTTTAACAGAAAATAGTTACTCTCCGCACATCCTGGACCTAAGAAACTCCAACTTTCTTTAGAAGTCACAGGTACAATGGTATCTTTGGTTACCATCACTCCATATTGCAGTAAGTACATTATTTTAATGTTTCTATGTGCTTTATGATGAGTCAACATTACAACCCCAAGCTCTGCCGTTGGCACCAGCTTCGGTAAGTGAACTGTCTCTTGCATCATGGTGAATGCTGTTTTCTCTGCGGAGTGTAACATCATTCACTTTCCTTGCATAGACTACTGCTAACCACTTTCAGTACATGCAATGAGCTCTCACTTTTTTCATGACTCACTATACATTTACTAACTGGGATTACTGTCACTGCCATAAATCCCTTCTGTAACACTTCTGGACACCACAGTCTTAAGACCCTCTTGTCCAGCATGCGCACAGACATTATGATACATTCGTATATGTCCCTGTGCATATTTTCCATAACCTCAGCCCTTCAACTTTTCATGGTTGGGCTATGGGGTTTCTTCCCACTATGCATTTTTCTCATAATTCAAAACTGCTATGGGTTATATTCAGTGACATTCTATACTCAATGGACCTAAGTGGTTTCATTGCTTTCGTCCCTGATTCTTATCCCAGTTCGAACTAGGACCTAGTCTCCTTCGACTCATGCTCGCAATTCCTTAGGGTTATAAAGTTTCTCCTGAAAGCTTTCAACCCATTATGCGTCTATTGCACTCCAGCATAGTTTCTCATAAACGTCCTGGATGTTGCACCCATGAGTTTTGCCCTTATGCCTTCCAATACTGCTTTTGCAACAATTCTTTGTGCATACAGACAGACAGCATAGGGACAATGTGCTTTCCAACTCATAAGCACGCATTACCTCTTAGCTGCTCTGCTAGACAGCTGCGCAGCTCTACCTTGGCCCTTGTTCACTTCATGCCTCCTTGGGCCACATATCTAAGAGATTTAATGAACGCTCTATCAGACCTTCTCCACGTAGGTTCTATCCTCTCGAATGGTCTCAATTACATGTGTACAGGGAAAATCTTTTCACGCTGAGTTAATTAAACTTTCCTCTGCGTCTGCATCATTCCATACGATGCACAGGTTCTGCTCCCTACACATGTTTCCTATGCGTTCCCTTAGATGCCTTTTCTTCCATCAAAGGCCTCTTCAATATATCTCTTCTGCTGCCTCTCGTAGCCAGCATTTTTTCTAATGTTGAACTGGGATGGGGTTCAGTATTCTTTTCCCCACTCCCTGACTGAGATCAGTATGCTTCCCATACTTCTCAATCCATCATATCAGTAACCTTTTCTTCTCTCACCAGTCAGTCCCAAATCATAGACTTACTGATGTTCTTAGGTTCTGGTAGCGTCACAAAACCTTCTAAACATAAATCTTGCCGTTTAATATGGCAGGCTTTACCTCCTGACGCTAAAAAAAAAAAAAAAAAAAAAGAGAGGTATTACTCTTTTTACTTTTCCACCATTTTTTCTTACTCCCTCGGATTCTGTTCTCCAGACATCCTCCACATAGTTACACCTTTCTCTCAGTAGGTGTATCGTTTTGGGAGTTGGGTTCCCGTTTACGGTAAACCTCTCTGAGTCGGCTTACCATGGATTATCCACTGATCAAGCCGCCTCTATTTCTCTAATCACGGAATGAACATATATATTTTCCTTATAAGTCTCATACATTCTACGTTTGAGCCTTTCCATTCCTCTCTTCCACAGTTTGGCAAGGGAACTTCTTTCCCTCTTAATGTCATTCCTGCCAGCAGGGTCCGTGAGTTATGCACTCTTTCCATACTCACCTGACTCGTTCCTCCGTCACTGAGTGGTTCTATGCATTCATCTTTCTATCCTTTTCAGGTAGATGTTGCATCTCTCTTTACTCAGGAAATACTCTGCCAATTTTTCCTAGCCTCTCTCTCTCGCCCTAGGGAGAGAGTGGGTTTTCCACATTCCTGGACAGTAATGCTGCGCTTACATTCTATCTACATTGCACTGCATTCCATGTGAATTCCACTTGACTCTTTCCTCCATGCAAGAGTCAAGCTGCGACTTCCAGTGGCCACACAGATCTAATCCTTCTGACTATGTGGTCTGTATTTCCTTTGCTACCAACAAGCAGACACTTCACTACAACACTGTGGGTATCCACATACTGTTGTTTCCGTCCTAGCCTTAACAGCTTCCCTTTGGTTACTGCTGCTTGTACTTTTTTATCAGGCTGCAGCCTGGAGTCCTCTCCATACCTTTGCAGCCTATTATTGCTTACATTGACTAGCCGGCATGCTCCATGTTTGGCCAGTCCGACTACTCTTACCTTTTTCAATTCACTACCCAACATCCTTCCACGAACCCTTTCTGGTGTTGCGGATGCCCTCCGTTCCCATTTCCACCTCCGTCATTACGCTTTCGCGTGTCTGCGGTGTATCTGGTGCATTCTCGGGCATCCTCAGCTCGGTACTCACCCATTTGTGAGGACTACCATCCTGCTTGTCCTGTGAGAAAGCAAATGTTGCTTACCTGGTGTAACAGGTGTTCTCACAGGACAGCAGGATGTTAGTCCTCACGAAACCCGCCCGCCACCCCGCGGAGTTGGGTCTGTATACTTTTATTTTAGTTTCGCTTGCGCTTTTTAGCTATAAGACGAGACTGAGGGAGACACCTGTGGCTCACAGGGATAATTGCAGGCTGGGCATGCTCAGTGCACCCAGTGTGCCAGTGTCAGTCAAAGCTTGTTGAAACTTTGACAGAAAAGTTTTCCGTACAGGGCTCCATCCTGATGATGTCACCCATTTGTGAGGACTAACATCCTGCTGTCCTGTGAGAACACCTGTTACACCAGGTAAGCAACATTTGCTTTCTCTAAACAGAGAATCTATTTCATATCATTCGCTTGTTTCCAAGTTCATGGAAGGTGAACTACACCTGTGTCCACCAATAAAGTAACCGCCAGTGACATGGAATATTTACATAATCCTGAAACAACAGGTGCATCCACCCTTTGAACCATTAGAAACTTGTAACCTTCGATACCTCTCATGCTAAGTACTTTTTCTGGCAGCCTTCACATCAGCGGGACGAGTTAGTGACTTTCAAGCCTTAGTTCACTACTCTCCTTATCCGCAATTCCATCATCACAAGGTAACCTTACGAACTCACCCCAAGTTTTCTACCAAAGGTAATATCTAGTTTCCATCTCAACCAGACTATCATCTTACCCGTTTTTCCTCCAACACCTCATGAAAATGACAATGAGTAGACCTTACTTACATTGGACGGTAAGTGTGCGCTTCCATATTGTATACAGCGCACCCATTCACCACACAGTCCTTCGCAACTGTTTCTTTCGTTCATTCCTAACGCCAATGGTCGCCAGTGACAAAAAGAAAGTTTTCCACCTGGATGTCCAATGGTATACAAATTTGTTACCATAAATGATCGCAGTCGTTATCGGCAATTCCAAAGCGCATCAAGTAACAGCCGTGGCAACCTCACTTGCCCACTTTCCTGAAACACCTGTCATAAACATCTGTAAAGAAGTGATGTCATCATCTTTACATACTTTCACATCCCATTACTGCTTAGATAAGCAAGTTGTGGATGTTGCACTATCAGGATGGATTATCCTACAGAAGAGCACATGTACCTCACATAAACAGCCTTCATAGAAACTGTCCGCCAATACATCCTGTATTGAGTACAATGTTAAGATCACAGGACGCAGTAGGGAGCCAAAGAGGGGGCTTCAACTGAAGTAAGCCGCTTATAAAATGACCCACCAAGGGCTGCGTTTGATATTAGTGCACCAGCGTGGCCTCAATGGTATGCACCAACTGCGCTGAGATGGACCCTGACTGAGCTGGTTTGAAGTCCAGATTGAAAGGTGCCACAAGTAGTCCAACAGTTTGGGAAGGGGGTGCGTGAATGGATCCAGTGCATGCCCCGCACACCAGATGGAGAATAGTCTCCATTTTGAACTGTAGGTCTTCCTGGTGGCTTCCTAGAGGCCACGAGGACCTGGGAGCTACTGGCAGAAAGGTTCAGGGACTGGAGAATTATGCTCTCAACATCCATGCTGTGCGGGCCAGCGCCTGGAGGTTTGGGTGGCGCAGGGTGCCCTGGTTCTGAATTATCAGA
Organism: Rhinatrema bivittatum; assembly: GCF_901001135.1. Classification (NCBI taxonomy): domain Eukaryota; kingdom Metazoa; phylum Chordata; class Amphibia; order Gymnophiona; family Rhinatrematidae; genus Rhinatrema; species Rhinatrema bivittatum. Next base: position 41,698,638 of record NC_042618.1, on the reverse strand, counting down.
TCGGGTACAGTCCCCAGCCAAATGGGGTCCCTGATCGATAGATCCATAAGGAGAGGGAACCACACCTGTTGGGGGCCAATAAGGTGCCATGTGGATCATGGTCCCCCTGTCCTGTTGAAGCTTCAGCAGGGTCTTGAAGAGGAGCAGGAGAGGAGGGTATGCACACAGCAGACTCTTCCCCCAGTGAAGGGAGAAGGCATCGCAGGCCAGATGTCTGCCCACTGGAAACAGGGAGCAGAAGCTGCTCACCTTGTGGTTGTACAGGGAGGCAAAGAGATCCACATCTAGGGTACCCCACCAATGAAATATTCTGGCCGCCACCCCTGGATTGAGGGACTACTCGTGTGGCTGAAAGCGGTTCAGCCGGTCTGCTAGTACATTGAGCATCCCAGACAGGTGTGTGCCCAGAAGGACATCCCCTGCGACAAAGGCCAGGACCACACCTGCAACGCCTCGCAACAGTGGACTTCCTTGTGGGACAACCGGTCCCTGAGCGCCCACAGAGCATCGCAAATTGTTCGAAGCTCCAGGAAATGTATTTGGCAGTGGCTTCACAGGCAGTCCAGAGATCCTGTGTGTGGAGGCCATCCACATGGGCTCCCCAGCCTTGAGGGGACGCATCAGTTGTGAGTAGTACTTGAGGTGATGCCGCCTGGAAGGGAACTCCCTGTTGCAGGCTGGAGATGCTTTCCCCACCAGGAAAGGGATGTCCTCAAAAGCTCTGTAACAGAGAGAGAAGTCTCAAGGTCCTGGGAGGCCTTTTGCCATTGCGCCCACAGGGTCCACTGCGCCCCGCGCATGTACTAGTGGGTGAGAGGGGTAACATGGACCAAGGACGCCATGTGACCTAACAAGCGGCGCAGAAATTGGCAGTCACCTGCCGGCTGCTGTGCACAAAGTTAGCCAGCGAGATGAGGGCAAGGGCTTGGTTGCTGCTGACATTTCCTGCATTTGGTGAGAGCCCAGCTGATGCGAACTCTTTAATTTCTCCTCTGTACCTGCCACTAGTGTGACGTCGGAGGGAGCGCCTGAGAGAGACGCCTACAAGACCGGTGTCTGGACGGCGTACCACTGCTGCCGACATTTCCTGCATTTGGTGAGAGCCCAGCTGATGCGAGCTCTTTAATTTCTCCTCTGTACCTGCCACTAGTGTGACGTCGGAGGGAGCGCCTGAGAGAGACGCCTACAAGACCGGTGTCTGGACGGCTTACCACTGCTGCCGACATTTCCTGCATTCGGTGAGAGCCCAGCTGATGCGAGCTCTTTAATTTCTCCTCTTTGCCTGCCGCTAGTATGACGTCTGAGGGAGCGCCTGAGAAAGACGCCTATAAGACCAGCGTCTGTACAGCGCGCCGCCAAAGCTGCGCGCGCCTTTGTCCGGATTAGCGAGGATTCGTGAGGAGATTATTGACTTTTTTATTTGAAACTCGGCAGCCAAGGGTAATTGGAGGCAATAAGAACAGATTTGTGTCGGAGCTTCAAGTAGTCAAGTTTAGGTGAACTACCTTAATTTTACCATTTAGAAGTGACCTTTTCTTCCTCTTGATAATGCCACACACCAAGAGGAAGGCAAAACTGAGAGAAATTTCCTCTACTCCTAAAGTAAACTTGAATCAGCCAAGTATTCAGGACTGCTTTGCAAAGGCCCCCTCGATGACACCAGGAAGTGAGGTCGCAGGAGGTTTAAACCAGGAGCAGGGGATAAACCTCCAAACATATGAAACATCTCTAAGCCCTGGTGCACCAGCAACACCAGAGCCTCCAACTGGAAAAAGAGGGGGAGAACTTTTGTTTGAGGACCCCAAACTAAGTATGTATTTCACATCACTTTGTGACCAGAGGGGAGCAGAAAGGTTATCTTGCTCCTCAGAGAACCCTGAAGGGCTGGGTTCCAGAGAACAAAGTGGTGAGTCTTTACAGCAATATGATGAATCCGGAAAAGCTCCAATGGAGAAAAGAAGTGAAGGAAATCAAGTAAGAACTATGATTGATTTACCATTTATTACACCTAAGAAGTTTACTATGGAAGAAATTGGAGTTATGATAATATCTATGCAAAAGTCTATAAATAACAACTTTTGTGCAAGAGGCTTTGAATAACAATAAGGTTTTGCAGACCAGGATTGAAAAGCTAGATAGTTCAGTAAATACTTTAGAGGTTAAAATTGTTGAAATATAAAAAATCCAGGGCAATTTAATTAGATCAGAAAAGCTTCATTTAGATGATTGAATTGCTAGAAAATCAAATCAGGAAACCTAATCTTAGGATATTGAATTTTCCTAGGACACATCTGATTTCCCCTAGGGATTTATTTAAAAGTTATTTGATAAATATATTGAGGTATACAGAGTCTGCAATACCTGCAATCTCTAGAATATATTACATCTCTCAATTTCAGAAAGAAGAGAATCCTCAAGATCAAAGACAGGTAAATCAATTGGATAGTAATTTGAATCTTTCAAAATTAATAGAAAAATCTTATGAAGTGAATATTAGTACACATGCTACTCTTATAGTACAGTTTTCATTTGCATCAGAGAGAGATCTAGTCCTTAGATCATATTTTAGGTATCAAAATACCAATTTCCACAGCCAGAATGTCAGGATATTTCCAGACATCGCCCGAGACACACAAATTAGAAGAAAGGAGTTTTTACAAATGAGAACAGAGGTATTACAAAGAGGGGCTAAATTTCTTTTAAGGTTTCCCTGTCAATGTATTGTTATATTCCCTGTACGTATCAGGATCAGTCCAGACGGTGGGGTTATGTCCCCCGTCCAGCAGGTCGGAAGGTGCTGCCATATTAGCCAGTGCACCCTCTGTTATAACTCAGTATAGAGAATATCAAAGCCAGAATAAACACCAATTAGGATGGATCAAGTTGTGCAACCAGAAAACGAAAAGACAATTCAAAACTGAAGCACCAAGTGCCAAAAAGCTGCAACTCTCAGAAGAACTGTAAACCAGTCTCATGAAAACAGGAACACGACAAACAGTCAAAGCATCAGAATAGATCGAGCAGAGAAAAAGAAAAGAACTAGAGACCCAGCAAGATGTGAGGCGGGTGTCTGGACTGATCCTTGGTACTACAGGAACAAAAATTAGCAGGTAAGAAGTAATTTTCTTTTTCAGGATACAAAATACATATTCAATCAACCGGAACAACTGCGTTCTTATTTGAATTCCCATTCTTAGATTCTCCATTTTGATTTATTAGCTGGTAGAAACTAGTTAGTCGGGGAATGACACAAATGGTACAAATATTATATTGCAAAGTATTTAAACTGCTTTTTGTTTTCTTTCTCCAATATCCCAATTATCTTATGATTGTAATTTCTAGATTAAATACATTGAATGTTAATACAAATTGCAAATGTTATCATTTCTGATTGAAAATTCTGTATAACATTTGTGTATTGTATCTTAAGATATGTAAAAAATTTAATTTAAAAAAAAATGCTTTGGTCTGCACCGTATCCAACCTGGCCCCTATAAAGTCCAGCTGAAGAGACAGGCAGAGTTGAGACTTCGGGTAGTTGGTCACAAACCCCAAGGATTGCAGCATCTGCACTGTTAGAGACAGAGCACTCAGGGCCCTTGGGTGGGAGTCTTGATCAATCAGCCACCTAGGTACAGGAATATGTGTACTGCATGATGTCAGAGATACACCATCACAACCACTAGACATTTGGTGGAGACACTAGGGGCTGAAGCCAGCCCGAAAAGCAACACCTTGTACTGATAGTGAGCCTTCCCCGCCACGAAACGGAGATTTTTCCTGAGGCCTGGGAAGATCGCTATGTGAGGTAAGCCTCCTTGAGATGGAGGGAGCAGAGCCAGTCTCCTCTTCTGAGGAGAGGAATCAGCATGAGACCAGAGAGACCATCTTGGAATCAGCATGAGACCAGAGAGACCATCTTGAATTTTTCTTTTAAGAGAAACCTGTTCAATGCCTTGAGGTCCAGGGTAGGTCACAAGCACCCGCTTCTCTTGGTATAAGGAATTCTCACAGGACAAGCAGGATGTTAGTCCTCACAAATGGGTGACATCGAGGATGGAGCCCACCACGGAAAACTTCTGTCAAAGTTTAAACAGAACTTTGACTGGCCCCTACTGGGCATGCCCAGCAAGGCACTGACCCTGCAGCCAGCAGGGGTCTCCCTTCAGTCTTCTTTTTTCCGCGCAGCAGTTGCCACGCGGTGAAAGGAGCTCTCTAACCACGTTCCTGACAGGAATTTGGAAATTAATTTCCTAAGAAAATTTGCCCCTCAGGGGTCTCCCTTCGACAAATTTTTAGTCATCTTACGGAACCCGGTAAGTTTTTTTGCCTTTTCCATCGACTACCGTCGATTTTGGCCCTCGAGGCCTGTTGGCACTTACCGATCCCCAGCCTAAATTTTGGCTTCCAGCCATGGCAACGGGGTTCCGTCATTGTCCGGATTGTACCCGGACTATGTCCATCACAGACCCCCACAGGGTTTGTGTAATGTGTTTGGGTAGTGAGCATGATGTCCTGACTTGCACCAAATGTGCCTTAATGACACCCAAAGGTCGCAAAGCCAGGATGGAGAAGATGGGGCTCCTCTTCCATGCACCCACCCCAACGCCATCGATAGCATCGACGTCCTCGGAACCGGCACCGTCGAAGTTGTACCACCATCGTCAACCCTCCGGTGACCGCCATCGATCGCTTCTCGGCCGTCGACTCCTGTCCCTTCCCCGGATGGGCGAGGGGATCGGAAAGAAAAGCATCGCCATCGACGGCACAAGTCTCGGCCTGTCGAGGATCCACAGCCATCGACCTCCGCTCAAGCCGAGCCACCGACAAAGAAGCCGCGAACAGACCGGACACCCTCCACGTCTCGTTCGCCGGCAACGAGGAAACCCTCACCCTCTCGGGGTGTGGGGGCCATGATCCCACCGGTTACGGTGGTCCCTCCGGCCCTGCCTCAGCCTCCCTCTCCCGTCGAGCCGGGTATGGTTACCCCTGGTCTCCGGGCAGAACTGGACCGGCTGGTCCAGGAGGCCATCGAGAAAGCGATGAAGAAATTACAACCTCCATCGGCACCGTCTCCGGCACCGGTTCCAGTGCCGATCCCGGCACCGATGCCGGCACCGGCTTCACCACCGAGGAGGGAACCGTCCACCGAGCCGTTGGTGCAAGCGCTAGCACCGCTACTGAGCCGCATGGAGGCACTCATGACGGCCCTTCCATCGGTGATTCCAGTGCCATCGACAACACCACCGTCTCCGACTGGTTTCTCATCGGCAGGAGAAACACCGTTTCGACTTCCCCCTTCCGGGGTAGTTCCATCGGTACCTTCTGGTATTTCTCCACCGATTTATCCTTCGGCTCCATCGATTCCGCGCCAGGCACCGATTCCATCGGCAGCACCGAAGCCATCGATGCCATTTCTGGTTCCACCTACCGCACCGATTCCACCTCGGTTTCCATCGATGCCTTCAGAGCCTCAGCCAGGTCCATCAGGGCTACAAGCCCCACATGATCCCTACGATACCTGGGGTGATGATGATGATACTTCTTCTGACACAGATTTGCCTTCGCCACCTTCTCCTACAGAGAGTAGAAAAAGATCTCCTCCTGAGGATCTATCTTTCATTAATTTTGTGAAAGAGATGTCAGAAGTTGTACCTTTTCAACTACAATCTGAAGCTGATGACAGACACCAGATGATGGAACTGCTTCAATTTCTGGATGCTCCAAAAATCATCGCTTCTATTCCTATTCACCAGGTGTTTTTGGATCTGCTCAAGAAAAACTGGGAATCTCCTTCCTCTGTTTCCCCAGTCAACAAGAAGGCTGACTCCACATACCTTGTCCAGTCAGCACCAGGTTTTCAAAAGCCTCAACTGGATCATCGCTCTGTTGTGGTTGAGTCCGCACAAAAGAAGGCCAAGCGTCTGAAACCACATTCTTCTACTCCACCTACCAAGGACAATAAATTCCTGGATAGTGTGGGACGAAAGGTATATCATGGAGCTATGTTGATTTCACGCATAGCTTCATATCAACTTTACATTACGCAGTACAACAGAGCCATCCTTAAGCAGATGCAAGACTATGCTGACACATTACCAGACCAATACCAACCGCAGCTTCAAGCCCTTCTTCACAAAGGATTTGAGGCAGGGAAGCACGACATCAGAACTGCCTATGACATATTCGATGCTTCCACGAAGGTTTCAGCCACAGCCATCTCAGCCAGACATTGGGCTTGGTTAAAATCCTCCAACCTTCGTCCAGAGGTCCAAGATCGTCTTGCTGATTTACCCTGCTTAGGTGACAATTTGTTTGGAGAGCAAATTCAACAGATTGTGGCGGAGTTAAAATACCACCATGAGACGTTGAAACAACTCTCATCTGTCCCGCCTGAGGTGTCCTCCAAGCAACCACCAAAGAAGGACTCTAAGAAGTCGTTCTTTCGACCACGTCGCTACTTTCCTCCATCGGCTAGGGCTCGTCCTGCACGGTCCTCCAGCAGACCTCAGCCTCGTCAGCCGAGAAAGCAAAGACCTACTGTAGCCCCACCTCCTGGGCCTACGGCGGGCCTTTGACTTCCCTGTACTGAGCACATGCCAAATCCCTCTTCCACACATCCCTGTGGGAGGTCGTCTGTACCACTTTTTACACCGTTGGAAACAGATCACCTCAGATCAGTGGGTGCTAGCAATTATCGCACAGGGTTACCACCTCAACTTCATAACTCTTCCGCCAGACTCCCCGCCCCTTCAGGCATGGAGTCTAACCAGCCATTTGACTCAATTACAACAAGAAGTATCCCTTCTTCTACAATCAAATGCTATAGAACCCGTCCCTCCTTGTCAACAAGGGAAAGGATTCTATTCCAGATACTTCCTCATACCAAAGAAATCAGGGGGACTACGTCCAATTCTGGACCTTCGAGCCCTCAACAAGTATCTGCAAAAAGAAAAGTTCAAGATGGTAACCCTGGGCGCCTTGCTCCCTCTCTTACGAAAAGGGGATTGGCTGTGCTCTCTCGACCTCAAGGACGCTTATACCCACATTGCGATAACACAATCTCATCGCAAGTATCTGCGTTTTCTGATAGGCCACGACCATTATCAATACCGGGTACTACCTTTCGGGCTGGCATCTGCTCCACGGGTCTTTACCAAATGTCTCGTAGTGGTAGCAGCATTCCTCAGGAAGGAAGGTGTCCACGTCTACCCCTATCTGGACGATTGGCTAATCAGGGCCTCCACCCCTCAACTTGCTCAATCCTCCCTGAAGTTGACAATTCACACACTCCTTTCCTTGGGGTTTCTTGTCAATTACGAGAAATCTTGCTTAGTCCCATCTCAAACCTTATCCTTCATTGGAGCAGACTTGGACACCTTACAGGCAAAAGCCTACCTTCCACTTCAACGAGTTCAAACGCTCATGTCCCTAGCTCGCCAGCTCCAGTCTCAACACACTGCCACAGCTCGCCAATTCCTCATCCTCCTAGGACACATGGCATCTTCGGTTCAAGTCACTCCCTTGACCCGACTAGCCATGAGAGTAACACAATGGACTCTACGACACCAATGGATTCAGGCTTTTCAGCCTCTGTCCTCCATTGTCACAGTTACACAAGCGCTACGCCTGTCTTTAACCTGGTGGACAACTCAAGTCAACCTCCTTCAAGGCTTACCCTTTCTCCTACCAGATCCACAGGTAATCCTAACCACCGATGCTTCCCACATCGGTTGGGGGGCCCATGTGGACGAATTGCAAACCCAAGGGTTATGGTCACCAGAGGAAGCCGAACACCAGATAAATTTCTTGGAACTTCGAGCAATCCGCTACGCGCTCAGAACTTTCAAAGATCATCTATCGAATCAGATAATCTTAATCCAGACAGACAACCAAGTGGCCATGTGGTACATGAACAAGCAGGGAGGCACAGGCTCCTTCCTTCTGTGTCAGGAAGCTGCGCAGATTTGGGCAGAAGCCCTCTCCCATTCCATGTACCTCAAGGCCACTTACTTGCCGGGAGTAGACAATGTATTGGCAGACCGGCTGAGCCGTGTCTTCAAACCACACGAGTGGTCACTCGATCCTCTGGTAGTGACCTCTCTGTTCCACAAGTGGGGTTTTCCCCGCATAGACCTCTTTGCGTCCCCTCAGAACCACAAAGTGGACGATTACTGCTCTCTCAGTCGGAGCCAGCACTCTCAGCCCAGGGATGCCTTCTCCCTCAAGTGGACGACAGGTCTGCTTTATGCATTCCCTCCACTTCCTCTTCTGTCAAGGACTCTCGTGAAGCTTCGCCAGGACGGAGGAACCATGATCCTGATAGCACCCCACTGGCCACGCCAAGTGTGGTTTCCCATACTCCAGGATCTCTCCATCCGCAGGCACATCCCTCTGGGAACGGATCAGCATCTGCTCACTCAAAACGACGGATGCCTCCTCCATCCCAACCTCCAAGCCTTGTCCCTGACGGCATGGATGTTGAAAGGTTAGTCCTTCAGCCTTTTAACCTTTCGGATTCGGTTTCTCGTGTCCTGATAGCTTCACGAAAGCCCTCCACCAGAAGATCCTATTCATACAAATGGAAAAGGTACACATCATGGTGCACTTCTCAGTCCCTTGATCCCCTTTCCTGTCCAATCTCTAAGTTCTTGGACTATTTATGGCACCTATCAGAATCCGGTCTAAAGACCTCTTCCATTAGGATGCATGTCAGTGTGGTAGCCGCCTTCCATAAAGGTATAGAGGGTGTCCCTATTTCAGTACAACCCCTGGTGACACGCTTTCTTAAAGGCTTGCTCCATCTGAAACCACCCTTACGTCCTCCGGCCCCATCTTGGGACCTTAATCTGGTTCTTGGTCGTCTAATGAAACCACCTTTCGAACCTCTGCACTCCTGTGAATTGAAGTATCTCACATGGAAAGTATTATTCCTGTTGGCCATTACTTCAGCTCGCAGGGTTAGTGAGTTACAGGCCTTAGTCACCTATCCGCCTTACACTAAACTCCTGCAAGACAGGGCGGTACTCCGCACTCACCCTAAATTTTTACCTAAGGTAGTTTCTGAATTTCATATCAATCAATCCATCATACTACCTATCTTTTTTCCCAGGCCCCATTCCAACTCTGGGGAACAGACTCTGCATACCCTAGACTGTAAACGGGCTCTAGCTTTTTATCTAGACCGTACAGTTGCTCACAGGAAGAGCACTCAACTGTTTGTCTCCTTCCATCCTAACAAGTTAGGACAACCTGTGGGTAAGCAGGCTCTTTCCTCCTGGTTGGCGGACTGCATTTCTTTTTGCTATCAGCAAGCTGGCATTCCTTTTCAAGACCATGTTAAAGCACACTCTGTGAGGGCCATGGCGACGTCAGTGGCACACCTTCGATCGGTGCCGCTTCCTGACATCTGCAAAGCTGCAACCTGGAGTTCTCTCCATACTTTTGCAGCCCATTATTGTTTGGACAAGGCTGGAAGACAGGACTCCATCTTCGGCCAGTCTGTCTTGCGTAACCTTTTTCCAACCTGATGTACCAACACCCTTCCACCTACCCGGTAGGGTGCGGATGCCCTTTCCCAAATTTCTCCTCAGTTGTTGTGCCTGCTGCACACCGTTGGGTACATTTGGTGCAGTTCGGGACATCCTCAGCTCGGTACTCACCCATTTGTGAGGACAACCATCCTGCTTGTCCTGTGAGAAAGCAAATGTTGCTTACCTGATGTAACAGGTGTTCTCACAGGACAGCAGGATGTTAGTCCTCACGAAACCCGCCCGCCTCCCCGCGGTGTTGGGTTCGTTTTATTTTTACTTTCTAGGCACTGCCTGTAGCTTTGAAAATCAGACTGAAGGGAGACCCCTGCTGGCTGCAGGGTCAGTGCCTTGCTGGGCATGCCCAGTAGGGGCCAGTCAAAGTTCTGTTTAAACTTTGACAGAAGTTTTCCGTGGTGGGCTCCATCCTCGATGTCACCCATTTGTGAGGACTAACATCCTGCTGTCCTGTGAGAACACCTGTTACATCAGGTAAGCAACATTTGCTATACCTCGAATAGAACCTTCGGCCCTGCTGAGGGTGGGGGATGGGCTCTACCGTCCCCGCTGCGAGAAGGGAGGAGCGTTCTGTCTGAAGTATAGCATGCTGGGCAGTTGAACCCCATGATGGACATGGGGGAGAGGTCTCTGGGAGCCGTCTAAAGTTGAATTGGTACCCCTGATGGACTATGGCAAGGACCCATCGGTCCGAGGTGATTTCCTCCCAGCGATGGGCGAATCTGAGAGGCCTGCCCCCTACCGGGGGATCTGGCGTCGGGTATATCCGGGTGACTCGTGCTCCTTTGCCGCCAGTCAAAACCCCATAGCTAGGGTTTGCGTGGGCGCTGGCTGAGACCTGGGTGCTCATTGCTGACGAGGGTGGCCTCTAGAGTTAATGCGTGGCATGTGAGCTCTGAAGGCCGGAGGATAATATTTCCTATGTCTGTAAAAGGACTTCCTAGAACTGGACCTGGAAGATTTCCTAGCAGAAGAAGGGGCTTCTAAGGCACTGGCGGAGAGCTGCTGAAGGGTGTCATGATGGTCCTTCAACTGGGCCACCACATTCTGGAACTTATCCCCAAAAAGGTTGTCACCTGTGCAGGGGAGGTCAGCTAGCTTTTCTTGTACCTCTGGATGGAGGTCAGAGGCCCAGAGCCAAACTATCCTATGGGCGCCAATGCCCACAGCAGCCACACGAGCTGCAGTTTCAAAAGCATCATAGGTGGACTGCACCTCGTGTTTGCCAGCCTTCAAACCTTGTAGGACAACAGCCAAAAGCGCATCCTGCTGCTGCTGCGGCAGGGTCTCCATGAGATTCTGGACCCACTTCCATAGGTTATGGTTGTACTGAGTCATGTACAAATGGTAGGTAGCAATACGGGCTATGAGCATAGCACCCTGAAAGACTTTGCGGTCCAAGGCATCGAGCTCTCTATGCTCGTGCCCCGGCAGGGCCGAGGCATGGATACGGGAGTGCCTGACTCTTTTAAGGGAGGACTCCACAACCACAGACAGATGGGGGAGACGCCATTTCTCGAAGCCCACGGCTTGCTGCACCAAATAGGTGGCATCCGCCTTCCTATTGATGGGGGAGATAGAGATCAGGTGCTCCCACATCTGAAGGAGGAGGTCCTTGAAGATATCGTTGATGGGAACCCCCACAATCTCCTTAGGAACGTTGACAAATTGGAGTACCTCCAACATTTTATGCCGCACATCCTTCTCTGTAAGCAGTCGAAAGGGAATAGCCTCGGCCATGGCCCTGACAAAACCCTCAAAGGACATCCTCCGGAGGGGACTGATGCTGTTCCTCAGGTGGGGAGGCACAGATAGGGGGTTGTCTGAATATTCGAATGAAGACTCCGTGGAATCTTCCTCCCAGGGGTCATAAGGCCCTTCCTCCTCACTAGGGCCAGCACGAAGCAGGATATCAGCCCTGGGCTCCAACAGCTTTGGAGGCCTTGAGGGCACCGCAGGAATCAACGGTTCCCCTGGCATTGGGGCCCACAGGAGGCCAGAGGGTCTCAGTAAAGTCTTGAGGAATCGATATTTCAGGAATGTGGCACAGACTGCACCTTCCTCCTCAGAGGACCCGATGATAAGGATCATTCTGGAGGGGGGCATAAGTGGCTGCTGGGGAACCAAAGATCTCTCGGGCACCAGCTGCATTGCTAGGGTGCCTAAGAGGATGTCCAAATGCTCACGTAGAGGTGCTAGGACAGAGGGGTTCCGGGACTGGTGGCATGGGCGGTTCGATGCTCTGAGCACTGCTGTCTGCACTCTGTGGTCCAACTCCTGAAAATCTGGGGAGGCCAGGACTCAGGGAAGGGGATGAGGTGTCACCGGCTCTTCCTCGGTCCTCCAAGGTGGCATGGTGCTCGGCACTGATATCGGTGGGGAATTCCTAGGACTCCCAGGGATGTCTAAGGGTGGGGCTTCCAATGGCCGGGGTCGCTTTGGTGGCAGTGCAGCTGCCACCGGCACCATGCCAGAACCAGAGCCGCACGCCAACTGCAACCAATGGTGGTGCTTGCAGGATCTCCCATAGTGCTTGGCCTGGTCTTTCCCTGGCACCGAGGAGGCGGAGGATCCCGATGTCCAGGACACCGGTGAGATCATGGAGGATCGGTCACTGGTCCCGCGATCCTTCGAAAAGGTAGAGAGGGGAGTAGCTAGAGGGAGCGTATCAAGGGGCTCCCCTCGGCATCGATGACTCCCAACGCAGGTGTGGATGGAGCAGACTTGGCAGGGCCATCTTATCAAAACACAGGGGGTCATCTGGGCAGGCAGCTGACCCCCACAGACATCGTGCGAGGCTCCTAGGCAGAAGATACAAAGCTCATGCGGATCTGTGATAGACATGGTCCACGGGCACTGGGGGCATCATCAAAAGCCGGAGTACACCATAAAAGCTACCCGACTTGCGGTCGATGACCGGCGGTCACTGAGAGGCGAAGTGCCAGGAATCAACCGCAAAGAAGCAAAAAAACAGCGACTTTGACCTACCACGCCAAGGAGGCACTGACAGTGAAGTTTGATCAGACTTTGGAATCATGAAGGAACACTGTACTTTAGCAAAAAACAAGAAAAAAGTGGAACTCCACGAACTATGAGGCAACTGCACCACAAAAAAGAAGTGACTGAAGGGGGACATCGACTGGATGTGTGGATAGTGGCATGCTGGGCATGCTCAGTGTGCTGGTCAAAGTTTCTACAAACTTTGACAAAAGTTTTCCAGGCCGGGCTCCATCAAATGTCACCCACATGTGAGGACTACCATCCTGCTTGTCCTAGTAGAAACCCAACTTATAACCTTACCTATTGAATGTACTTGTTTACGAATGCTGTATGAAAAATTAATGCAAAATACAGTGCCATAGTTTAAGCTGAACTGCTTTATTGTAAACTATCAACTTGCAAGCAAAGGCTTGCTTTTTTCCAAAAATCTTTTTCAGTGTGGCCTAAACTATTGAAACCTTTTCCCCAATTTCTGTGGGAGCTTGCCATGAAAGCAAGAGCAAAGAATAGTTTAAACCCAAGGGTTGTAGTATAAGCATATAATACTAAGTTGGGTCCACTTTGACCCACTTCAAATGAATACCCAGATTTTCTAGTAACACTATTTTTATCTTTGTTAGCCATGTGCATTTTGGAGATTATAGATTTGCTTCTAAATATCTTACTATAGCTATTAACAAACACCTGTTAGCCTCAGTCTATGCAAATACGTACTTGGTTTATTGCTCTTGAAGCAGAATTTCCCCTCAGGCTCAAATGTTAGCATACAGAAAAAAGGCAGCTAAAGTTTTGAGATATTCTGCAGCTATCTCCAGTTGAATGCCCCATTGAATGAAGCATCCCACTTAATATCATAACTCTCAGCCATTGTGAACCCTTTTAGTTCTGTTGTAAATGTTCATTTATAAGGCACGTGGTAGTGGTTTGGAAATCACCTCCTGAAATCACCTCATTTTCCATTTTTATAAAACTATGTGGTAGTTTTGATTCTTTAGTAAAATCCCAAGCAGCCGAATACAGCAAAAAAGACAGGGGAAGAAGCAGATTTGTATTAACATACTTCTTTTCCACTCTATTTACAGAGAATTTAAAGGACAAATCATTAAAGTATACAGTAAAAACCATACTGCAAAATTAAATATGTAAATCACCTCACCCTATCTATAAAGTCCTATAAGCAGTAACAAAACATTAGTGATGTGACTTTGTTTTATCCAAAATGATGTGCTACACCAGTCCAGTCAAGTGGGATTATGTCCCCCCTACTAGCAGATGGAAGCAGAGCACACAGCTTTCTTTCTCCCAGGACAAGCAGGATGATAGTCCTCACAAATGGGTGACATCATCAGATGGAGCCCGGCATGGAATACACTGAGCATGCCCAGCATGCCACTAACCCTGCAGCCACATGGGGTCCCCCTTCAGTCTCCTTTTTCTGCAGTGCTGTTGCCTCGCAGTTTGTGGAGCTCTCATTATTATTCCCTCACGGAAGAGTTTCACTGTTTTTTTCTTCGTTTTTTTTCCCGTCTCGGGGTCCCCCATTGCGAATTGATTCCTTTGGCGTTTGGTAGGTACTTTTTTGCATTGTTGCAGTCGGTTCCTGAGCATCTACCTCCCGGTGGCTGCTGGCCACTGACTTGCGCCGCCTTTTTTCAAGGGTGACCGGTTTTAGGAAGTGCCAAGAGTGTCCACGGACTATGTCCATCATGGACCCACACGACGTTTGTGTCCTGTGCCTGGGGCCTTCCCACAATGTCCTTCGGTGTCCCAGCTGTGCTTACATGAACCCCAAAGGCCGGTGCACCTGCCTGGTCAAGATGGAGTCCTTGTTTGGTTCCAAGCAATCGGCTCCATCGATTCCAGTACCAGGTACGTAGAGTTGCAGAGATCGATCTGACTCGGGATCTTCGGCGCCCTGCCTCGATAATCAAGGGGCAGGAGTTCGCCCCTTACCAGCATCGGGACATTCAAAGGCTTCTGGATCATCTTCCTTGGTGTTGGAGAAGGACCGGGCCAAGCACCATGGGAAGCATCGACACCGGCACTGACAGTCTTCACTTTGGGGTCTCGGCCAAACCCCCTCCGAAGAGGCCCTGAGGGGAGGAGGCACTGAGCCCCCGCGGACCCCCAGTGACACCCAGCCTGCCTCCTCCTCCCGGATCAGTGTTCACTGCACCCGCATTTAGAGAGGAGTTGGACCATAAGGTTCAACAGGCAGTGCCTCCAGGGTTTCCAGCAGCCATTGACGCCAGCCCCCATACAAGCACCGGAACCAGCATCCTCCATGTTGGCTCCTCTGCTGGAAAGGCTGGACGTGTTGCTCGGTGCCTTACTAAGAACATAAGAACTTAAGAAAATGCCATACTGGGTCAGACCAAGGGTCCATCAAGCCCAGCATCCTGTTTCCAACAGTGGCCAATCCAGGCCATAAGAACCTGGCAAGTACCCAAAAACTAAGTCTATTCCATGTAACCATTGCTAATGGCAGTGGCTATTCTCTAAGTGAACTTAATAGCAGGTAATGGACTTCTCCTCCAAGAACTTATCCAATCCTTTTTTAAACACAGCTATACTAACTGCACTAACCACATCCTCTGGCAACAAATTCCAGAGTTTAATTGTGCGTTGAGTAAAAAAGAACTTTCTCCAATTAAATGTGCCCCATGCTAACTTCATGGAGTGCCCCCTAGTCTTTCTACTATCCGAAAGAGTAAATAACCGATTCACATCTACCCGTTCTAGACCTCTCATGATTTTAAACACCTCTATCATATCCCCCCTCAGTCGTCTCTTCTCCAAGCTGAAAAGTCCTAACCTCTTTAGTCTTTCCTCATAGGGGAGTTGTTCCATTCCCCTTATCATTTTGGTAGCCCTTCTCTGTACCTTCTCCATCGAATTTATATCTTTTTTGAGATGCGGCGACCAGAATTGTACACAGTATTCAAGGTGCGGTCTCACCATGGAGCGATACAGAGGCATTATGACATTTTCCGTTTTATTCACCATTCCCTTTCTAATAATTCCCAACATTCTGTTTGCTTTTTTGACTGCCGCAGTACACTGTACCGACGATTTCAATGTGTTATCCACTATGACACCTAGATCTCTTTCTTGGTTTGTAGCACCTAATATGGAACCCAACATTGTGTAATTATAGCATGGGTTATTTTTCCCTATATGCATCACCTTGCACTTATCCACATTAAATTTCATCTGCTATTTGGATGCCCAATTTTCCAGTCTCACAAGGTCTTCCTGCAATTTATTACAATCTGCTTGTGATTTAACTACTCTGAACAATTTTGTGTCATCTGCAAATTAGATTATCTCACTCGTCATATTTCTTTCCAGATCATTTATAAATATATTGAAAAATAAGGGTCCCAATACAGATCCCTGAGGCACTCCACTGTCCACTCCCTTCCACTGAGAAAATTGCCCATTTAATCCTACTCTCTGTTTCCTGTCTTTTAGCCAGTTTGCAATCCACGAAAGGACATCGCCACCTATCCCATGACTTTTTACTTTTCTTAGAAGCCTCTCATGAGGAACTTTGTCAAACGCCTTCTGAAAATCCAAGTATACTATATCTACCAGTTCACCTTTATCCACATGTTTATTAACTCCTTCAAAAAAGTGAAGCAGATTTGTGAGGCAAGACTTGCCCTGGGTAAAGCCATGCTGACTTTGTTCCATTAAAACATGTCTTTCTATATGTTCTGTGATTTTGATGTTGAGAACACTTTCCACTATTTTTCCTGGCACTGAAGTCAGGCTAACTGGTCTGTAGTTTCCCGGATCGCCCCTGGAGCCCTTTTTAAATATTGGGGTTACATTTGCTATCCTCCAGTCTTCAGGTACAATGGATGATTTTAATGATAAGTTACAAATTTTTACTAATAGGTCTGAAATTTCATTTTTTAGTTCCTTCAGAACTCTGGGGTGTATACCATCTGGTCCAGGTGATGTACTACTCTTCAGTTTGTCAATCAGGCCTACCACATCTTCTAGGTTCACCGTGATTTGATTCAGTCCATCTGAATCATTACCCATGAAAACCTTCTCCATTACGGGTACCTCCCCAACATCCTCTTCAGTAAACACCGAAGCAAAGAAATCATTTAATCTTTCTGCGATGGCCTTATCTTCTCTAAGTGCCCCTTTAACCCCTTGATCATCTAACGGTCCAACTGACTCCCTCACAGGCTTTCTGCTTCGGATATATTTTTTAAAGTTTTTACTGTGAGTTTTTGCCTCTACAGCCAACTTCTTTTCAAATTCTCTCTTAGCCTGTCTTATCAATGTTTTACATTTAACTTGCCAACGTTTATGCTTTGTCCTATTTTCTTCTGTTGGATCCTTCTTCCAATTTTTGAATGAAGATCTTTTGGCTAAAATAGCTTCTTTCACCTCCCCTTTTAACCATGCCGGTAATCGTTTTGCCTTCTTTCCACCTTTCTTAATGTGTGGAATCCATCTGGACTGTGCTTCTAGAATGGTATTTTTTAACAATGACCACGCCTCTTGGACATTTTTTACTTTTGTAGCTGCTCCTTTCAGTTTTTTTCTAACAATTTTTCTCATTTTATCAAAGTTTCCCTTTTGAAAGTTTAGCACGAGAGCCTTGGATTTGCACACTGTTCCTTTTCCAGTCATTAAATCAAATTTGATCATATTATGATCACTATTGCCAAGCGGCCCCACCACCGTTACCTCTCTCACCAAGTCCTGTGCTCCACTGCACTAGGCCTTATTTTCAGGTGATGTCTTATTTTTCCATGAAGAAGAATTCACATATATTGTTGAAAAAAAATGAACATTTATTATATTCTGAATTATGGTTATGCTGGTTTGTGATGACAACTAACTGTGAATCCTGCAGGGTAAAAAAATCACAGCTGCATGCTCTGGTGTTCTGTGCGACGGACATGCTCCCAAATAAAAACTTTGCTAGGTCTTACTTTCGGGGGAGGTCTTATATTTAGCAATTCAGCAAAACCTCTACTAGGTCTTATTTTCAGGGGATGTCTTATTTTCAGGGAAACAGGGTAATACGAGTCAGCCTGTAGGTTGCTAATCACCCATATGTGAGGACTACCATCCTGCTTGTCCTGGGAGAAAGCTGAGTTGCTTACCTGTAACAGGTGTTCTCCCAGGACAGCAGGATATAGTCCTCATGGAACCCACCCGCCACCCTGTGGAGTTGGGTCTGCTAACGTTTATTTTATTTTTCGCTCGCACTTTTTGCTACAAACAAGACTGAAGGGAGACCCCTGTGGACACAGGGATAATGGCATGCTGGGCATGCTCAGTGCACTCAGTGTGCCAGTCAAAGCTTTCTAGAAACTTTGAGAGAAAGTTTTCCGTGATAGGGCTCCGTCCAGTGATATCACCCATATGTGAGGGCTACATCCTGCTGTCCTGGGAAAACACCTGTTACAGGTAAGCAACTCTGCTTTCTCAGTATTTTCTCCTATTCTCCCTTCTGCCGTGTTCCCATTTTTCCCCCCACAAGGTGTGGACAGGTAGTGTGCTATAAGAGGATCTTCTTTCCAAATTGGTTATGATCTGTTCAGTACTTTGTCATAGGAATATTAGTTTTCTCTGTGCTACACCAAACCTAAGTAATGGCGTTGTCATAAAGAAAGCTGTGTGCTCTGCCTCCATCTACTGGTAGGGGGGACATAATCCCACTCAGCTGGACTGATGTAGCAGGATTCATGGAAAGAAAATTAACAGGCCTGGCGCCGCTTCACGAGTATTCACCAAGTGCCTGGTGGTGGTCGCAGCCTTCCTCAGAAATCAGGGTGTCCATGTCTACCCTTATCTCGACGATTGGTTGATAAGGGCTCCGACTCAGCAGGGTGTACTAACCTCCCTGCGTCTCATTTTCTAATCAACTATCCCAAATCCAAGATAGTTCCATCCCAAACCCTATCCTTTATAGGGGCCGAACTAAACACTGTACAGGCGAAAGCCTTCCTTCCCCAGGCTTGTCAGTCAATGTCCAGCATTGTCCAGGTTACCAAACAGCTCCATCTGTCACTAGCCTGGTGGATGCACCACTCCAATCTCATTCAAGGCCTTCCATTTCAGGCCTTTACCTTAACAGACACATCCAACCTCGGGTGGGGTGCACATGAGGCAACCTGCAGACTCGGAGAACCTGGTCCCCAGAGGAAGCCAAACACCAAATACATTTCCTGAAGCTTCGGGCGATCAGATATGCCCTCAAGGCCTTTCAGGACTGCCTATCAAACAAAGCCATCCTGATTCAAACCGACAATCAGGTTGTGATGTGGTACATCAACAAACAAGGGGAACGGGCTCCTACCTCCTGTGTCAGGAAGCTGCACAGATATGGGCATGGGCCCTTTCCCGCTCGATGTCCCTCAAAGCACCCTACTTGCCGGGAGTGGACAATGTGTTGGCAGACAAGCTGAGACGCAATTTCCATCCGCATGAATGGTCTCTCAACCCCGCGGTAGTGGACATGATATTCCAACATTGGGGTTACCCTCGCATAGACCTCTTTGTGTCGGTCCACAACCACAAAGTAGACAACTTCTGCTCTCTCATTCGCAGCCACCACTCGCAACCAAGAGATGCCTTTGCCCTCTCCTGGACCAGTGGTCTCCTTTATGCGTACCCTCCACTTCCTCTCATTTCAAAGACTCTCGTGAAGCTCCAGCAGGACAAGGGATTAATGATTCTGTTGGCTCCCCACTGGCCACGCCAGGTGTGGTTTCCAATCCTCCAGGACCTATCAGTACGCCGACACATTCCTCTGGGGAAGGATCCCCTTCTAATCACTCAGAACGAAGGGCATCTGCGACACCCCAACCTCCAAGCTCTGTCTCTGATGGCCTGGATGTTGAAAGGTTAATACTCCAACCTTTTAACCTTTCAGAGTCAGTATCCCGAGTCCTGGTAGCTTCACGAAAGCCTTCAATGAGAAGGTCTTATCGCTCTAAATGGAAGAGGTTTATGGTCTGGTGCTCTTCCATGTCCATAGACCCCTTCACTTGTTCCACTGCGAGGTTCCTGGACTATCTCTGGCACCTGTCAGATTTAGACCCAAAAACTTCCTCTATCAGGGTGCATGTTAGTGCAGTGTCTGTGTAACATAAGGGTATAGGTAATGTTTCCATTTCCACGCAACCCCTGGTATCACGTTTCATGAGAGGCTTTCTCCATTTAAAACCTCCACTGCACACTCCTGCCGCTGCTTGGGACCTTAATGTGGTTTTGGGACGGCTCATTAAACCTCCGTTTGAGCCTCTCCACTCCTGCGATCTCCGCTATCTCACCTGGAAGGTAGTTTTTCTTCTTGCAATCACGTCTGCTCACGGAGTTAGTGAATTACAGGCATTAGTTACCTATCCGCCTTACACTATGATTCTGCATGACAGGGTAGTGCTCCGCACTCACCCTAAATTTTTGCCGAAGGTAATGTCGGAATTTCATATTAGCCAATCTATTATCCTACCTACCTTTTTTCCTAGGCCCCATTCCAATTCAGGAGAATAGGCTCTGCATTCCCTGGACTGCAAACGTGCTCTAGCTTTCTATCTGGACCGCACGTCCACCCACAGAAAATCCACTCAATTGTTTGTTTCTTTTGATACCATCAAATTGGGAAATCCTGTGGGTAAGCAGACCCTGTGAGGGAGTCAGTTGGACCGTTAGATGATCGCGGGGTTAAAGGGGCACTAAGAGAAGATAAGACCATCGCGGAAAGATTAAATGATTTCTTTGCTTCAGTGTTTACTGAAGAGGATGTTGGGGAGGTACCCGTAATGGAGAAGGTTTTCATGGGTAATGATTCAGATGGACTGAATCAAATCACGGTGAACCTAGAAGATGTGGTAGGCCTGATTGACAAACCGAAGAGTAGTAAATCACCTGGACCGGATGGTATACACCCCAGAGTTCTGAAGGAACTGAAAAATGAAATTTCAGACCTATTAGTAAAAATTTGTAACCTATCATTAAAATCATCCATTGTACCTGAAGACTGGAGGATAGCAGATGTAACCCCAATATTTAAAAAGGGCTCCAGGGGCGATCCGGGAATCTACAGACCGGTTAGCCTGACTTCAGTGCCAGGAAAAATAGTGGAAAGTATTCTAAACATCAAAATCACAGAACATATAGAAAGACATGGTTTAATGGAACAAAGTCAACATGGCTTTACCCAGGGCAAGTCTTACCTCACAAATCTGCTTCACTTTTTTGAAGGAGTTAATAAACACGTGGATAAAGGTGAACCGGTAGATGTAGTATACTTGGATTTTCAGAAGGCGTTTGACGAAGTTCCTCCTGAGAGGCTTCTATGAAAAGTAAAAAGTCATGGGATAGGTGGCGATGTCCTTTCGTGGATTGCAAACTGGCTAAAAGACAGGAAACAGAGAGTAGGATTAAATGAACAATTTTCTCAGTGGAAGGGAGTGGACAGTGGAGTGCCTCAGGGATCTGTATTGGGACCCTTACTTTTCAATATATTGATAAATGATCTGGAAAGAAATACGACAAGTGAGATAATCAAATTTGCAGATGACACAAAATTGTTCAGAGTAGTTAAATCACAAGCAGATTGTGATAAATTGCAGGAAGACCTTGTGAGACTGGAAAATTGGGCATCCAAATGGCAGATGAAATTTAATGTGGACAAGTGCAAGGTGATGCATATAGGGAAAAATAACCCATGCTGTAGTTACACGATGTTAGGTTCCATATTAGGTGCTACAACCCAAGAAAGAGATCTAGGCGTCATAGTGGATAACACGTTGAAATCGTCGGTTCAGTATGCTGTGGCAGTCAAAAAAGCAAACAGAATGTTGGGAATTATTAGAAAGGGAATGGTGAATAAAATGGAAAATGTCATAATGCCTCTATATCGCTCCATGGTGAGACCGCACCTGGAATACTGTGTACAGTTCTGGTCGCCGCATCTCAAAAAAATATATAGTTGCAATGGAGAATGTACAGAGAAGGGCAACCAAAATGGTAAGGGGATGGAACAGCTCCCCTATGAGGAAAGGCTGAAGAGGTTAGGGTTGTTCAGCTTGGAGAAGAGATGGCTGAGGGGCGATATGATAGAGGTCTTTAAGATCATGAGGGGTCTTGAACGAGTAGATGTGAATCGGTTATTTACACTTTCGGATAATAGAAGGACTAGGGGGCATCCCATGAAGTTAGCAAGTAGCACATTTAAGATTAATCGGAGAAAATTCTTTTTCACTCAACGCACAATTAAGCTCTGGAATTTGTTGCCAGAAGATGTGGTTAGTGCAGTTAGTGTAGCTGGGTTCAAAAAAGGTTTGGATAAGTTCTTGGAGAAGTCCATTAATGGCTATTAATCAAGTTTTCTTAGGGAATAGCCACTGCTATTAATTGCATCAGTAGCATGAGATCTTCTTGGTGTTTGGGTAATTGCCAGGTTCTTGTGGCCTGGTTTGGCCTCTGTTGGAAACAGGATGCTGGGCTTGATGGACTCTTGGTATGACCCAGCATGGCATTTCTTATATTCTTATGTTCCGTATGTCTTGTGCTTAACACTGTGCCTGCGCAGCTGCAAGTGTCGAAGCACGCTGGCACAGGAAGCACTGTTAGTATTGGGAGGAAGCAGGAAATGAAGTTGTGGCAGACAGCAACCGTGGCGCGGAACTAAGTCCCTAGTGGTGGTGGTGCCGACGCAGCGGCGCCCTTTAGATCTGGCGCCTATGGCCATAGACTAGCTATGCACTCCTAATAAGATGCAAGCATCATTAGGGGAACATTGGGCAACCAAACAGCATACCATTGCTGATGTTAGAATCAAGAAGAGGGGGTGACATTTCACGTCCGTTGTAAAGATGGAATTGTGCTTTATTTTTAACTGGGGTACCTTAGAACCCGATGGTTTGAATCTAGGGGTGGAGTGGGCGGCTTTTTTTTTTTCCATATTCAATAAACTCTATAATGTTTTGTATATGTCCATTATTGTATATGGTACATAGTATTAATTTTTTTACAAATTTGCTTTTATTAATTTTTGCAAACTAGTTGCACAACATTTTTAGTGCAACATATTTTGCGATTGATAGATGTTTATATACACTTGTATTTTAAAGGGTTTACTCCTTCTGATGGTGATTTGATTTATAGATTTCTTAATTGTGCTGTCATTATTTCTAGTTTGTTTTTGTCTATGTGTCCATTTAGTGCGTGAAGTTGTTTTAGGAAACAATTAACTCTTGGATACTTAATTGCGTCTATTCTGTTATGTCGCTAGTTGATCCAATCTCTTGTGTGCCAGGCGGTTTAAAAGAGACTGATTTTTGTGTGCATGCACAGTGTTTTTTGCTATGGTGTGAATACCTGCACGCAGCCTGCAATGTTGAAACAGCAGAATACCCTTAGTTCGGTGACACTTGCAGAGCATAGACAGAACAGTTGACCACAAATTACAAATATCTAGACAAAAACTGAAAGGAAAACCCCCAAGAAGCCAGACTCTTTATGCAGTATAAAACTGAAAAGCTTATTTCCTCTCTTTTCCCAGTGCACAGCAGCTTCCTTCCTTCAATGCCCAGAACCCCCCTCCCACCCAGTCTCTATCTTTTCCCCCCACTGCCCCCACCAGAGGATCAGCAATGGGGAGAGAACCAGGGAGGAGAGGTCTGGGAGTGGGGAGAGCAAATGGAAGAATCTGGGGAGGGATTTCTGGGTATAAGAGAGAGCATTCAGGACTGAGGGTGAGAGAGAGAGAAGCTAGAGATGGGGTAAGGATGTGAAAGAGAGCAGGACTAGAGTAAGGATTGGGACAGCTCTTTCTTCCTCTTCACCCATCCCATAAGAACATAAGGAATGCCATGCTGGGACAGACCAAGGTCCATTGAGCCGAGCATCCTGACTCTGACAGTAGCCAATCCAGGTCAAAAGTTCCTAGTAGATCTTATAAAGCAGATCTAATTTCCCTTACTCCCAGAAATAGCAATAGCTTTCCTTAGACTACCTGGCTAATAATGGGGCCGATGCAATACAGTGCGCTCAGCCCGCTATCGGACGCGGGTTAAATAGGCACTAATCCACCCCCTAATGCAGTAGGGGGATTAGCGCCTATTTAACGCATGCCCGACACGGCGTGAATGAGTTAGCGCTCATCACATGCAAGTTCATGTGAATGAGGCTATTACTCATTCACTCCAAATCCAAAAAGATAAATGTGTGTCTCAGACGCACATTTATTGCTCAGATATTAACGCCTGCCTGGAGCGCATTGAAAAGAAGTACAATAATAACTCGGCGGCTGTTTTCATTACTGGCAGACAGGCCGGTTATGAAAACCGAGGCCGAGTTTACCGACGTTGGCCTTCATAACCGGCAGCCACGGCGGATCGCGTTAGTAAGGAGGCGCTAAGGTCGAGCAAGCGACCCTAGCGCCTCCTTCCTAGCATGACCCCCTAATTTACATATTGCATGGCACCCCCCTTGCGGGCACCATGCGTGCCCAATGTGTTATGGACTTTGTCTATTAAAGACAGCTATTGCTATCCCTGGAAGTAACAGCAAATAAATGGCTTGCCAGCACTCCCCAGCTAGCTAATCAACAAACTCTGAACCCCTCCCACAGCGAATATCACCCCTAGACAACCTCGACTCCTCTCCCCCAGTCATTCTCAAGCCTTGACCATCCTAGCCACTCCCAGCCTCAGATAACTCCCTCCCCAGCCAGTCTTCAGCCTCAGACCCCCCCCTCCCCAACCACGTTCTAGCCACAGACCCTCCCCCCAGTCACTATCTCCCCCTAAGCCAGTCTCCAGACTCAGACCTGGCCTCCCCTCCCCAGCCAGTCTCCTGCCACATGTCTCTCCAATCAATGCCAGCCCGTTTCCAGCCTTGGAACCCCCTATCTTCAGCAGCTTACCATGGTGCAGTTTCTCCTCCTCCCAAGGTACTGACTGCTGTCTGACATTGCTTGGTTCTTTGTATGCTTGCACTGGTCTTACAAGATATACAGATCAGTACAAGAGATCTCACTCTTATATGCATGTCTCATGAGACCAGCACAAGCCTGCAGAACAAGACAAGCAGTGAGCACTTCCGGGATGGCCTCTGGAAAAAGTTGGATGGTCCAGGGTCTGGGTGGCAAGCCCTGTTCCAATATCTGTGCTATGCATTGTAAATAGAGTAGCTGGTTAACAGGTAGTGGAAGTAGAATTTATAGTTTGTTTAGGAGAGGATCTATAATTCCTAGGATAATAGTATGGTTAAAGTAGGATCAGTGCTAGTAGATAGGGCCAGATGATTCAGATGGGTACCTAGTAAAGTGCATTGTTCATTTGCAGGGAGTTTAGATTTCAGGTTAGGGTGTTGGCTGTGGTCTGAATGGAAGAGTCTTGTTTTTAGTAAAACTTTCTCAAAGCTACTAGGTTTGGGTTTATCTGATAGCTGGGTAGAAGGAAGTTCCATAGGATTCCTCTTCCTGCTGCTCAGAAGGCATAATTCCTTGGGAGCTGGGTCAACCAGTTGGGATTGTGATATTCAGTGCAGAGGGCAGGAAGGTGTATATTGGTTGAGGTGGCAACTGAGAAGGAAAGCTCGAAAAGACCTTGTAGGCTTTTAAATTTGGCATAGTAGAGCATTGGGAGCCAGCAGAGGGCTGGGGTGATCTTGTCATATTTGCTTACATTCATCATCCTCCCAACTGCAGTGTTTGTATGAGTTGCAACCCTTTATTTGGTTTAGAGGGAGTTCCAATGTTGCAGTAAATCTGGCGGGGATCACACAGGCATCGATGGCTGCTTCAAAGGCAAAGTCTTCAAGAAGATGCCAGAGCTGTAGAAGTTGTAGTTGGAAGAGAGCTGTTTTAGTCACTGTAAGGACTTGAGCTTCAGCAGTGATTTTAAAGTCTAGTAGGAATCCTAGGCTCGGGAGATGGTCGCTGTAGGGGAGGGCTATGTCTCCTAGAGTTGCTTTTGACTACAGGTAGCTGGGATCTTCCTTCCCAATACCCAGTTCTTTGGTCTTTTGTGGGTTGAGTTTCAGTTTGTTTAGATGTGGCCAGGCAGCAATTCTTTCTAAGCAGTTGTTGAGGTTGTTAATTGTTCTGTCTGAATCTGTACTGATTCTTACAGGGAGTGCAAATAAGGATCAGCAAGATGGCAGTGAGACTGACTCAGAAGGAAGAGCTTTAAAAAAAAATGTTAACTATCATCTCTAAGGAATGAAATAAATCAGGTGTTTGTTTCCTTGTTACCAGTATCTCTGTATAATTATACACACAGGTAAACTCTCATTCAGTTTCCTACATGAAGACAGGCTTGATTCTGAAATCCAAAACATTTATTGAAAAACAACCTGGAAAACAGAAAACATACTAGTGGATGAAATGGAAATAAGATTAACTGGAACGGTCTCTGAACTGTGTCACAACTGGATTGAAGCCTTCTTTGAATATTTGGCTGAACTGGTATGAAACAAAATACTTTCTGTTGACTCTTGAGAGACAAATGTAACAAGAATGGTAGGCTTAGACGAGGGCTGCTGAAAATGGAAGATCCTCATACAGTGACGTGAATCTCCCAGAACACACTGCTTCTGCCCTTAAACTTACCCAATCAGAGCAAAGTTTACACATTTTTGTGTTTAGACAAATGCACAACAAATTCTAAAGCAGTTTTTCTTCACAAGCACTGTGGGGCAGTAAAATACAGACAAATGTTCTGTGTATACAGAACAGCAATTTAATACAAAAGGCGATCTTAATGACTGTGCTTTAACCACCATCTGAACTATTTAATGACAAAATTGCTAAGAGTGGTGTTTTAAGGATGGCAAATCCAAAAAAAAAAAAAAATTACAGAAACACAGAGGTGAACTTGAGTTCCCTTTAATCCTTACCATACATATACTGAATTAGAAATACTTCATAGAGTTTTAATTTGTTTCTTGGCTCTCCATTTCTCCCCCTGTTGGGAGTTTTTCTTGGCTCTCTGATCACCTGAACCCATAAATACAACAGCACACTAATCATAGAGACGGGGTGCAAATCTTCTTAATGTGACGTCCTGGTCTAGAAGTCACTTTGGGATACATTTTGAAACCCATTTAGCCATCTATTGACAGGTAGGAGCCTAGATCAAAGATTGGTAAAGTTATCTGGGGCTGGGCAGCCACAGGGGATGGGGTGTGGTAGAGAGAGGGACTTTAGAAGCCTAATGCTGATTTTTTTTCAGCACTAGATGCCCAAGTCTAGGTGTAGAGCTTGCTACCTTAAACCTGGCCAGCTATTCCAAAACTGAAAGACGGTGATCCCTGCTTCCCTCCCACTCAGCAAATGAAGACATTTTCCCAATAGCCTCATTGATTTCCCTCATAGCCACCTTATCAACAAATTAAAAAAAAAATCGGACTTCTGGTGATGACATCACAGCGGTAGAAAGCATTTTGCACTTACTTCCTAGGGGCCAGCAGAAAAGATAAAAATAAATGCTATAATTTTAAGTCGGGAAATAAATACTCACTGAATTAAAAAGCCGAGTTCATGGACAATTCTGTCATCAAGGAATCGAGTGACATGGCAAACCCATCAAAAAGAATCGGAATGGATAAAAGTGTGGCTGTGGCAGAAGAGAAAATGGCATCAGAGTTAGGCCCAAGCCTGGAGCGATTATCTGAACAATGATAAAAGAACTCACCAAGGCTGTGACAGCAGCAGTTACAGATCAACTCCAGGAATTACAATCCTCGGAGATGGGCTACAAGAAAACTTTGAAAGTTACAATGCGGCGATCACTGAACTTTGTGCATTTTGAAAGCATGCATGTCACGTTCACAGAATTGAAGGCCAAAAATATGAGCATGGAAGAAAAAGGTGATGATCTTGAGAAAAGAAATAGATGTAATAATTTGGAGTACCAGAAACACAGAAACATAGAAATGATGGCAGAAAAGGGCTAAATGGTCCATCCAGTCTGCTCAGTAAGCTTATGGTAGTATCTGCTGTGCCGTATAGGTTACCCCCATGCTTATCTGTTTCTCAGACCATAAAAGTCTGGGCCCTCATTGATTGCTATTCGAATCTAATTCCCTGTTACCCCTGTGCTTATCAGTTTCCCACACTAGGCTCCGTTGAATCCAAATCCCTGTTATGCCTTGCTGTTGAGGCAGAGAACAATGTTTGAGTTGCATCAAAGTATCAGTCTTATTGGTTAAGGGTAGTAACTGCTGCATCAGCAAGTTAACTCCATACTTGTTTCCCCAGACCATAAAAGTCGGGGGCCCTCAGTTGCTGAATGAATCCAATTCCTTTTTTCCTCTGCCATTGAAGCAGAGAGCAATGATGGAGTTGCATCAACAGTATTAAGGCTTATTTGTTAAGGGTAATAACCGCCTCACCAGCAAGTTCCCCCCATGTACTCTTTTCCTCATTTCCATCCTTTAGGCTTTATGGATCCACAGTGTTTATCCCATGCCCTTTTGAATTCTTTCACTGTTTTGGTTTTCACCACCTCCTCTGGAAGGACATTCCAGGCATCCACCATTCTCTCCATGAAGAAATATTTCCTGACATTGGTTCTGAGGCTTCCTCCTTGGAGTTTCATTTCATGACCTCTGGTTCTACTAATTTCTTTCCTACAGAAAAAAATCTGTTGTTGATTGTGCATCATTAAAACCTTTCAGGTATTTGAAGGTCTGTATCATATCTCCCCTGCACCTCCTCTTCTCCAGGGCATTCATATTTAGGTCCTTTAACCTGTCCTCATAAGTCATTTCATGGAGACCCCCCACCATTTTGGTTGCCCTTCTCTGAACCGCCTCCATCCTGTCTCTATCCTTTTTTAGATTATGGGCTCCAGAACTGAACACAGTACTCCAGGTGAGGCCTCACCAAGGATCTGTACAAGGGCATTATCACCTCCCTTTTTTTTTTTTTTTTACTAGTTATTCCTCTCTCTTTGCAGCCCAACATTCTTCTGGCTTTAGCTATCGCCTTGTCACATTGTTTCGCTGTATTCAGATTGCTAGATACTATCACCCCAAGGTCACTCTCGTGCTCTGTGCACATCAGCCCTTCACCCCATCACATACAGTTCTTTTGGATTACTGCACCCCAGATGCAGGACTCTGTACTTCTTAGCATTGAATTCCAGTTTCCATAACTTCGACCACTCTTCAAGCTTCCTTAAATCACATCTCATTCTCTCTACTCCTTCAGGCATGTCCACTCTGTTGCAGATCTTAGAATCATCTGCAAATAGACAAACTTTACCTTCTATCCCTTGTGCATTGTTGCTCACAAAGATATTGAATAGAACTAGTCCCAACTCCGATCCTTGTAGCACTCTACTTAACATCGGTCTCTCCTCAGAGTAGGTTCCATTCACCATCACACACTGTCTTCTGTCCGATAACCAGTTTGTAATCCAGGCCACCACCTTGGCGCTCATTCCCAAGCTTCTCATTTTATTCACAAGCCTCCTGTGTGGGACAGTATCAAAAGATTTGCTGAAATCCAAGTAGATCACATCAAGCGCTCTTCCTTGATCCAGTTCTTTAGTCACCCAATCAAAAAAAACCAATCTGACAGGACCTTCCACTAATGAATCCATGCTGTCTGAGGTCCGGTAATCCTCCTAACTGTAGATTGTTCACTATCCTTTCCTTCAGCAGAGTCTCCATTAATTTGCCCACCACCGAGGTGAGGCTAACCAGCCTGTAGTTTCCAGCCTCCTCTCTGCTCCCACTCTTGTGGAGCAGGACCACCACCGCTCTTCTCCAATCACTCGTCACCACTCCCATTTCCAGGGATCTATTGAACAGGTCACGCAGCAGACCCGCCAGCTCTGAGCTCCCTCAGTATTCTGGGATGTACCTCATCTGGCTACATGGCCTTGTCCACTTTCAGTTTTCCTAGCTCTTCCCATATAGTCTCTTCTGTAAACAGTTTTTCATCCATCCCATCTCCACCAATAGTTTTATTAACCAGCAAATGCCCTTCTCCAGGGTCTTCTTTAGTGAACACTGAACTGAAGTATTTGTTTAGTATTTCTGCCTTTTCTTCATCTCTCTCTACACCTTGATCATTGTCACCTTTCAATTTCACTATACCACTCTTTAATTTCACTATACCACTCTTTTCTCTGATATATCTGAAAAATATTTTGTCTCCTCTCTTTACCTCTTTGTCAATCCTTTCTTCTGCCTGACTTTTAGCTTTCTTGATGTCCTTCTTCGTCTCCCTCAGTTTCAAGCGATAGTCTTCCCTGTGTTCCTCATTTTGGGATCCTTTATATTTATTGAATGCTGCTCTTTGAGAACCAGATTGGTTTCTTGTTTCTCTTACTTTTGTTTACTTTTCTAACATATAGATTTGTTGGCTTTGTAATTGCTCCTTTTAGTTTGGCCCACTGTTGTTCCACCTCACCCATTTTCTCCCAATCTTCTAATTCCATATCCAGGTACGTCCCCATTTTGAAAAAGTCATATTTTTGAAATTCAAAACCTGGGTCTTTGTGTGACTTCTTTGCATCCTATTTGCGATATCATCCCATACTGAGAGAAAGGCCACATTGTATCACCTCAGGAGGCAAGCAGTGCTACACAGACATCTCGTCTTTCTGATATCTTCTTTCCAACTTCTCTTCTTTTCTTTTTTTTTTTTTAACTCATAGGTAATTCCCTGAAGGAAAATGCAGGTCCACCATCTGCTGGAGACGGAGAATACTGGTGGGTTGATGTTGTGGGCAGAACTATATAGCCATGGCATCAGCTTTATCTCCATCTCCATCTGCTGGCAGAAGTGCATAACCCATTTGTTGGGACTGACTTGCCCGAATGCTGAGGAATGAACAGTTTATTATAAATTAGTCTATGGTTATTCTAAAGTATAATATTCCCTTGAGTGGCATGGATGGGTGTTTGGGTTATGAGTGGGATAAATATGTGATATGAAATATTGTGTTCTGGCAAAACTATATTACAGTGAGTTATATTATAGTTGATTATCTTGTTGTTACAATAAGATTTGTTGTATGTGAATGATTACTCACTTTAATAAAAACATTTGGAAAAACAAAAACCCCTCCTTAGACTCCATCCTGCATGCCTTATTAGTAAAAAAACAAAAATAACAAAAAAAAAAAGGCTTCCTCCCAGCCCTTGATCAGCAAATAAAATTTCCCTTTTTTCCCTAGCAGCTCCTCTCTCCAACTCTCCACCCCTCCAAAACCTGTACTTGTGATGCCAGACAGTCTCTTCCAGCAGCAGAAGGGGTGCAAGAACTCCCCTGCCAGTCCCATGAATCGCTGCTGCTTTGCCATGCTGGCAGGAGGGCTCGGAAGATGGGGATCCTTCACAACCATAAGTGTAGATGCAGCAGAGGTGATGGGTGGGTCTGAGGGGCTCTTGAGGTAGGGGGAGATGGGAGGAGGGCAGTTGAGGGGACTTTTTCATTTGCTAACGGGGTAGGGCAGGTAGTTCCTGGCCTGGGATAAAATTAGAAGTAGGCCGCTCAGCAACCAGCCGCCCGAGGTCATTTTGGACTAACCTTGCTGGCTGTCCTTAGTAGCTCTGTGAAAATGTACCCCTTTGTAAAAATAAAATCCTCCACATGCCGTCAAGGAAGCTGTAAATCACAGCTGCTTGGTTTACTGGCCAAAAATCACTTTTTATGCAGAATCTTAGCAGAGGCCTTCCTCTTGCTAGCCACGCCGGCTCCTGAAAGAATAATTTGAAACCTCTCTTTTTCACTCGGAAGGGCCTTCTGTAAAAGGTATAACCTCTCTTTTCCTAATCTCTCAGAGACTTCACATCCTAAAGAAGATCCTCTGCTTTGCATCTAAACTAGCAGGGTGCGGCATAATCGGCTCTGTTGAGGCACGCCTGATTACTAATGGTTTTTGACTTTATGGCTATGAATGACACAACAAAATCCAAAGCTTTGAAAAAAAGAAAAAAAACCCCCAGTAAATAAGAGGGAATGCTGGTGGTTTGTGTTTGCTGTAAGTATATAATCTATTTAAAACACTGTGCTCTGCTCTCAATCAACCGACTTATTTACACAAATCAAATCGCTTCTGTATTATAAACAGGCAGCCACATCGTCCAAGCTAAAAATGGATGGCTTTAGTTGTCTACATTGGCCTCGGAAAGGATGTATCCAGTATGTGCTAGAAGCTTCTCAGCAATGGAGTCAACCTGGATGGGGGATTTTGCTGGCAGTAAGGGAAGCTGGAGCCACAGGGCCCGGCCCTACCAGGAGCTCGAGCCACAGGGCCTACAGCAAGGGAAGCTGCAGTGAGTTAAAGCCAAAGAGCCTGCAGTTTAACGTTTCCACGGGCTCTGCGTCAACAGGTGGCCTGTGCGGCAGAGATTGACAAGAAACAAGCACAGGATATGTCAGTGAGAGCTGTAGCAGTAGTTCATTTAAATTCATGGGGTTTTTTTTCGTACTGCTGATGAACCTCTTTAAATGAAGTGAGCGGCACTAAAATCAGGATAGTAGCAGTTTGGGACACAAAGGCGCTTAGCAAAATCCTTTACAAGCATTTTTTCAATTTATTTATTTATTCACATGCTCAACCTTTCAAGCCCAGAACAGGCTACAAACCGATATAAATGACCAAAATAGTGATCCATGCAACACACAATTTCAAATAAAATTTGACATTGAGAACTTACTCCATGAAATAAAATAATGATAGAAAATAATCTATTTTATGTGGAGACTGCTGCAGTAGAGTTACCACAATTCACCTCTCCAGTGCTCTCGGTGTCTGAAGCTTACTGATGTGCCAATGTGTATGTCTGATAGCTTTTAACTGGCAATGACAAAAGCATGTTCGTCACTATTCAGCATTTTATTGACTAAAGAGGTGAGGGAGGAGGCACAGTGTAACAAGACTGGAAGCTATCAGCACTGGGGAAAACTTCCCCACGCTTTCACTTGCTTATAAGGTTGTGACTGGATGGCTGTTTGCAAATTAATCATACTGGGCAGTAACGGTGCATAGATGTATCAGCACCAACAGCTGGTTTCTTTTATTTTTAGAACAGCAGGACCACTGCTTTGTAATGCTTAAGATTACATTTTTATCTATGATACAGCACGAACAGATCCCAATATCGTCAGTGTAAAATTTTCCTTGGAGTAGAATATCATGACTACTCTCAGCAGAGCCTTGGCGTGCCTATGGACAATATGGCCACGGCCATAGGTGCCGCTACCAAACGGTGCCAACAAGAGCAGTGCAGCCGGCCACCGGTCGGTCCTCAGCAAAAGAAAAGCAGTGCTGCCCCGTCAAAATTGACGGCATGGTCGGCTCGGCCTCAGTAAGTGGAAAAGCAGCGCAGCCCCGCTGGCAATGCTGCTGATTCTGGCAAGGCTGTGCTGCTTTTCCACTTACTAAGGCAGCGCTTACCACACTGACAATTTCAGTGGGGCCACACTGCTGAGGAGGAGGCCCGCACCCTGTCGGAAGTAGTCCAATGCCCTGTGGCCAGAAGTCGTTCCCTTGGCCATGGGGACTGAAGAAGGAGATTGCTGCCTGCTACATCAAGGAGGAAGTGAGTGAGAGAGCATGTGTGTGGGAGAGTGAGAGTGAGCATGTGTGCTTGTGTGTGGGGAAAGTGAGAGAGCATGTGTGTGGGAGAGTGCGAGTGAGCATGTGTGCTTGTGTGTGAGAGCATGTGTGTGGGAGAGTGAGAGTGAGCATGTGTGCTTATGTGGAAGAGTGAGAGAGCATGTGTGTAGGAGAGTGAGCATATGTGCTTGTGTGAGAGAGTGAGAGAGCATGTGTGTGGGAGAGTGAGAGTGAGAGAAAAGCATGTATGCATGTGTGTGGGAGAGAGAGGGAGCATGTGTGCATGTGTGGGAGAGAGAGAGCATATGTGTGGGAGAGAGAATATATATATGGGAGAGTGAGAGAGAGATAGCATGTGCATGGGAAAGTGAGAGAGAGCATGTGTGTATGTGTGTGTGGAGAGTGCAT
The DNA here is from genome assembly GCF_901001135.1 of Rhinatrema bivittatum. Classification (NCBI taxonomy): domain Eukaryota; kingdom Metazoa; phylum Chordata; class Amphibia; order Gymnophiona; family Rhinatrematidae; genus Rhinatrema; species Rhinatrema bivittatum. The sequence goes on along the minus strand of NC_042618.1, from coordinate 41,665,112 downwards.
GTGTGTATGTATGTGGTGTAGGGAGAGAGAGTGTGTGTGTGCACAACTACCCCAATTACTGTTTGCCTGCTAATCCATGACAACTTTAGTGTATCTGGAAATCAAAAATTCCAAGGTATGGATAATGGGGAATTTTTTTAAAATCCTTCTTTTAATTGTTGGGTGTTATTTGATGTGTCTATTTTGAAATATTTTATTGATTTTTGGAAGATTTTTATATGTATTTTTAATTAATGAATGTTATTCTATTCATTAATTGTTTTTAATTATTCTTTTTATTGTTATGGTTTTACTAATTTTGTTTTATGAAGAATGGTAGTTTCTGTTCCTTACATTGTTGTAGTGCATACAGAATTTGGCTTGTTGCAGGTTCCAGTTCGGTTTTTGTCTGTACATTTCTATTTATACTGTATGAACTCTTTATTCTGAATTTGAGAATCTATCTGTGTTTACTATTCGGGGCGGATTTTAAGAGCCCTGCTCGCGTAAATCCGCCCGGATTTACGCGAGCAGGGCCTTGCGCGCCAGTGCGCCTATGTTCCATAGGCCTACCGGCGTGCGCAGAGCCCCGGGACTCGCGTAAGTCCCGGGGTTTTTCGAGGGGGGCATGTCGGGGGCGTGTTGGGGGGGTGGGGCCGATCGGCGCGGCGTTTTGGGGGCGGGACGTGGCGTTTCGGGGGCGGGCCCGGGGGCGTGGTTTCGGCCCGGGGCGGCCCGGGGGCGTGGCCGCACCCTCCGGAACCGCCCCCAGGTCGCGTCTCGGCGCGCTAGCGGCCCGCTGGCGCGCGGGGATTTACTTCTCCCTCCGGGAGGCGTAAATCCTCCGACAAAGGTAGGGGGGGGTTTAGATAGGTCCAGGGGGGTGGGTTAGATAGAGGAAGGGAGGGGAAGGTGAGGGGAGGGCGAAAGCGAGTTCCCTCCGAGGCCGCTCCGATTTCGGAGCGGCCTTGGAGGGAACGGTGGCAGGCTGCGCGGCTTGGCGCGCGCCGGCTACACGAAATCGGCAGCCTTGCGAGCGCCGATCCAGGATTTTAGCAGATACGCGCAGCTACGCGCGTATCTTCTAAAATCCAGCGTACTTTTGTTTGCGCCTGATGTGCCAACAAAAGTACGCGAAGGCGCACTTTTTTAAAATCTACCCCTTAGTGTGCAGTTTATATGTAGGGATCTACAGCAGCTTGGATTGTTCTGTTTTCCTAATAGGGGGTTTATTACTATTTTAGGACTGGTGTAATATTTGTGGTATTAATTTTCATAGGCAGGGTTGTGGCTGTTTAAGTGCTAGCAGTTAGTGCTGTTTTGATATAGAAATTATTTTTTCTCATGGCTCTCTGAAGGTCATGCCCATGCCCAAGACGCATTACAGTAGGCCTAATACCATATGGATTCCAAGTGTCTCTTGCTTTTTGCAGGGTTTTCTGGTTGGCACCTCAGCAGTGCATGTAAATATAATATGCATATTGTAAGTGATATTTATACCTCAGAAGACTGTGCTTTGAATGTCCTTTTTCATGTAAAATCTGTATTATATATGCATAATTTTTAATTGCGTGTGAGGAGGGTGTGATGGGGTGGATGGGGGGGGGGGGGTGCAAGGCTGTAAAGTTTTCCGAGGGCCTCTAATATCCTTGCACTGGCCATGGGCATTGCTGCTCTACAAACATTTAACAGAATCTCCCACCTCGTGGTGTCGTGTCTTGTGTAACGGGGGAGGGTGCAAATTTTCACTTGGCCATAGGCACTAAATTGCCTGGCTACATCTCTGACTTTCAGTTAGCCAGGGCAGAGTCTAAACATCCAAGCATGACTTTCCTCAAGGGCCAATAGCCTGTACCATCAGGACCCCTATAGCTGTATCAATTAAAAGTAAAACAGTGAGACAAAGCAGCGGCCAGATCCAGAACAATGCTGAGATGCAGAGAGAGGCGCAAACCCAGCAGAAAAAAAAGGGGGTGGGGTGAAAATGCCTTTATGGATGAGGCCTCACCAGGAATAATGGAGATCACATCTCAAAAGATAGAGAGGGCAGGGGCGAGGCTTCCAGTTGGCAAATTAGGCGGGTGCCTAGAGTGCCAAAATGTTAGGGGCGGCAAAATCCCAACACCACAAGGCCCCAAGGGTTTTTTTGTTGTCATTTACTAAGTTACTATGTTAAGTACCACCAAAACAAAACAAAAGTGTACATTTTTCAGTAAAAACAGTGTTCCAGTATTAAAGTAATTTAATTTTTTAAGCACTTTTTAAGATGTGTCAAGAATTCTTAGGGAATGCTTTAGGCTGTCCAGACACACAGATAACTTCCACCAAACTGCACAGACCAGGGGGAGATAGGTTCAACCCTGATCCTACAAATGATGCTATTGGAAACAGTACAGATGAGGTGCAGGTTACTTTCAACAGGGTAACTTTGAAAAAATGCTAGAAAAATCCAGGCATTGGCATGATTCTCAATTGCTTCCTTGTTATCTATTAAGATTTTATATTCCACTTCAGGTACTTCCCTAGAGGGCTTATAATCTAATTTTGTACCTGAGGCAATAGAAGTTAAAGTGATTTGACCAAGGTCACAAGGAGCAACAGTGGGACTTGAACTCTGATCTCCATGGGGCATAGCCCATTGCTCTAACCACTAGGCTACTCCTCCATTCTCATAGCTGCCTATCTAGCCATACTTACATTAAACTCAGATTTACTTCAATAACTTTTTGTTGAATTACAGTACCCATGAAGCATGTCGTATAACTTTTATACTGGAACCAGCATTTCTACAGTATAAAAGCTACTAGCCAGATAAACTAATAAGGTGCAGAAAAATGCTGAATGACATTGCAGTTTATATTCACTAACTCCTATCTAAGCATCTGTTAACTCAAATATTGAGGTGATCAACCATGTTTATTAATGGAAAATAAATCCAGCACAAAGTTTATCATTCACAAGGTGCTTGCAGAGACAGATGGTCCTGGAGATGGGAACTTCTTCTGTACAATTCTACTCACAATGTAAACACTCAAATGGAAATAAAAACGCAGTTAACAAGAGCAAATGTTTATATCTTACATTCTGTTGGTGTATTTGCTATGATTCTTTTACTAATGGGGCGGATTTTAAGAGCCCTGCTCGCCTAAATCCGCCCAAAACCGGGCGGATTTAGGTGAGCAGGGCCCTGCGCGCTGGGAAGCCTATTTTACATAGGCCTACCGGCGCGCGCAGAGCCCCGGGACTCGCGTAAGTCCCGGGGTTCTCCGAGGGGGGCGTGTCGGGGGGGGCGGGCCCGGTCGTCGCGGCGTTTAGGGGGCGTGTCGGCAGCGTTTTGGGGGCGGGTACGGGGGGCATGGCTACGGCCCAGGGCGGTCCGGGGGCGTGGCCGTGCCCTCCGTACCCGCCCCCAGGTTGCTGCCCGGCGCACAGGAGGCCCGCTCGCGCGCGGGGATTTACTCCTCCCTCCGGGAGGCGTAAATCCCCGGAGAAAGGTAAGGGGGAGGTGTAGACAGGGCCGGGCGGGTGGGTTAGGTAGAGGAAGGGAGGGGAAGGTGAGGGGAGGGCGTTAGAGGATTCCCTCCAAGGCCGCTCCGATTTCGGAGCGGCCTTGGAGGGAACGGGGGTAGGCTGCGCGGCTTGGCGCACGCCGGCTATACAAAATCCATAGCCTTGCGCGCGCCGATCCAGGTTTTTAGTAGATACGCGCGGCTCCGCGCGTATCTACTAAAATCCAGCGTACTTTTGTTTGCGCCTGGAGCGCAAACAAAAGTAGGCTATTCGCGCTCCTTTTAAAATCCGCCCCAATGTGTTTGCATTCCTATTCGTGGATGTTATACCTTCCAAACATGTTTATAAAGTGTATTTGGAATATCATCTGCGACGTGGACAATATTTACAGACCAATTATGGCAAATTAGTCCTCTCTTCTGCAACAATCAGCAAAAGACACAAAAAGGGGTTGAACTAGTCAGCCAAATAAATTAAGCACAGGAACAAATCTCTAGGGGACAGAGACTAAGATCCCTTGAGCCGCTCAAATGCTTTAAGGCGGCCTAAAGAAAAATACAAACATACGGGCCGATACAGTAAGGTGCGGTAGAAAGGGGTGTGTTAGTGCCGGGCGCACCCACGTTTGCCGCATGCACAGTTTGAAACCATACCGCTCGATACTGTATTTAAATGGCATGCAACTGCAAGCCGCATCCAACGCGCGTCCAGGAAGCGCAATCCATTTTACTGTATAGGCGCTATACAGCGCCTATACAGTATCCTGGGTGCGCTGGTACCTGTCATTTCAAATGACATTTGAAATGACAGGTACCAGGAAGTGGATACAGGAGAAGGGCTGACTGACCCCCTAACTCCCCCCAAACTTTCCGCCAGCCCCCGCTCACCAGCCCTGGCCGCGTCCATCTCCCGCGCTGACAGCTCCGGAGCAGCCCCAGCCAGCCCCGCTTCACTGACTGACCCCCTAACTCCCCGGGACAAGACCGAAGTGAATCGTGCAAACTTTCCGCCAGCCCCCGCTCACCTGCCCTGGCCGAGTCCATCTCCCGTGCTGACAGCTCCGGAGCAGCCCCAGTCCTCTCTCCCCTCCTCCCGGGGACAGCCGGCGGCGAGAGCGGCTTCAGCAGCCCGGGGCGGATCGGGCGCTCCCCATGGTTCCCTGTTCTCTAAAACGTAATGAGTGCACTCCGTGACCTCAGACGTCGCACGGCTGGATGTCCGTGACCCGTGAAATTTCGTCTCGGCTTGCCTGACGCTCCACACTAATGCAGGGGTAGGGGTAGGTGGTAAATTAGCAGGTTAAATGCGCGGCAAAACTGCAGATTTAAAAAGTGATAATCGGGGCGCGCGTTACTGTATGGGAGGGAATAGCTAATCCGATCGTTTACATCTCATATACATGCCGTGGGCGGAAGGGGTTACCCGTAGATTTAAAGAGGCGGTAAGGATGGGTTGAAAGGGAAAGTGAATCGCAGGTAGGACTAACGCGGCCAAATTGTGAGTAGAAAGCGGGTTAGAAGCAGGGTAACCGCGGCCGCACTTTACTGTATCGGCCTGATAGTGGGTAGAATGATGTCATCAAAGTAAGTAAATAACTTTCTATGCTTTATACGACAACAGCATCTGTCCGAAATGGACCAATCATAACTTATGATTAAATCCAAGCAACAAGATGGGGAAACTACCAGCAAAGATTGAAATGATACACTTCTGATTTTATCCAAGGTAGCTGGGCAGGAGGGGGTTTCCAGGGCTGCAGGAGACTCATTTTGGGTTTTTTTGTTTGTTTTGTAAATGCCATGAATATGAAAATACCCAAAAAGTTCAGGTATTTTCATAGAAGGTCATTTTTGATTCGTATCATTCAGAAAGAAATGAAAATAGCCTCCTTGATTGCATTCTTTGCATTTGTTTCAGATGAATGCACATCCCTAGCTCACATTCTGCCTCACCTTCATGTAGTACTACAAAAATTTGAAAAGAAGACATATCTTTTAAACATCAAAATGGATCTTTGGCATCCGGTAAACACAAGTGTTTCTTTTCCCCCCTCATCAGTGATTTTCATCACCTTTAGAGATTCAGTATGTTTACTTTTACATTCAGACTGTTTAATTAACACAAAAAAATTAGTAGCTGATTGCAGTCCCTTCCTATAGTAACAGGTATATCTCCTAAGAGAAATAGGATTTGAAAACTGAATGCTTCTAAAAATATTCTATGCCAGCGATTCTCAACCGGTGTGTTGCAAGACACCAGTGTGCAACCAAGCACCGGCAGGTGCATCACATGCTACCCGCAGCCGATGGGCTGAAGACCGAAGCTGCTGGCCGCTGCCAGAGACCAGGCTGGTGGGGCCAGAGATCAGAGCCACTGACCACTGTTGGATACCAGGCCAGCAGGGCTGAAGAGTGGAGCTGTTCAGCTGGGGGCCGGTGTGTGTGTGTGTGTGTGTGTGTGTGTGCATGCGCGCGTATGTATTTGATACAGAGAGGGTGCTTGTTTGTGTGGTGTGATTGTGAGATGGGGAGGGTGCTTGTGTGTGTTTTTTGTGGTGTGGTGTATGTGGGAGGGGGAGGGTGCTTGTGTGTGTGGTGTGCATGTGAGAGGGGAGGGTACTTCTGTGTGTGTATGTGAGCAAGGGAGGGTGCTTGTGTGTGTGTGTATGTGTGAGAGAGAGATGAAGCATGCTTCTGGCTGGCTGTGGCTGTGAGAGAGAGGGGGCATGTGTGTGTGTTTGAGAGCCTGTGTGTGTGTGTGTGAGAGAGAGAGAGCATTGTGTGATTGAGAGAGACTGGTCAGAGAGGTGACGTGTATGTGTGAGAAAGATTGATTAGGGAGGTGACTGGTGTGTGACAGTCTCTCCCTGACAGAGAGACTGGTCAGGGAGATGATTGGTGTGTGAGAGACAGAAACTGGTCCTGAGGGTGTGACTGATGTGTGTGTGTGTGTGTGTGTGTAAGAGAGAGAGGGTCAGAGACTGGTTGTTGTCCCTAAGGAAGAGGACCATGAGGACAGCTTCAGCAGCTTCTGCTGTGGTCTCCAAGGGAAAGGAGTAGGAGAACTGCTGGAGAGGGTTTAATATTTTTAGTGTTGCCTTCTTATCGGTAGGGTTGTTCCATTTGAGTGCATGCCATAATGCACCTGATAGATAGTTCTCACATGCGTGACACACTGAACACATAACAGTCAGAAGGCTAAATGTAAATGTACACTTTGCACCCACAGGACCCCCCTGCCCCCGACCCTCAGCAATGGATATAAAGCAGAACTAGAACATTCCCTGTACAAATCACCATACAAAAAAGATATTCTGGTGTTATCTCAATAACAGCAACACAAACTCCCTTTACTACCAGGCGCAAAAGTCCTACTTATAAAAAGACTGCAGTTCACCACCAATGTATATCCAATTGAGAAAGCTCAACAAATAAGGTGAGGTATTTTACTAGCCTACATGCTAGTTAAACATCTCACCTTGGTCATACATACAAGACTGACCTTCACCAAGTACAGAAAGACCACAAATTACAAATAAGGAGACAGAAACTGGAATGGAAACCCAAAAAGTCACTCTGCATGCAGTACAAAATTGGAGAAATGGAAACATTCAGGTCAATGCAGTATTGGCGTGCAGAAAGCAGGTGCTCAACGCTGAATGCCCACTTTCTTAACGCACGCCCAACCACCTCTCCTGGGGACCTGATGTTATGTTTCAAACTTTTTATTACATTTTCACAGAAACACATCGTTTACAGTCAGGAAGAGATGTGGAGGGGGAGGACCTGATGTTATATTCAAATGACTTGCCTTGCTAAATAAGACGCACTAGAGAAAAATGTGCGTCCCTGGCACCTCAGGCGACTAGGAGACATGGCTGGGAGGCCATGTCTGACCTGCCCTAAGCTCCCTTCCCCCAAGGTCTGGCCTTTGATTGGTCCTTTTCACTGACATGTAATGGTAAAGGGACCAATCGGCAATAAGTGAAGGAGCGAATAAATCAATATTAAAGGATTGGACACTGAATATTAATTTATTCACTCTTTCACTTATTGCCGATTGTTCCCTTCACTTTCACATGTCAGTGAAGGATAAGACTGACCTTCACCAAGTACAGAAAGACCACAAATTACAAATAAGGAGACAGAAACTGGAATGGAAACCCAAAAAAGTCACTCTGCATGCAGTGCAAAAGTACAGAAGGATTGGTCCTTTCACTGCTGGCGTTAATTTCTGAGCGTACAATTGTGCGGATTAGGCGCACAATTTTGTTCTGCATCATCATGTGATGAGTGCTATTTCAGATATCTACGCGGGTGGTTGGGTGTGCATTTTGGATGCGATAAACCCCCGTTTTGCTTCGGGGGTTATGGTTGCGTATCCAAAACGTGCGTTGAGCTGTGTGCTGCGGCCAGCGCACCATACTATATTGGCCTGATTGTACCAGGATCTGTAGTAATGCACACAAGCTAATCCGCACAAAGTTATACCTGCATTACGACATTCACTCACATGGAACAACCCTATCTATAAAAAGGCAACACTATAAATATTAAACTCGGCCCTAAACACCAATACTCCTTCAATTAGGAAAACAGAAAAAGCCAAGCTGCCATAGATTCCCACACAGAAATAACTGTAAAACAATATGAATAAATGTTTCAATACAGCTGATGAACAGAATAACATCTAACAATTAAAAAATCTTAAAAATTATTAAAAATTCTCCAAACACCAATAAAATATTTCAAATCAACAGACACAATACATAATCCCCAATAATTAAAATGGCAGTCAATCAAGAAAAATAAACTTAAAAAGCCACTTTTACTTACCCTCTCCAGCAGTTCTCCTACTCCTTTCCCTTGCAGGCCACACCAGAAGCAGCAGTAGCTGCTTAAGCTGTCCTCATGGTCCTCTTCCTCAGGGACAAAACCAGTCTCTGTCTCTCTCTCACACACATACACACACCAGTCACACCCTCTGGACCATTTTTTCTCTCACACACCAGTCATCTTCCCAAGTCTCTTACCCCCCCCCCCCCCCCCCCCCCCCCCCCCCACACACACACACACACACGTCACTCTCTGATCAGTCTCTCTCACATATACACAAGTCATCTCTCTGACCAGTCTCTCTCAATCACACAATGCTCTCTCTCTCTTACTTACAAACAGGCTTTCAGTCACACACATATTCTATTTCACTTACACACAGGCTGTCAATCAAACACTTACTCTCTATTTTACTTACACATAAACTCTCAATCACACACATGCTTTCTCTCACTTACACACAGGCTCTCAATCACACATTTTCTCTCTATCTCACTTACACACAGGCTCTCAATCACACGCATGCCCCCTCTCTCTCTCATAGCCTCAGCTAGCCAGAAACATGCTCTGTCTCTCACACACACTGACAGAAGCATCCTCCCTCTCTCACATACACACCACACACACAAGCACCCTCTACCTCTCACATACATATCACACACACACACACACCCACACCCACAAGCACCCTCCCCATCTCACATGCACACCACACACATGCACAAGCACCCTCCCCATCTCACATACACACCACACACATGCACAAGCACCCTCCCCATCTCACATACACACCACACACATACACAAGCACCCTCCCCATCTCACATACACACCACATATAAAGCACCATTCCCCTCTCACATATATACCACACACATACACAAGCACCCTCCCCATCTCACATACACACCACATATAAAGCACCATTCCCCTCTCACATATAAACCACACACATACACAAGCACCCTCCCCATCTCACATACACACCACACACATGCACAAGCACCCTCCCCATCTCACATACACACCATACATAAAACAGAAGCACCCTCCTTCTCTCACATACATACACACACAGACACAGAAGCACCCTCCCAATCTCAAATGCACACACACACTGGTATCCAGCTGAACAGCTCCAGTCTTCGGCCTCATCTCCAGCAGCGGCCAGCAGCTCTGGTCTTCAGCCCACCAGCTACAAGTAGCATGTGACACACCTGCCGGTGCTTGGTGATACAATAGTGTGTTGCAACACATCAGTCGAGAATCACTGGCTTAGTGGTTAGAACAGTTATCTGTGAACCAGGGCAGTCACAGTTCAAATCCTACTCTTGCTCCTTGTGACCTTGAGTAAGTCACTCTACTCTCCATTGCCTCAGGTACAAACTTAGGGATGTATTTACTAAAGGTATTCTCCCATTCTGTGTCTAAAGGGAAAAATGCTTAGTAATTGTAAACCTGCTAGGAGTAGGGAACTACTTACAGTACATCAATGTAATGTGCAGAAAGGTGGAATATACATTTTTAAAAAATAGTGAAAAGATGCATTCTTGACCCACCCTCTTTCAAATAGAGAGGTAAAGATTTAAAGCATGGCATGTGCCAAAATCGGGAGCTATGCGCAGAAGGTGGGCTTGCATGCACCCCCTGAACATTAAAAGCTGCCCAGGTGCGTGCATATCTCCTGCAGCACGCACATCTCGAAAGTTTTCAAAAAGTGGCAGGGCATGGTGAGATCTGAGTGGGAATGGGTGTTTCATGGATCAAGAGATGTGCACATAAATACTCAGGAACCTGGGCGCGCACCCAGATCCCCTGCCGCGCAAGTTGACTTCTGCTAGGGTTGAGGTGTGAGTTAAAAAATAAAAAGGAAGAGCTATTTCTCTGAGGTTTAAAGGGTCTGGGATAACTGGGGGATGTGCAGACTATGAATACAGGGGGGTTTGGAGGATCTAGCTGTTAACTAGGCGAACTGGTGAAACTGGCAACAGCGTGAACGTGTGCCCCTCTTAAAATTCCCAACTAACGTGGTAGAAGCGGGATTTATGCGCCTAGGTGTGCACTCACTTAAAACTGGGCGCATATATGTGCACAGTCAGGCTATTTTATAACATGCTTGCATATACATGTGCAAGTTATAAAATGGCCGCATATCTGGGCGCGTGCCAAAGAGCGCACGTGTGCGGCTTTGAAAGTTACCATCTTAGATTCCTCATGCAAGATCTATTTCTTGCACTAATATTATACTTGGGGGGTCTCCTTATTAGCCTAATTTTAAATCTTCTTCTGGGGGATTTTCAAGATGGCAATTATGAAAGCGGCAGCACTGATTTGCTGCTTATATTTCCTCAAGTTATTTTAGCTGGAACTACGGTGAGGAAAAGGAAGAGGAAGCTGGGGGTCTTACCCTGCAGTCGGGCCGCTCGACTTGTTTGCTGTGCATACACCAGCGATGCACGGAGAGAGACTGTTGTGGAGGAAGGGGCTCCTGCTGCAGACCCAGCTGTGGACTGAGCACATGTTCTCACACCCCCTATAACGTAAAAATAAACTCCATAGATGATCTCCATTACTTCATGTACACCATTTTCATCTTTGTATTATCTATTAAAGCTATGTTATTGGAAAACTCATTGGTTTACATTTAAAGTAAAATGAGGTATTGGCACATATATGCAAGATTTGCATACAAACTAGGGTTGTGCATGGAGAATATTTTTAGTTTGTTTAAGTCAATGATTCATTTTGTTCTTTTTGGGCCCCATAAAATAATTTGTTTATAAATGCCGTTCCATCATTTGTTTTCTATTAAACTTAATATGGGAAGCAATGCACCCTATTTTGGACTAAAAAATGGGGCTTTTCTTTTTTTTATTTATGCATTTTCAAACATACACAACCATTTGTTTATGTTATACAGATGTACAAATTGACAATCACTAAATAAATACCAATTAACAAGAAGGAAGAAAAAAGAAATACATCTGATCTTTGAGGAAATAACAGAAGGATAAATTATACTGAAAATAAGAGCGGAGTAAGGAAAACAGGGAGGAATACAACTCCTCCTTTTACAATTGAAAAAAGAGTGTCATCTAGATTTCTCTACTTGCATCAAGCCCTACTACTGCTATTTCTAGGGGATGTGAATCAAGAAAAGCTCTAAGTTGTGATGTTTCAAAAAATACATACTTCTGATTATTATAGGTTACTTCACACCTGCATGGAAATTTAAGCAGCATTTTTCCACTTATGGATTCCACTTCTGCTCTCATATTTAAGAATTTTCTTCTTCTATCTTGTGTCATTCTACTAAAATCTGGATAAATTCGTATTTTATCACCATGGAACATAGCTAAACGATTTCTCATATAGAGCCTTAATACTGTCTCTCTGTCAGAGGCAAAAGTAAATGTTATATGTAAAACAGATCTATTTGTTATAGGTGTCTCAACAGAGGACTCTAATATCTCTGATAAATTTAACTGTCCTTCAGTTGGTTTACCCTTATCAACATTCCTAACTTTTGGTAATACATAACAGATTTTTGATAACACAGGCATTGATTGCTCTGGCATTTTCAATATTTGTACAAGATATTCTTTAAGCAAATCATAAGCAGAGATCATATCATGCCTGGGAAAATTAAGAACTCTTAAATTTAAATATTTTAATACATTCTCAATTCCCTCAAATTTCTTGTCATATATTATCTCAGCTTTAGTAAATTTCTGGTGCAAAGTTTCTAATTTATCCACTCTATTCTCAATCAAATTAATCTTATCCTCATTTTTACCAAGGGTTACTTCAATATTTTTAAAACGTTGATTTGAATCGACAGTTATTTTAGTTAAATTCATTATGGCTCCTTCTAATGATTTTATGGCTGTCTACAGTATGTCCATCGTTATTTCAGCAGGTTTATCCAAAGGCAGCGTAAGACCTTGAACTAGTCCTGTATCCAATTTCCCCAACGCAGTGGTAGTTTCCTCTACTACACCTCCAGATTGTGTTCCTACTTTAAGGAGATCTGCTGGTAGCAATTGAGGAGGGTGAGGGATACTTGGTGCCCCAGGGCTCAAAGATATTTCGGCCAAAGGGTACGATATCTGCTCCATATCTGGACCTCCAGCGGCCATCTCCTCTGGTGATTTTCCAGATGTAGGAGTGAAGAAAGTTGGTATACGCATTTGAACAGGCTCTAACAAGGGAGAAGATGTGGCTATCTCCCTTATTTTTGCCTTACGTTTTGTATGAGGCATTGATAGTAAAATTCCCACTCCTCACTCTTTAATGTTAATTCTTTTATCCTTCTGATTGAAGGCTGAGAGACTTAAATGGAAATAAACTAGAAATTACTCACTTATCAGCCAAAGTCCAGGAATGATAATCCTCCAACAAAGCCGCGCACCAGCGTCAGCTGCGCGCCGCAGGGGGGGCTGGCTTTTGTAACTCCAGCGGGTCCCTCCCTGATGACGTGCGCGAATCAGGAAGCGCTCAGCAAAATCCACCGGGGCAGGCAGGGCTCCACCTTACCCCGAATCCAGGTAATGAGTCAAGGAAAAAGAACTCACGCGTCCCTCAGCCTCCAAAATGGGGCTTTTCTATCTAAATTTAGTAGAACATGCAGGCAAACATCAGCAGCAGAGGGAAGAGCATGCCAAGGTACCAAAAGTGGCATGAATAGCCCAAGGCACCATGATAAGCCAATGCAGCCCAGAGGCATCAAACCAGCAGCAAAGAGCACCAGCAACAGTGCCATGAACAGAGGGGCAAAGGGCATCCACAACAGCACTGACAGAAGGAGCAAAGCAGCAGGAACAGTGGTATGAATGAAGAGAGAGGCAGGGGATGAGGAGCGGGCCAGGCAACAGCGGAAACAGTAGCAACAGGCAACAACACAACAAGTCACGGAGGGTAAAAACTGTGGGTGTTGGCTCTCCGTAACTGCACAGCCCTCTTGCTGCTCGTACGGAAATTCAGAGAAGCCAAGAAGAGGGAGGTTTATTTTAATGAAGCAAAATAATGCACCAAACAAGGAGTTTCTAATCAGAAAGGAAAATTGATCACAATATATAAAGAGTGGAACCTTTAAGACTATTACTAAGGTAATATTTCAGCATTCACAACACATGTAAAATGTTTTGAAGAGAAAAACGGCATCCAACAGGCAACTAGGATACATTTTAGAGCCTAGCTTAATGCCTTGCTGCTCATCATTTGCCGTATCACCCAAATCTTTTTAAAGTGATTTCAGATGAGATAAAAAATCTTCAGCATTCCATAAACTATTAGTCAGTCTTAAAAAGAGCTATTTAGCTGATTTATATGAAGGTGATCCTCACAAACCCAAAAAATTGTCAGGAATTCTAAATAAAACATCCATAAATCCTCACAGGCATCCCAGGACTGATGTCAACAATGTTTTGCATTGCATGATAAACCAATAAATCTGGAAAAAAATTAAACATTGACCTAGGAACTTCAGGCTGGGTCAGACCAAAGGTCCAACGAGCCCAGTATCTGTTTCCAACAATGGCCAATCCAGGTCACAAGGGGTAGATAGATTGTCTGCTTTTAGTCTTGTTAACCAGCTTTCTTTTCTTTTTAACCATTGTCTTACTTTATGAAATACCCAAGTCTCTTGTCCTATATGTTTGTTTTATTAAATTGTAAGCTCTATTGAGCAAAGACTGTCTTTTTTGTATGTTTGTACAGTGTTGCGTGTCATGTATCACTACAGCAATGTGTAGTAGTAGTAGTAGAAGATGGATTCCATGCTGCTTATCCCAGGGATAAGCAGTGGATTTCTGCAACTGCACCTTAATAATGGTTTGTGGGCTTTCCTTCCAGCAACTTGTCCAACCTTTTTTTAAATACAACTATACTAACAGCTTTGACCACATCCTCTGGCAATGAATTCCAGAGCTTAATTATGTGTTGAGTAAAAAAAATACTTTTTCTTATTAGTTTTAAATGTATCACCTAGTAACTTCATTTTGTGTCCCCCTAGACTTTGTACTTTTTGGAAGACTAAACAGCCAATTAACGTTTACTTGTTCCATTCCACTCATTATTTTATAAACCTCTATCATATTTCCCCCTCAGCCAGCTCTTCTCCAGGCTAAAGAGTCCTAACCTCTTTAACCTTTCTTCATAGAGGAATTTTTCCATCTCTTTTATCATCTTGGTCACCCTTCTCTGTACCTTTTCTAATTCTGCTACATCTTTTTTGAGTTGTGGTGGCCAGACCTGCACACAATACTCAAGATGAGATCGAACCATGGAGCAATACAGAGGCATTTTGATATTCTCTGTTTTATTCTCCATTCCATTCCTAATAATCCCTAGCTTTCTTGGCTGCTGCTATGCACTGAACAGAAGATTTCAACATGTTATCAACGATGACACCTAGATCCTTTTCCTGAATAGTGACTCCTAACGTGGAACCTTGCACTGTGTAGCCATAATTTGGGTTACTCTTCCCTAAGTACTCACTTTGCACTTGTCCACATTAAATTTCATTTGCTTGCCAGTCTCCTAGTTTTGCAAGGTCCACTTACAATTTCTCAGAATTCTCTTGTAACTTAACAACTTTGAATAATTTTATGTCATCAGCAAATTTGATCACCTCACTTGTTCCCATTTCCAGGTTGTTTATAAATATATTAAAAAGCAGTGGTCCCAGAACCGATCCCTGGGGCACGCCACTATTCACCTTTCTCCACTGGGAAAATTTACCATTTAGCCCTGCTCTCTGTTTTCTATCTTTTACCTAGTTCACAATCTACAACAGGACACTCTCCCCTATCCCATAACTTTTTTAATTCCTAAGACGTCTCTCATGAGGGACTTTGTCAAATGCTTTCTGGAAATCCAGACACTATATAAACTGACTCACCTTTATCCATGCTTATTTATGCCCTCAAAAATATTTAGCAGGTTGGTGAGGCAAGACTTCCCTTGGCTAAATCCATGTTGGCTTTGTCCCATTAAACTATGCCTTACTATATATTCAGCAATTTTGCTCTTTATGATAGTTTCTACCATTTTGCCTGTCACAGACATCAGACTCAGTGGTCTGTGGTTTCCTGGATCACTCCTTGATCCCTTTTTAAAACTTGGTGTTACATTGGCAACCTTCCAGCTTTCAGGTACCAAAGATGAATTTAATGAAAGTTTACAATTGTTCAGAGTAGGTCTACAATTGTATTTTTCAGATCTTTCAGCACTCCAGGATGTATATCATCTGGTCCAGGTGATTTGCTGTTCTTTTTTTTTTGTCAATTTGCCCTAGTACATCTTCCAATTTCACTGAGATTTGTTTCAGTTGTGCAAAATCATCTCCTTTGAATATCATTTCTGTCATGGGCATCTCTCTTACGTCTTCCTTAGTGAAGACAGAAGCAAAGAATTAATTTAGTCTCTCTGCTATGGCTTTGAAATCCCTAAATGACCTTTTTATCCCTTGATCATCTAATGCAGTGGTTCTCAACCGGTGTGTTGCGACACACCAGTGTGTCGCCAAGAACATGCAGGTGGGTCGCCACACGTCCCGGTCCCTTCCCGGCGGAGGGGGAGCTGCTCCCCGCTCCCCCTCCGCCCAGGCTTAAAATGCTGTCAGTCCAGGCGGAACACGGCAGATCAGGTGGCGTCAGCAGCATTGGCATGGTCTCTTCTTCCCACCCCCCCCACCCCCCCCGTGGCCCGGAAGTGGAAGTGGTGAGCATCGGGTGCGTGCGCAGGAAGAAGAGACCATGCGAGTTTGGTCAGCCTCTGCCCGAAGAACAGAAGAGAGACGCGGCTGGAGGAATGAGCAGCGCGGCTCAGAGAAAAAAATTAAGCCCCGCGGCCCATGGGGCTCCTTTCTCCGCGCGAGGGCTGAAAATGAAGGAGGTTAGGGTTGGGAGGAGGCTGCTGCTGCCGCTAGTTCCGGGGAGGGAGGGAAGGAGAGAGAGTGAATGAGAAAGCAAGCATGTGTGTTTGAGATCCTGTGTGTGTATGTGTGTGAGTGAGATAGCATGTATGTGAAGGATTGAGAGCCTGTATATGTGAAAGATTGTGATTAAGAACCTACCTGTGAGAGAGAGAGCATGAATGTAAGTTTACGATTGGGAACCTGTATGTGTAAGTTTGTGATTGAAAACCTGTTTGTGTGAAAGAGTATATGTGTGTGATTGAGATCCTTTATGTGTGAGAGAGATCATGTGTATGTATGATTAAGAACCTGTGTGTATAAGTAAGAGAGAGAGCATGTGTGTCTGTGTCTGATTGAGAGCTGGTTTAGGTGAGAGAGCATGTCAGTATGTGATTAAGAGCCTGTGTGAAAGTGAGAGAAAGAGAGACCATGTGTGTCTGTGTGTGATTGAGAGCTGGTTTAGGTGAGGGATCATCTGAGTATGTGATTGAGAGCCTGTGTGTAAATGAGAGAGAGAGAGAGAGCATGTTTGTAAGCATGTGAATGAGAGTCTGTGTGTGAGAGAAAAAGACAGCATGTATGTGTGTGATTGAAAGCCTGTGTGTGTAAGCCTGAAAAGATAGACAGCATGTGTGTAAATGTGTAATTAAAAGCCTATATAAGTGAGAGAAAAAACATGTGTATATGTGAGTGACTGAGAGCATGTGTGTATAGGTGTGTAATTGAGAGCCAGTGTGAGAGAGAGCGCTCGTATGTGACTGAGAGAGAGGAGAAAGTTCCAAGCAAACCACCCCTCCTCCTGCTAATTCAAAACAATCTCAGGACACCTGGATATCAAACGTTCCCAGGTATACAGAGCAAAAACATTTTTGTATCCTTATTTTTCATTACTGGGTCTTTGTGTCTGCTATTTTGAAATATTTTATTAGTATCTAGAAATTTTTTATGAGTTTTTAATTATTGGATATTCCACTCTTCAGTGTTTCGAAATAATCTTTTTTTTGTTAGTATGGTTTTACTGCTACTGATTTTATATTTCTTGATTTGTTTTATAAGGATGGGTGATGTTTCTTTTTTCCTTTATTACACTGCATTCAGAGACTCTGGCTTGTTGCAGTTTCCAATTCAGTTTTTGTCTGCATGCTTCTAGTTATGCATTTTGGTTTCTTTATTCTTTGTTAGGTGAGGGTCAGCACATGTGATTCAGGTGAGGTTCTCTGCTGGGGTGTAGTTTCTGTGTAGGGCTCTATAGCAGCCTGGTTTATTCTGTTTTCCTAATAGGAGATGTATTGGTGTCTTAAGGCCTGGTGTAATATTTTCAGTGTTGCCTTTTCTTAGGTAAGGTGGTTACTGTTAAGTGATAGAAATTGGTGCTGTTTTGGTGTGGGAAGTTTACTATTTATGTAGTTTCTGTTCAGACAGTATATGCATCTTTCCCTTGTGTCATTCTTAATACAAATAATACTGGGCCTTTATTTTTTATTTCCGCTGTGAATTGTAATGAGCAGTGTGTCACACATGTGAGCGTGGCCTGTCAGGTGTGTCACGATGGGAAAAAGGTTGAGAACTACTGATCTAATGATCCAACCGACTCCCTCACAGGCTTTTTACTTCAAATGTACCTGTAAAACTCTTTGTGAGTTTTTGCTTCCATAGCAAGCTTCTTTTCAAATCCTTTTTCCACTTCTTGAAAGATGTCCTTTTAGCTATTATAGTCTATTTCACCTCAACTTTTAACCATGCCAGTAGTCATTTAGCTTTCCTTCTATCTTTTCTAATACTTGGAATACATCTGGTCTGGGTGGCAGGCAATAATTCAGGATTTTTAGCAATTGAAATGATGCATGTCCTATTTGACTACCTACCAAGCCTCTTTAAAACTGCATTTCAAACCCTCAGTGCATACATCACAAGCTTGTGCCCCCTACAGACTTTTCTGATCATTCTAGAATGTAATGGAATTTGCAGAATTATTGCCAAACTAAGCCCTATGTCCCAGTCTCCTCCAACAGAAGCCATTATGATGCATCTGTACCCAACCAAACCCAATTTAGTTGCCCAGCAATAGAACCGAAAATCTAGAAGATCCATTCCTTTTAATTCTTTTGGTTTTAACAGTTTGATGTATCAGATTCTGGGAGGTTTATGTTGCTAAAAAAAAAAATTAAAATACAACTTCTCAGAATGGAAAGATCATTGATTGGAATATCACATGGTAAACGAAGGACTGGGTAGATGAGATGAGGTAGAATTATTTTTATGAGATTGACTCTTCCGATACACAATATGGGAAGAAATGCACATTTCGTTAGGTCAGCCTCAATCGCATCAAAGATAGGGATATAGTTCATTGTATAAAGTCTAGACATATCAGATGTAATCCAAATGCAGTTCCATTTGATGCCATTCTAAATCTGCTCAGCTGCCTAGGTATTGGAACAGCCAACGCAATGCTTATTATCTCCAATTTAGAATAATTGACTAAGCTGGACTTCCGGGGATGATGTCACCCCACGCGGAAGCTTGATCCAAGAGCTCCGTGATCCCCTCTCCTTACATCTCTCACCATCTGCCAGGGAACCGGTCCACTGAGCACCAGATTGCTGCGGGTGTGAAGGGGAAACTCTGTGCAGCCGAATCGCTGTCCTCCCGAGCTGATTGAAGGCCAAGAAGCGCGGGATGCACCATCACAGCTCCCGAGTCAG
This sequence comes from Rhinatrema bivittatum, assembly GCF_901001135.1. Lineage (NCBI taxonomy): Eukaryota > Metazoa > Chordata > Amphibia > Gymnophiona > Rhinatrematidae > Rhinatrema > Rhinatrema bivittatum. The sequence goes on along the minus strand of NC_042618.1, from coordinate 41,646,165 downwards.
CACGGAGCGAAGGACCCCTGCTGCCAAAATGGCGTCTGGCACTGAGAGCGCGAAACAAATTACCTCTGTGTCGGAAGACGTTCTCCTGCAAATATTCTTGCGGGTCTCCGGCGCCCTGGATGAGCGGCTCATTAAGTTACAGACTGCAATGGACGTCATTAAAAGCGCAATGGAAGGACAGGCCAAAAGATTAGATGGCATTGAGCAGCGCGTGGGTGAGCAGGATGACCGGCTAGTGACTGCAGAAAGACCAGTACAGCTCCTAACGGAGCAGCAGGCAGTGCTAGTGGAGCAGATTGAAGACCAAGAGAATAGAAATAACCGCAATAATTTAAAAATTATGGGGCTGTCAGAAACAGTAACAGAGAGTGACCTGTACAAGTTCATAGAAGAATGGTTCCCTACAACTTGGGCCTGGCTTCATTAGTGGGGCAGCTGCGCTGTGAGCGTGCTCACCGGTTGGGCCCAGCCCGGGAAGGGGGCAATAGACCGCGACCCATCATAGCGCGTATCATGAATTGGCTGCACAAGGTCCACTTAATGCGCGAGTACAGGAAACATTCAACACTTGAATATCAGGGAAGTCGAATTCTACTCTTTAACAATTTCTCTGCAGCGGTGGCCTCACAGCGACGGGCGATGGCCCCCACGTGCACTGAATTGCATAAAAAGGGTATCCCGTTTGCGTTGCTATACCCGGCCAAATTACGCATTCAGCATGACAATAAGACTCTTTTTTTCTCTAAGCAAGAGGATGCCACCAGCTTCCTGGCGACCCTCGCTCAGGGGGCAAACTCCTGGAGTGGTACAGATTCACGGCTGCAGAGACTTGGATCAGGTTGAGCCAGCGAATTGCTACAAAAAGGACTATTGGTAAAAAGCGGCCAGTGGATCCCCTATAGTCTCGTGGAGGCTGAGCCTGGGCTGTTGTTTTCTGCTTTTCCAGTCTGCCAGGTTACAGAGCGACGCTGAACCCGCAGTTGTTTCTCTCCAGGCCAGCAGACAGGCCGCTTCACAGCTCCTGAGGTCATAGTTCGCTGGCCAAACAGGCTACGCTCCAAGGACGGCATAAGGGCTCTAGGTGATGGAGGCTTAGACTCCACTTCAATCATTTTTGTATATTCATGGTTTTACTTCTTGCGATATTATTATTGCTGTTATGTTGGAAACAGTTAAAGTTATCATTGGAGAGGAGGGTGGGGGAGGGGGATGACGGCGCACCCTGGTTCTGGTGGGGGGGGGGGGGGGGGCGCTGGTATCTCGGGCCTCCTAGGGCTAGGTGGTGAGCCACATAAGACTGACTGGATGGGTGCAGGGTGTGTGTGGGTGTGGATGTTGGGGATGGGGAGGGGAGGGAGCAATAGGAGAGGCACAAATAGTATCAGATTGGAAATTGTCACAGCTGGATAATGAATGGTCCATACTGTTGCTAATGCCACATGATCCTGGAGGCTCAGGCTGGGGAGCCGAGGGATCTCTGAGAATGACACCTCATGCGAAGCGCCTCCTAGAGGCTGACCCCTAGCAGCCTAAGTACCAAGGCTACGGTAAAGTTTACATCTCTTAATGTTGACGGAATCCACTCCCCTATTAAAAGAAAAAAATGACTGATGGCCTTCAAGCGTATGGGCTCCCAGGTGGTGTTTCTCCAAGAGACCCACCTAACAGCGGGCGAGCATGCGAAATTGCAGAGAGAATGGGTGGGGCAGTGCTTCTTCTCCTCCTATTCCTCTCAGAAGCAAGGGGTGGCGATACTAATCCACAAACAATTGCCCTTTCAATCCGAACGAGTGTGGCATGACACAGAGGGCCGTTACATCACTGTCCAGGGAGTGTGTAACCAGCAAAAAGTGGCGCTTTGCAATGTATACACCCCCAATGTATACACACATGAGTTTTTCACGCATTTACTGGGGCTTATGACCGAGCTTTCAGACTGTGCACTGTTGCTGGGGGGAGACTTTAACATCGTAGCGAATAAGCAGGAAGACTGCAAACCTCCTAAGCCCATAGAGCCCAACGACCTCCGCATGGGAGTTAACTTTTTGTGGCAAGAATTGCTCTTGTTGGATATATGGAGGGCCCTACACCCGGGGGAGCAGGACTACACTTTCTTCTCCCACCCTCACGGGTCATACTCCCACTTAGACCACTTCCTGATTTCTGAGTCCCTGTTTTCCGGGACAACTGTAGCCACAATAGGTACGATTGTTTTGTCGGACCATGCCCCGGTGTTGGTTAGTGTCACTCTCGGGCAGACCCCTAAACCTCCCTTCTCGTGGCGCATGCCCCTAGGATTACTACTGGATAGAGCGTTTTCTCACTTTCTTCGGGAGCACTGGGAGGAGTATATACTCTTAAATTCTAGCCCAGAGGTCGCACCTGGGGTTCTATGGGAAGCGGGGAAAGCGGTAATGAGAGGTCATATCATCGCGTACGTAGCTACCCAAAATAAGAAACGTAAAAGTGAGATCCTCCATCTAACGATGGAATTAAAAAATGCCCAACTTCGACATATACAGATGATGTCGGAGTCTAGTAAACAGGAGGTGGAAGGTATTCGAGAAGCCCTACATGCACTCCTTCACCAGCGAGCATCCAAATCCTTGTGATACTATAAGTATCAGCTGTACAGATATGGAAATTGGCCCAGTAAGTTATTAGCAAATTTGGTTAGAACTCGTGGGCCCAAATCATTAATTACTAGCATAAAAGACAGGGCAGGGGTATATAAAACAACCACTAATGACATTGCGACTTGATTTCAGAACATTACAGTGGACTTTATGGGGCCAAGCCCAGTAGCTTGTCGGCGGCAGAGGAGTTCTTCCACAATCTTCCATGGCCTAAGTTAACCATGGAACAACTGTTAAACAACCCTATAGTAGACCCAGAAATCCACGCTGTTATTCATGGCCTGAAAACGGGGAAGGCAGCCGGACCTGATGGGCTGGGACCTGAATTCTATAAGATCTTGAAGTTCCCTGTACTACCTGTGTTGCAGCAGTATTACAATAACTTAGTTCAAGGCCATTCAATTAATCCCACTGAAAACCAATCCACGATAGTTTTACTCCCAAAGCCGGGAAAGGACCTCCAAGAGGTGGGATCCTACCGATCCATCTCGCTCATTAACGGAGATCTAAAGATTTTGGCAGCTGTCCTAGCAGCCAGACTAAATTCCATATTGCCCTCCCTAATTCACACGGACCAAACAGGCTTTATTAAAGGGAGGCAAGGCGTAAAAAATGTGAGACGATTAATTGGCCTCTTAAGTTTCCATCTGAAAGCCGAAGCCCTGGTGCTGAGCCTGGATGCAGAAAAGGCCTTCGATTCTCTCTCGTGGGATTATTTGTTTTGGAATCTGCAAACTTATGGTATTACAGGCAGTTTTCTATCTTGGCTGCGGGCGATCCACGACAACCTCAGTGCCCGGCTGCTTATTAACGGTACATTATCAGAGCCTTTCCCCATTCAATGTGGAGTGCGCCAGGGATGCCCCCTGTCCCCTCTCCTGTTTGTTCTAGTGCTGGAACCTTTGGCTATAAAACTGCGATTAGATGGCAAGTTCCGGGGTCTCCGCATTGGGTGACACGAGATGAAAATAGCGATGTTCGCTGATGACATCCTGCTATTTGTGGGGAAACCCAGGGATAGTATACCTGTAATTATTCGCAGTTTTACCCATTTTAAGACTATAGCTGGGTTGGCCAAACACTTTTCTAAGTCAGAGGCACTAGCGCTAGACCCTCAAATACACAATTGGCCAGGAGGGTTCCCTTTCTTTTTTTTTTTTAATTTTTAATTTTGCATTTTCAGAATATAATACAATATCCATTGATTAAGAATTAAAGAGATTATAACAACTTATATTTAAAGGTAAACATAATATTTGAAATAAGATAGCTTACATCTCTCATGTTAAGGAAACATTTGGGGACCAAGATATAAGGAAATTGGAGCTAAACTAAGTATTTCAATCAACTAATATAACAGCTTCCCTGTAAGAACAAAACTTCCCAAGTTTTACACACTTCCAGATTTCCCATCCAAGAAGCCCCTTAATTGTCCTGGTTCTAGAATGTATGTCTCCTTCTGATACTTCAGAACACATCTGCAGGGATATTTCAAAATCATAGTTGCCCCACGATTTATCACTTCTGTTCTCATACGTAAGAAGACCTTCCTGCGCTCCTGAGTGGATTTTACAATGTCAGGATAGATCCAAATGTTCTGTCCATAATACTTGATTGATCTATTTCTAAAGAAAAACTTCAGGACCATATTCCTGTCATGCTCAAAGGCAAAGGAAACCAATAAAGTTCCTCTTACTTTAATCTCTGTCTGAGATGAAAGTTCAATAATTTCAGTTAAATTCATAGACTGTTGTTCCTGTCCATCCATATCTTCAGCACTTAATGGCTTTCGTGAGATGATAAATGCTTTAGTAATTACAGGCATTAATTCCTTAGGAAGTTTAAGAACCTCCAGCAAATAATCCTTAAATGATTCAACAGGCGAAATTTTTTCCAGCACCGGAAAATTCACCACTCTTAGATTCATAAACCTTAAGGAATTTTCAACAAACTCAAACTTCTTTTCCATCAAATTTTCAGATTTGATTAAATTGGTTTGGACTTTCTCCATAGATATTACTTTAGTTTCAATTTTCTCTATCCTTCCCTGCTGTAGTTTTGTAATCTTCTCAATATTCATTTCTTTCTTGCTAAGTTCTAGAAAAGCCTTAGTTAAAGATGTTATAGCAGTTTCAATAGATGTTAAAGCACTCCATACAGATTCTAGAATGACAACTTGAGGCTTTCTTAGTGCAAAAACAGTTCCAGGAATAATTTTTACCTCTGCTTCTTGTGTGTCTTTGATGGTTGATTCCGGTGGAGCCTTAACGGGGGTACAGGGGGGGAGGATCATTTCTCCAATAGGAGTACTCTCACCCAAATCAGACTGCCTTCCTCCGCTTTCGACACCAGGGTCTATGGGTTCGAGCCGCCTCCTTTCTTCCCTTACATGGCTCGGCAGATTTTCTCCTTCAGTCCCTCTTCGTCCCCGGGGTGGGGATGGAGTCATCGGGGCCCCCGGGCTCAGTGAGATCGTCTCGGCCAACGGGTTGGACCCAAGCTCCAAGGTCTCACCCTCAGCGGCCCTCACTTCCGGTAATTTGGGTGTTGAAGCGAAAAAACTCTCAATTCTCGCTTGTTGGGAGTCATCATCTTTTTCTAAAGGAATATTTTTAAGCTTTGCTTTACGCTTGGTGTGCGGCATCCCTCCAAGCATACAAACGCTGAAAAAACACAGCAGGAAATCTTCGAGAGGTACTACGCAAACAAGAGAGCTCTTCCGCAGCGTCTTACAGTTCAGCCATCTTGGTCCCCCAGGAGGGTTCCCTTTCATGTGGGCTCCGGATAAGCTCAAATACTTGGGGGAGTGGATTCCGAGGGACCTGGCGGACTTCTATGACCTCAATATAAAGAGCACATTGGCGGATTTAGATGCCCAACTTAAAGTGTGGCAGCCCCACCACTTTCTCTATTTGGCAGATGTGCTCTACTTAAAATGGTGATTATGCCCAAGTTGCTGTACAAGTTGCACATGCTACCCTGCTGGCTGACTAGCAAAGACATGATGGCTGCCGTCCTCGTTCCAAAAATGTATCTGGGCAGGGAAGAAAGCTTGGTTGGGATATAATATTTTTACACATTCTCCAGAGGGTGGAGGGCTGGGCCTGCCAGACATCCGGCTCTATAATACCACTTGCCAACTTAGATTTGTTCGGGAATGGCTTCTAGATCAGTACTCCTATTGTGAAGATGGCTTAGTATTAAGTATGGTTTCTCCATGGACCCCACTGTTCCTATTACAGGGCAGAAATGATACCTTCCGCAACCTGGATATCCCTCGTAGCCTGTTTCAACCGTGCCGTCAGGCCTGGCGTTGGATTAGGGCAAAGGGAGGCTTGGCAGGTGCAGTCTCTCTCCTTACTAATGCCATTATTAGGTAACTAGAGCTTTTTACCAGGACGTGAGAGTTATGCCATCTTCGATGATTGGCTTCAAAAAGGATTGCCATTTATCTTTCACCTATACTTGAGGGAATCTCTGATGGTGAGGGACTTTTTGTCATTGGCAAGGGATTACGGATTACCTTCCAAACATTTCTTTGCATACCTACAAGCGCACCATTATCTCCAAACATTTCAATGGACTGCGGAGACCTATCGCCTGAATCAATCTTTGCCCAGCAACTTTTTGATGTTGCTCTAAAACAAAACTCGATCAAGGGATGATGTGCGCTGGGCAAGGCATATCGCTCTTCTCCACACATCATCTCAATAGCACAGTACTGGGCGGAGGCATGGATGACAGACATATCCAGTGCCTACATGCTCTCCTGTTTTAAGTCCATGTTCAAAAGTCTACCGGATCTCTCTCTCCAAGAACTCCAATTTAAGATTCTACACCACATTATTTGTGACGATGTCTGCCATTACCATATGGGGTGGTTACTGTCACCCCTCTGTATAAAATGTAAACCGGAGAGAGGTACTCTGGCTCATGAGCTGTTTACCTGTACCAGTCTAACGGTGTTCTGGAACAGGGTGTCCGGACTGTGGGGAGCTCTTTCCACCCAACAACTTTCGCTCAACAAGTTTGGCCATCCGCCGAGTTACTGGCATGTCGCACGATTTTAGCTGACTGGATAACACCAGACACATCACCCTCGCTGCAGGCCTTGCTTCCTCAATGCAAATGGAGCGCTTGGCCTCCCTGGGTAGTATGCGAACACCGGACAAGGTGTAAGGAAATTGCTGGACTATTTGTTTTACGTTATTGCCCCCAGACATCCAATCCACTCTACTAGCTGCCAGGTATCATCCCTCTTGGCAGTGAACATTTCCTGCCCTGCTGCAGAAAATAGAGCCACCTAGCCCAGTGAGAACAGTGAAGGACGGGATGGCAGGGGTATTGAACTGCACTGTGGCTTGCTGATATTTGGTATTCATTAGGGGTTTGAACAGCTGGTATTTGTGGTGCACTAACTCCTAGGGGTGGGGAGAGGGGGGGATAGGATGATTGTGGTTATGCATGTTGTACTGTGTGAGTGACGTGTGAGAGTGTCTGCTGTGTATTCTGCTTGGCTGTTAGAGTTCAATGGAGTTCTAAAAGGAAACACGCAGGACGACATCCATAGTTGGTTGGGGTTCACAGTAGAGCATGACCCTTGGTGTCTATTCTATTGCTATTAAGGTAAACTGTTTAGACCTCCTCTGTGTGGTTGCTGCTGTTGAACTGCTTGTTTTTTTTACCAATAAAAATGATTTTGATTAAAAAAAAGAATAATTGACTAAATACACAGATGAACTGCTATATGAACTCAGAAGTTTGAACAGAGCTGGAATTAATTTTCTAAGGTTGGTGAGTAACAGTAAAGCATCATTTGCATATAATGAAATTTTCTGATATGATTCTTGTAGGGTCAGTGCAAGAATATTTGTCACCCTAGATAAACCTTTGGTTATGTGGCTCCCTTCCCCAATCAACCTAGTGGCAGCAGCTCCAGAATAGCACTTCCTCATACCAGTGACAGTGGATCTAATCTAACATTCCCTCTTTTGGCAGCACTGATTCTGACACAGCACCTGTCTGGGCCTGGCACTGGCAGGATTTAGCCATCCAAAACATTGGCACTCTAGGCGATGCCTAGTTTGTTTAATGGAAGCACTGGCCCTGGATTCCTGAGACAAACAACTACTAATCTGTGAAGACCTTTTAATGTCTGGTACTGGTACCTCTAGAAATATGTAATGAATCTGAGACCATTTCATTAGATATAATTCATGTCCAAGATATGAAGCTTTCAGGGAGACCCTATTTTCTTTATATTTTAGAAAGAAAAAAACCCAAGATATAGTTAAATGCCTTGTCCACATCTATTGAAACTATATCCCTAGGAATTTTATTTGCTAAGTGAATTATATCAAATAATCTTGTTTTATTAGAGGAAGATTCTATCTTTTAGAAACCTGATCTGATCAGAATTCACCATGTTAGGTACTAAGTCATCCATGCTGATCTGCAATATTTTTGCAAATATCTTCATACCAGCATTAATAAGTGATATTCCCAGACTAATGGTTCCTGACATAATTACACAGTTCAGAAAGAATAGGAGCTGTCACTGAAGGATTTAGAGCGATCAAGCTGGAATTCATCCGGTCCAGGACTCTTCCCCAGTGACTGTGATTTTATAGCTCTAATCAATTCCCCTATTGTAATGGGGAGTCTAAATCTGCCACTTTCTGCAGGATCATAACCAGGAGCTCTAGTGGTTTGAGAAAAGACTCAGTGACAGTCTCTTTATCACTGGCGGCCCGAGATACATTATACAGATTAGAAAAGTGATTAGCAAACAAATGCATTTCAGAAGGCAGATGTTTAATGTCACCCCTGGAATCTCTTACCCCATAAATTACAACACTCCTTGAGCACCTTTGCTTATAAGGTCTGCTTTACCTCCATGATCATTGAGGTTTTGCTTGCATACTGAATAGATTTCTCAATGCTAGAGCTCTGAAGCTTCTTTAATTCATTCCTGGCTGAAATTAGCCTTTCAAGTGTGATCAAAGAGCTCGGACTTTTGTTTAATTTCCAATTTTTAAATATTTTTTTTCCAATTCCAGCTGTCTAGTATCCATTACATGAGGAAGGAATCTAATCATCTGTGGGTATTGTGAGTGAAACATGATGGACTAGGAGCACCAGTAAGTGTGGATATGCAGTTTTTTTCTGGTAGGAGACTATGACGTGGTGAAATTGTGGGTTGTGAATTTCATCATTTATTTATTTATTTAAAATCTTTTCTATACTGTCATTAAGCTAGTTGCCGTCACAACGGTTCACAATAAGGCACATAATTTCAAACTTAAATGTGTTGAGTTATATTAAACAGTTGCCATCAAATACTGTAACAGTTTCATATTAAATATTATTCAGTGGTTGTGATAAGTCATGTCTACTTTAAGTATATCAGCTATAAGATAAATTAACACTTAAGTCTGGTCCTCTGTTGCTGCAATCTAATAAAGTTAAAGTAAAATAAAATATACACACACACACCATTCGAGAAACTGATGGCTCATTGGGCATCTTCAGCATTATACATAAGGTTACATGGGATCAATCCATAGTTTATATTTGAAGACTGGGACTACATGAAAAGTTGGGTAACTATGTTATAGTTCTGACAAGAAAAAAGTGGCATATTCATCTATATGCTTTATATATGTTTTTTCATCGATATATCCTGCATGTGCTATTCTCTGGTCCACATTATAATAGCTATGATAGAATGTCTTCATCTTCTATCATTGATATAAAAGCTGCAACATTGTAAAATTAATCATTTTAATGTCACAATTGGTTGTGGTATTATTACATTTACATGTCTTATGTTCCAACTGTTCCAATTATTGATGGTATGATGTACAAGAGAATTGTTTATCTTTGTTGTGGTGATGGATATTTTTAAGGTGTGAATGTGATGTGTTTTGCACACAGTGCTTTTGTATCAAAGTTTTGTGTATTATTGTTGTATTTGGATTGGATTGGATTGTTTTGGTAAATGAATACGGACTCTCATTCATTCTATTTGTGATCGATGTTGCGTTTGAGAGTCACATGTAATTTCCACCATATTAAGTTTACCTTTTATGAAAAAATAAATCCCACTATATGACTTGGGCTTAGCAGAGTAGAAAGTGTAGCCTCTGCTAGTAGGGTACCTTTCTCTCCCCATATCTTTGAGCCAAAATATATTCATCAGTACCCTAAAGCCGTGATTCGCAACCCAGTCTTCGGGGCACACCTAACCACCCAGGCTTTCAGGATATCCATATTGAATATGCAAGAGATAGATTTGCATGCATTGCTTCAATTGTATGCTGATAGATCTCATGCATATTCATTGTGGATATCCTAAAAACTTGACTGAGTAGGTGTTCCCCACGGATTGGGTTGAGAAGCATTACCTTAAAGCTTCCTGCAGCTTCTACTCTAGGGATGCACAGGAGGTAGTGCATGCAAATAAACTTCATGCATATTTATTAGGGTTATTCTGAAAACCTGATTGGCTGGGGGTGGGGGCCTGTAGGACTGTTTTGAGCACCCTTGCTCTACTCCATGCAGACTAGCACAAAAGCCATCCACTTTAGGATCAATGCACAGATTCCAATCTCCTCCTATCCATAAAGCAAATGTGTCAAAAGTGGATAGATTCTATTTAAAATGTCCTGAATGTGTGTTATTTGGGTCACAGATATTAACCAGTGTCAAAGTTTCTACTATAACAAACCACCGCTCTGGGTCACAGAAAGATTTATGTTACCGTAAATGGAAAATCTTTGTGAATAAGAACACAGAACGCAGAATGCTCTGTCCAATCCATCCCGTTTAGTTTTGCATACTCATTAGCAGGTAAACATGTTTCCTGTAGGAAAGCAGTATTAACTTTCTGGCTGTGCAGATACTGCAGCATTAGACTAGATTCACCTCTGTCGTCACTTAGCCCTTTAAACATATAGAAGGGAATATCCATAGGCTGGAAAAGCTCCTGCCCAGCTTCCCTGCTGTTCTGCTGTAATATTACATTCAGCTGTAAATTCGTATGCTCAGTTTTTGAAATTTTTAAATCTAAATCCCTTCTCCAACCCATACACTAATCTAAATCCCCTACTTTTTAACCTCCTCCCAGTTATATCCCTCCTCCACTTATTCATATTTATCCCATCAGCAAAACTGAGTTGCAACCTGAACCCCTAGCCCTACCTTTCCCTGGTTCAGTTAAAGCATTGGTGAGAAACAATATTTTAATAAACATCCCATTTGTACACAATCAGCCTTAAGGTTCTCACACTCTTAGGAGCTAATATCCAGGAAGAACTAGACTTAGAAGATAACTTTCAAAGAACTGTGCCCGGCTGCACAGGGAAACACACATTTTATAACTCATAACATACGTGTAGGCTTACCCACAAAGACATGAACTGCATTGAAACCCCTTATATCATTGCATTGAACACACATACTTTTCCCACTTTAAAGATATACATGCATCTATTTTACATGTGAAAGTAAAGGACTTATGTGCACGTCAGCCAAATGTAAAACATGTACATGTAAACGAAATTAACCAGTTTACCAATTAGTCCAGCAGTAATTTTTCTCCAGGTCAGAAACCTTCCTGGTTCTTCAGCCTGAACCCCTGCCCTCCCACCCAGGCAGTGCTACACAATAAACACATGTATGCATAAGCATGAGATATCTGTAATCAATGGAGGAAGTGAATGCAAATGTATCTTATGCTTATTCATTGTGGATATCCTGAAAACCAGGCCTGTTTGTGGCCCTTGAGGACCAGAGGTGGCCACCCTGTTATAAATGAAGGTCTAATTCCCTATTTTCACCAAAATATCTGGAATTTACTAATATATAGTACAATAAAAATCAGATTTTAAAGCATTGCTTATTTGTGTCTGAAGAGGAAAATGCCAAAGCATGCATTGCTCTGGCATTGTTTTGAGGAGAGGGTCCCTTGTGCTTTTCCTACTGATGGCACCTCATGGTCAACAGCACACCAATGTGCACTTGATGAGAGATGCTCAGGTCTTTTACAGTCACAACAGTGTTGTAAGTTGAATAAACTAAGTAATTTAAGGGGTCACGTGATGTGGTGAACGGGATCGGACGTCTCTGACCCCGCTCCGGTCGACCAGGCTCTTCTCCTCCTCCACCAGCCGGTCAACCTCGCTAACACGCCACCTCTACGACCTGCCATATGTAGCACATGTCGATTACTTCTTTCATGTCCAAAACACCATCACCAATGCCTCCTAAACTGGCGAAACGCGAGAAGGATAAAAGTAAAGGGCTGGACCCCAAGATGGCGATCGCGGCGGCGGAAAAACAGATGGACGGAAACTCGCCGATTACCACAACACCATCCCTGACCGTCACGGACATAAAGGATGCGGTCTTAGCGGCGTTGGACTGTAAATTAACTGGAATCTCGGACCAAATCGGGGCTCTCCGTGAAGTTTTGACAGACTTAGCTCCGCGGCTCAGCCACGTGGAGGACAGGACATCCGCGATGGAGGATGATCTTACCGCTTTACAGGGGAAAGTGAGTACACTTGATCAGCAGCTTCAAGAACAGATTGCAAAGACGGATGATCTAGAAAATAGGGCCCGAAGGTCCAATAAGAAAGTAAGAAACTATGCAGGGAATGGGCCACTGCTTGCTATTTTTCAGAAGCCAAAGGAAAGAAAGGTGGTGTGGCATTATTAGTTAATAGAAATGTGCCCTTTACCCTTGTTAAGGAAGTGAAAGACCCGGATGGTCGGTTCCTAATTGTGGTAGGTACCTTAGCGGGTAAGATGGTAACTATTGGTACTTTGTATGCCCCGAATGTGCCAGATCCTCTCTTTGTCACATAAGTGGTTAACTTGTTATTAACTAATGCCCAGGGTGACATTCTTCTCTCTGGTGATTTTAACAGTGTATTTCAAGCTGAATTAGACAAATCTAACATCCCTAAAAGTTTTAAACTAAATGCAGATTCTGGGGTCTGTCAGTTTGCATCACGCCTCGGCCTATTGGATGTTTGGCGGCTGCTCCACCCTACAGATAGAGAATACACACACGTCTCTAGGGCACACGCTACCTTATCCAGAATAGATTACATCCTAATTCCCCGATCTGTGTTTGATAGGGTGGATAATGCGCATATTGAATCTATTGTGATTGCAGATCATGCCCCGGTGTGGGTGGATCTTTGGCTCTCTACCATTACGGGGGGACAAAAGACGTGGCGCTTCCCTGGGTCTTTGTATACAGATAAGGACTTCCACACCTATTTGCAACAGAAGTGGGAGTGTTATGCACAGGATAATGAACAGCATAGAAGCAATCCCGCTTTGTTTTGGGAAACGAGTAAGGCAGTTCTCCGAGGGGAAGTGATAGCCTACTCTGTTGCGCAGCGGAAAAAGTTAAATGCTCGTATTTTACAATTAGATTCACAACTACAAGCTGCACAACGTCTATTAGCACATTCCCCCTCTCAGAATCATAAAGAAGCCTATAGGGCGTGTCTTATTGCCCTAAATTCACATCTCCATCTCAGGGCGCAGAAATCATTAAAGGCCTCGGATCAATTCTTTTTTCACTATGGGAATAAATCTAGTAAACTACTGGCCCGTATGGTGGCTATAAAACGGAGGACGTTTATAGGGGGTCTTAAGAACCATTTGGGCCATTCTGTCACTTCCTGTAAAGATATCTGTACTGTTTTGTGTAAGTTCTATGAAACATTGTATACGGAAGACAGGCCAGGGGGCAGGGCTGAGGAAGAGGCGTTTTTCCAGGGCCTCCTGCTGCCTCAGGTACCGAAGGACAAATGGGATTTGCTAAGTAGGCCCATCACTGCTGGCGAGGTCCGTGGGGTTATTCAAACAGGAAAGATTCATAAATCTCCGGGGCCCGATGGGTTTACCTTAGAATACTATAAAATTCTCAGTTCTTCCCTGGTAGATTCCTTAGCGGCTTTTTATAATCAGGCATGTGAAATGAACAGTTTCCCTCCACAATTCAACATGGCGTACATTACTGTCTTACCCAAACCAGGGAAAGACGCCACTTTAGCGTCCTCATACCGCCCCATATCGCTTTTAAATTGCGATTTGAAACTGTACGCTAGGATTCTGGCAATACGAATAAACTCTGTTTTGCCCTCTATAATCTCCCCTTACCAGGCGGGCTTTGTAGGGGGCAGAAATGCCGGGGGCCATGTCATCAGATTGCTCTCCGCCATTGAAACGTCCCACGGAACGTCCCATGGAATCCTTGGCCGTGGGGTTCGACTCCGAAAAGGCCTTTGACAGGGTCTCCTGGGATTATATGTTTTCCGTTCTCCAGCGCTTTGGGTTTCCCACTCAGCTTATTCAAGTGATTTCAATCTACCTTATAAATGGGCTCTGACCGACGGCCCGCAAATGCGCAGTAGAGACCAGCTCTACCGCGCATGTGCGGGCGAGCACGTCGATCTGAGCCAGCGTCAGAAAAAAAATGGCGGCGCCCAGTGGCAGCAGCGGGCGGCGACGGCGGTAGCGGGCGGCGGCGGTACCGGCAGCGGGCGGCGGCGGCGGTAGCGAGCGGCGGCGACGGCGGTAGCGGGCGACGGCGGTAGCGGGCGGCGGTAGCGGCCAGTAGCGAGGGAGGGAGAAGAGAGAGAGAGGGAGGGACGGACTGAGTGGGAGGGAGGGACGGAGAGAGAGAGTGGGAGGGAGGGATTGAGTGAGGGAGTGGGACTGAGTGAGAGGGAGTGAGTGGGACTGAGTGAGAGGGAGTGGGACTGAGGGAGGGAGTGGGACTGGGAGAGAGAGGGAGGCAGTGGGACTGAGGGAGAGTGAGTGGGACTGAGTGAGTGAGAGAGGGGGGAGGGAGGGATTGAGTGAGGGGGAGGGACTGAGTGAGAGGGAGGGGGGACTGAGTGAGAGGGAGTGAGTGGGACTGAGGGAGGGAGTGGGACTGAGGGAGAGAGAGGGACTGAGGGAGAGAGAGGGAGGGAGGGAGTGGGACTGAGGGAGAGGACGGAGGGAGTGGGGACTGAGTGAGAGTGAGTGGGACTGAGTGAGTGAGAGGGAGGGAGAGAAGGGGGAGGGAGTGAGTGAGACTGAGTGGGAGGGAGGGACTGAGTGAGGGGGAGGGACTGGGGGGAGGGACTGAGTGAGAGGGAGGGGGGGACTGAGTGAGAGGGAGGTGAGTGGGACTGAGGGAGAGAGAGGGAGGGAGGGAGGGAGTGGGACTGAGGGAGAGGACGGAGGGAGTGGGGACTGAGTGAGAGTGAGTGGGACTGAGTTGAGTGAGAGGGAGGGAGAGAGGGGGGAGGGAGTGAGACTGAGTGAGAGGAGAGGGAGGGTGGAGAGGAGAGGGAGGGTGGGGAGGAGTGGGTGAGGGAGGGAGGGAGGGAGGGAGGTAGGGGGTGGTGAAGAGTGAGGGGAGAGAGAATGAGGGGGAGGTGAGAGACAGAGGGATGTAGCCCGTTTTAACGGGCTTAACGGCTTGTTTTATATAAGCAGCCGCTGTCTCATATTGTGGCCAATGATACTGTCTCTGAAGCGTTTAGTATAGCTCGCGGGGTGCGACAAGGGTGCCCATTGTCCCCTATCTTATACATACTGTCCTTGGATCCCCTATTACTGAAATTGGCAGAATCTCCACTTATTCAGGGTCTTCATTTCAAGCAAGGGTTGTTTAAAGTAGCAGCCTTTGCTGATGACATGTTGGTCTTCCTGTGCAACCCGGCTGTCTCCCTCCCCCACGTTTTACACCTCCAAGCCTTGTTTGGGGAATTTGCTGGGTTAAAAATTAATGTGGAGAAATCTGAGGCGTTGGATATTTCGGGGACCTTACGTTCAACCTGGAATGGGGTTTTTCCCTTAAAGTGGGTCACAACTTCTTTAAAGTATTTAGGAATAAACATCTCTGCATCTCCTAGCCAGTTGTACGGGTTAAATGTTATTCCTATGAAGCAGAAAATGCTTAAAAACCTTATGGCCTGGCGGGATTTACCCCTATCCCTCTCAGGGAAACTATTATTGGTAAAAATGATGGAGATATCAAAATGGCTGTATTTATTTCATATGTTACCGGTTTGGCTTCGGAAACAGGACATTAAAGATATCAACCGGGGATTACAAAAGTATATTTGGTCTGGCAAGAAAGCCCGCATACCTCTCAAAATGTTAATGTTACCCAAAGGTCAGGGGGGCCTCAACTGCCCTGACATTGAACGCTATAATCATGCTTGTTTGGCACGCCATCTCCGCGACTGGATTTGTCATACGTCCTTCTATACTCCATTAGAACATTATACAGCATGGTTGTTGCCGCATACTCCTGGTGCCACTTTACATCTATCAGACTCCTTCCTTTCTAAATTAATAAGTGGCAGTGTGGTGGTACGACCTATACGTCAATTTTGGATTTCCCTTTGTAAGAAACTTCAGGTGCCGTGGGGATCGTCCTCTTGTTTGCCTATCCGGGGATATAAATTATTTCCCCCGGGCATGACGCAATTGTTATTTCGGCAGTGGTCGTCCAAAGGCCTGAACAGTATGCTCCAATTACTTACTCTACAAAATGGTCAATATCAGATCTGCAGTTTCCAGGACTTAATGGTTCAATTTGATATTCCAAAAACTGACTTTTACGGCTATTTACAGCTCAGACATTTTATGTTAGAAGAGCAGCAGGTGAACCCGGATTTCTTCCAAGGCTATAAAATTCAGGAGTTTCTGGTGGGGGAAGATGGGAAACGCCAGTCAGCGTCGCAATATTATCTGGCTCTTACAAAGTTGCCCCAACAACTGAATCTGGACAAGGTTGTCACACACTGGAATAAGAACTTACCCCAAGGTATATCTCCTACGGATTTGCAGGAATGTTTTCTCTCCATACCCCGACTAGTGGCAAATGTCATCCTACGTGATCAGGCTTATAAGTTCTTACACCAAGCCTTTTATTCCCCGTGTCAAGCTTATTACATGGGACTTACCAAAGATAAGCATTGTGCGACATGTATTTCTGGGTTCCCAGATTTCTACCACTGCTTTTGATCTTGTTCTACTGTACAGGTCTTTTGGTCTACTTTGCAGCAGCTGGCTCATTCTATGTGGGGAAGTTCTCTTCCTATGGATCCCCTTCTTTGGTTGTTTGGGTTACCTAGAACGCTGGACTCACTACTTACCGGTCATCAAATCTGGCTTTTCCGGAAGATCATTCTCATTGCACGGGATGCGATTTTGTCACAGTGGATACAGCAACCTCCGGCGTACCACCAGGTGTGGAAAGCCAAATTTCATAAACTCATGCATATGGAACTGTTGATGGCGAAATCTGTTTCTCAAGTTAAATACACGAAGGTGCGCCTTTTGTGGCACAACTATATTGCTCTTCTGCCACCTGAGGACTCTGGAGTATTACCATGTTAAGGTTGTGTACCTCTATGCTTTCTTCCCGCCAGAGCTTTGTCTACTTGTCCCTATACTTTCACGATATGGGTGTCTTATCTTATTATCACAACGTTTGTGCATATGATTTTTCTTTCATTTGCAGATACCAGGGGAGTTAGTGTGGGTGGGGGGGGGGGGGGGGGGGAATAGGCTCCTGCCTATAAAGGGTTGCTGTCTCTCTGTGTAGGGGGAGATACACACAATTAAAAAAGGAAACAGTCAGATGTTCCGAACGCCATATCTTCTGATGTTTTGTCAGCATGGAGACTATGGTTGATCTATTTGTTGGATATATACGACGGTGATTCATCTCCATTGTTATCTACCTGTGTTCTTACTGTTATTTGTTCTTGTTTGCTGAGATACTGACTGTTCCAATAAAGATATTTACAAAAAAAACCAACTAAGTAATTTAAAAACATTGCAGCTCAAAAACACCTTCAAGGGCTTCCTGTGTCTTGTTTACCACCCTTGCTTTGTCCATCACCTGAACCTTGTCAGTATAATTCTGAAACGTAATTATCGTGTGGGGCCTTCCCAAGTCCCTGTGAGCCTGCTCAATTTTAATCTGCCCCCTTTTGCATCCTAGGCCCAATACCTCCGGCAGCCATCTTGAGAAAAAGGCTATAGGCTCCAATCTTTCCTCTCTCGCCCTCCAGAAACCCAGCTATTCTTACGTTCTTCCTCGGACCATGATTTCCCATATCATCTAGTTTCACTGTGGCCTCTATGAATCTCTACTCAAAAACCCCCCAACATTTTTTGATAGTCCCAGTTAGCTCTAACTCAATTAAAGCTGTTATATGTATGATTTTTTTTGCCACTTTATGTCACCATTTCTAGCTTGCTGTTAATACTGGCAGTGAGCTTGTCAAAAGAGGCTAACATTTTTTGCAAATTCTGTGTTGTGTCCAGTGGGGTAGATGGAGGTCAAACTATTCCTCCTCTTTTTCTCTCCGGCTTGGGGCTTGCCTTTTCTGTAGTTGTTCACTCAGCTCTTTACACTTTTGCTGTCTGATTAACTCATATTGAAGACAATGACTTTTGCGATAATTCTTTACACATATTGGGAGTAATTTTCAAAAGGATGTGCATGATTAAAACTAGGTTCTATGCATGTAAATGGACTTTACAGATGTAGTGAGCTTTTGAAGATTGCTAGTGTACCCCAGTGAATTGTCAATAGGTTTTATATGAGTGCACGTAAATGGGCTTTTGAAAATTGCTACGAGAGTAAGTTACATTTAAAAGAGTAACGCCTTTGAAAAACTACCTCCTGAATGTACTCTTGGGCTGGTGATGTAATTACAAATAGGAGTAAATGCTCTGGACCAGAACAGCTACTTTCTCCTACTGGCCTTGCAATCAACACATCACATAAATTAAGCAAAATTGATTTTTATGTGCACAAGTGCAATTTATGCAAATAAAATTCAATTTTACACACCTAAAATTTCATATCAAATGGAATGAATGGATATTGTGGAACAAATATGGGAAATTTTCATTTGAATAAAAAAAACGAATCAAATTTGTACATGCACATCTCTACAAAATTATAAAGTGCATGATAATGGTATACGTATATCTGGTTGGGTGTGTGTGTGCACATATATATCCATTAAATGACTGCGAAAATCCAACATTATGTCATCATGCTCCAAACAGTTAAAAGGGAACCCTAGCCTACCATAAAGACAATTAGGTAAAAGAAAAGCAATAAAGTAATTTAATATGAGGGTAATAAACATGGCAAATTACTGCCACCACAAAGATTGTCAAAGAAAAACCTTCCGCTAGCCCCCTCCTCATCCCCCAACATCCAAAAACGTCATGCTGCTGGAAGCCCTATGAGCGGATACTGCGATTCCGGCACTGCAGGATTTTAGAAAGTGCTGGGTGAGGGGAGAGGCTTATTGGGGGGGGGGGGGGGGGGGAGAATTGCTCTGGCAGACCTCACAGTAGTGTTTCTGGGCTGGGGAACTGGACCAGTAAACCCACAAGGTTTTGGTTTTGTTTTGAGCTTTGGCTCACCACTTAATCAGCTTTATTCTTTGAATAGAGCCGGTACAGGAATAACTCTGCAATCTAACCAATGATGTTGAAACATAGCCGGTTAGATTGAAAAGTTATCCAGCTACAGCCATCCGAAAAACTTTTCTGGAGGTTATGCGGTGGGATGTTTATTCTGCTGAATACCCCTGATATATTATCCATTTTTGGATTATTTGAGGACTGGGCTCTGGGGATTTTGCTCTTGATGTCTACAGCTCCAGAAATGTTTTAGCTCTGTTGCAACCATATTCATAAAACTTCATACATAGCTGAAGTTGTTCCTTTGAACTCTCTGATAAGCATATAAATTTACTACTGAATTCCACAACCATATAGTGAACAGTATAATGGAAAATAAAAGGCTTAAAGCATTTGAATACAACGGAGGTAATAATGCTGCACTGGAATTTTCTTTTGCAGTAGGGGCTACTTAAACCAAAGGGATTTTTCTTTTTAAGGTTCGTATCATGGCATTATACTTGATAAGAGAACAAAAGAACAGAAGTAGATATTTCTGGGTGTGTATTTACATAATTTACATATCATCATCTGCATGACACTGCAGTTAATACAGAATTATCCAAACTACTTAAATACTGTACAAATTGTGCAGAGAATAGCTATGCCGGTATAATAAATTTCATTACACTGTACATACATTAGATACAGAAAATAAATACACCTTCAAAAGTAGCATATCCTATGCAGCGCAGTCTACGACTGGTTTCCTTAATAGCACGTGCTGAGGCACAACACATGAGAAACAGAAGCACTGCTTGAAGCCCAGGGCAAGCTAAGATTTTCTGGAAGGAAGATTCTGCTTGCAACTGGCTATTCACCTTTGCTACTTTGGACGGCAGCTGTCCTAAATCTGCCGTTCCCAGTTATGGATACTTCTGTATTGTTGTGACAAAGCCACAAACTTCTGTACAGTAGGCTTTTGAAGAATATATTCAATGCGATACTTTTTTAACTCTATATATAGAACAAAAATATATAGTTTCTTAAACTTATTTACAGTAATATGAATGTGCTTTTTTTTTTTTTTTTTTAATACTAATAAAGCTGAGAGGATCTTAATTCAAAATTCAAAATAAAGTATCTCAGATATTCATTGTGAATAATTTTTGGGATTTTATCCCTAATTACATAAGTGTTTTAGCCCTCAGACTTGCATCATGAAGAATCTTTGATGAACCAGAAAACTGGCAGAATTAAGAATATACATACAAGTTTAAAAAATGATTTTGAATCGGCATTTAGGGATAGCTAAGATACCTTTACGATTCTCCAGCTAGCATATTAGACACATAGGCAAGCATTAAACAAGACTGAAGCCCGAGTGCATACCTAAACTTTCTTTGAAAATGGTGAACTATAGAAGTTGGACACATTCTTCGTAAGCTGCTCTAGGTATATATGAAGAAATAAATAGATGAAATTCTGCTCATTAACACTGCTTTTAGAACAAAGATTAAAATGCTGTTTATTAGACCATAATGCCATGCAGGGGCAGCAACTTTTATTAATGTTAGGTTATGCTAGAAACTACCTCCTCCCACCCAATAACAGTTGTTAAGAGTTACCACCTATAAACGTAAGGCTTTAGAATGAACTATTTGCGTGGATAAAAAAAAATCTAACCCCTAGATTTATCATTTTGCTATAAAATTGCATCCACGATAAATAAAAAAAAAAAAAAAAAAAAAAAAAAAGAGAGCACCTCTTGATACGGCTCTCATATAAATAAACTATTTATACCACTGTAGGAGGGGCAACTAGTAACTCGGGGTGAGGTTTTGGTGGTGGCCTAGGTTTTGGGGGGCAGTTTTACAGGCACTGTCAGAGCACAGTAGACATCAGTGAAGATTGTGTGTGATTTGGAGTGATGAAAGGTACAGTAAAGATGAGATTTATACAGCATACTCTTCACCTGATCGATCATCTTTTCTGTACCTTTCATCACTCCAAATCACACACAATCTTCATTGTCTACAGTGCTGTTCGTATCTGACAGTGCCTGTAAAACTGCCCCCCAAAACCTAGGCCACCAAAACTTCACCCTGAGTTCAGAATGGCCCCTCTTAGTGGTATAAAAAGTTGCCTAATATGTTCGCCTCCACAGAAGCTCTCTCTCTCCCCCTGCCCGAAATGGGATTTGCCATATTTATTGCAAATCCCGTTTCGGGCATAACGCCAGGAAAAATTGTGTAGTTATTTCCAATGCTAAACCCCGCGATAGCATAACGCACACTATCACATGCAACCTTAAGTGCCCCTCATTTTCATACTCTGCCCAAACTCCTCCCACTTGACTACATTTTTTAAATTTGCATATGCATCTCACGATGAGTTATAGCATGTGTTATCGCGGCTTTAGGGCCCTAACGCCCATGATAGGGCCCTAACGCGATTTGAAAAATGACACCCTAAGTACTTAACACTAAAGGTAGATAATTATGGTCCTTGAATGCTACATTGGTCAGATTTATTTAGTATCCAAAAAAGATATACATGCAATAAGTCTGCCTATATTAGATCTTTTCTAAATAAAGATGGTAGTTTATTTGAACATATGCTACTTATCCTGATCACAGCTCTGTGTTCAACCAAAATGGCTTACCCCGACCCACAAAGATTTGATTAAGCTGAACATGTTTTTCATTTCAGTGCACTTTTTTCCTCCTCTTATTGCCTTTCACCTACTTTTTTAGTTTAAAGGGAGACTGTCAAGATTGGTAAAAAGGGATTAGCTGTCATGGACAAGCAATCAAGATGTCTACTGGAGCACTAGGCTGCAGAACATCAGGCACTGCCTCAGCAGGACGGGTCAGGCCTATTTCAGACCATCTAGTTTTCATGATGCACAAGAAAAACTTGTGCAGAAACACAAAAGAAGGATCCTGTTTTCTGGGAGTTTACATCAAAATTTAATTACCACAGAAAAGTAACTTGAAGATCAAGCATCTTGCAGTGTGACTGGGTCTCTCTTGCAAGTTTTTACTTTCAATTTCCTCTGTGATAGAGCAGCAAAGACATGAGGATTGAAGTAACAGGATGAGCCAGTCTTTATGAGCTCCAACAGTCAAGACTCCGATTTCTCGCTAGACACGGTCCTTGGTGCACCAGGCTGAAGGGCGTGCCTTTTTGTCCCATTGACACTTTACTGAGAAGCAGCATGCTGTAGGATTGTCGCCTGCCCCCTTCCTGCGGCATTAAGATTTGTAAAATACGGTGCCAGCTGGCCCCAGCATCTTTAAAGGGGGAGTGTGATGGGATGTGGCCACTTAGTAAAGTGTGATGGGATGTGGGCACCCTTTTGTTGTGACGCTTCCTGAGAGAGGGACCAACACGTGCAGCATCTCGGCACCTCTCTTCCCTTCCCAGTTCCAACATCCTTAGAAGGGGACACCCCCTCCCCCATCACTCCTAGGGGTGATGAAGGTAAACCAGACCCTGCCAACACTCAAATTGTAAGCAAAACATCAACTATTGTAGTGCAGCGTAGCACTCCAAATCTCTAGTGTTTTCACATGCATCTCAAAACCAATGAAACAAATACAAATCTAAAATAAAATCCTTCAGTGTTACAAAAATATTCTCATTATTTATACAAACTCTTTATTGTCAAAACTTTTTTCCCATTACACAATCCTGAAAGTATCCCTTTAAACACCACAATCAGTGCACACTTTACAGGAGCATCCACTGAACTGAATGGAGACAGACATGATGGGTGCCCAGAACAGGTTCTCTCTTAAACAGAGGGGGGGAAACTCAAGGCCATGTAACTTTTCACAGTCCTCACACTGTGGCCGCCTTCTTCCAGCAGCTCCATTTTCATTTTGACAGTTGCACAGAGAACCATTTTCTGGATATACTCAACCATCTTCCCCTGTAAGGCTGCAGGACCAGCCTGCCTTGAATTTCCCCTTCTCTGGGGACTAGAAGTCAGTCATGAAGACTTGGAGGAGGAAAAAAGGACTTTTTAAAAAAAGTCCAGTAAGATGGCCTTGACCTCTCCCGTTCCTTTCCTGGGGGGGGAAACAGGGCTCCCTAAGGCAATGGGGCTTTACTCTGCCAAGTTAAAAAGCAGTTGAAATGCAAAATCAAAACAATAGAGTGCAAAGGATCGAGCAGATGGGTTTGTTCCAGCAAAAACACTGCTCACGTCACAGCTGCAGGTGTCAAAATGTCAGTTCTTCTATTAATCATGTGCTCCTCTGAATATGTAGCAATTGATTCCATCTTGTATAAATATAAAAAATTGTGACTGAAGAGTGAGAAGCAATAGTCCAATGGTACCAAGTTAATATCCAGCTAATAAAGATATCAATGTAAGCAAAAGGTATTACTGGTTAATAACAAGTTCCATTATTCATATTTTTGGAACAAAGCTGAAAACTGAGCCATCCCTGATCTATATTTCAAAATGGTAAAAACAGGTAAGAGAAAATTTTTGTTATAATGTTTAAAAAAAAAAATAGTGCATGACTTAAGCCCTGGAAATTTAAATCCTCATTTTTCCACAAAGGAAATGGAGAGCATGATTAATAGCAAAAGCAAGCATCCTCACTAAAGCCTATTCAGGACAATGATTCAGCTTCCTTATTCCAGCCTGTCAAATTTCTAACAAGGGCATAAAATGTGACCTCTGTGCGTGTGTCTACCAGTAACTGGGGGGAAAGCTAACAAGCTTACTTCATTCATTTCATTACCAAAGGAGATGAAAAACTCTCTACCATATTCCAATCCAGGTCCCAGAAGGAGAGTACGCAAAAATGCTAAACCGATATCCTACAGACAAGTTAGGAATTTAGTCAAGAACTTCGTAAACAGGCAGCTGAACTGTGCCAACTTAGAAGCCACAGCTATGCTGAAATGCTCTTAGGGAAGGCCATAAATGAACTCTTCAGGGAGCTTGCAAGTTATGGGTACAAAGGCTGATTTTCAAAAGGAAAACTCCCTGCAAAAGTTTCCTTTTGAAAGTCTGGGCCAGTGTTCACACCCCAAGTCCAAAAGTAGGCATGCGACGTCCTTTCCTGGGCCTGCTCCATGCCACCCACTTTCAATGTGGAAAAATGTTCACGCCCTGTTTTATGCAGGGAAGCACACATTCACCCTCATAAAACTGTTTACTGCCCTCGGGGTGTATAGTGCTACAGACAGTACAAGCCTCAGATGCTCAAAAGGAGAAAAACCTTTTTTTTAATTTTCTCAACTTGTTTCAGACATTGCAAATACCACGAGAACTCTCGCTCTCTCCCTGGTGGCCCATTAACACCTCTTAAAAAGAGCAGTGAGCCTCCTGCTTCCACTGCAGCCCTCTGATAGGATCAGCAAAGATCAGAGGGCAGCCAGAAGAAAGCAAAACTATGGAGAAACTGTTTTAAAGTTATGTTTGCTCTCATTGGGGGGGGGGGGAGATGTGGTCTTGTACCTACAATACCAGGGGTTGGGGAGAGGGAGAAAGGAAGAGTGAAGGATCTTAGGAGAGAAATAACCCAAAATATGAAACAGCCTTTGCAGTTCTCACACTACACAACAAAGTAACTGTATCAACAATCATATATAGAAAGCTCTTCCTTTCTCAAATGGTAAAACTGCAAATCTGTATTTACTGGTTTCTCAATGTTAAACATTTGGAAATGTAACTTCAGTGCGTCATCCTTGGTTCCTTCTATATTTGGCATCAGAATTCACTTATCATAACTATCCTTTTACGCTGTATAAAGTGCACGCACCCATCCACCCACCACGCACACTGGATGCATATTCACAAGTGGATAGACTTTATGTGGGCTTCATCCCAGTGTCAGACAGATCAATGCAAATAAAGCAGAAGGGGGAAATAAATCATTTCCAGAGGAGGCAACTTTAATGCTGTAGTGCACTTATAAAAAGAAGTCCAACTCTCCTTCCAAGCCCAGCAGCGCGTTTCCATTTCCACTGTTTTAATAGCATGATTCTGAAGATGGAGAGATTATTGCCTAAATGTGTCATACATTTCAGCCAGTGCTGCTGGGAAAACACTTGTAATGGCTACTTACTTTACAACATAATTTCAATTTTTTTTTTTTTTAAGATTACAGCTTTAATTCATTGGCAATTTTTGAAGCAATGTTTTTAAAAGCTATGGATGTTCCTGATATTCGCTTAAAGCGAACGCCGTTAAGAGACAGTCTTGGCAGCTTGCACACTTCCATCTCCCACTGTACAAGGTTTTCTGCATGTCCGTCTCCATGGACACAGAAAAGCAAGAAACGTTCCCTTTGCTCATAGTCACAATTATTGGCATCCAGGACCTTGCGAATCTCTCTCATCATGTCATTCGGATCCATGGAACTGGTGGTTTTCATGCTCCAGGTGAACCGCAGTGAGCGGGGCTTCGCTTCCTTGTTTTCATCTTTCTGATCCCCAGAGACATTACGACTGAAAGAAGAAAAAAAAACAAACCCAAAACACGTATTACTATGTGTGGTTCCCTTAAATGCACTCTGTCAGTGATGCACTTATCCCAGTAACATAAAATCTGTCTACCTTGCAACTGCTAATATTTATAAAATACGAAACATGCAATTAACATTTTCATATTTTCCTACAAAGTTTCATGCTCAGATAACCTGCAGCAGTAATTTGTAGGGTTTTTGGCATAAAAGAGGCCAGGCTGCACCAAACATATACGTATGTCCAATTACATATGCAACTAATACTGCCACTGTAAACGACTAGTGAAATATTATGGCTTGTTTGTTGAAAATGTAAAAAAAAAAAAAATGAAAACAGGAATATTAACAAAAATCAATTGATAAATAAGGTACAGAGAATGAATTACTAGAATTATGTTGCCTCCCGTGGTTTACTGTCTGACAAATCAGTTACCATGTTAAATAAAATTCTAAGGGGTCGATTCACGCACTTTGAGATCAGAAAGGAGGCTGAGGTAACTATTCAGGCAGGCTGAGGAATGAAACTATTTGCTACGCAAAGCTACAACAGAGATGGCACAGGGAAGTGAATAAGGGAGAATCTAGCAGAAATGGATGTATAGCTAGGGATTCTGGGCACACTGTGATCTGAGCTGAAGAATGCATTAAGCTGCTTCATTTCTCAATGCATGAGACTTATTATCCCTTTTCAGACATGGAAAGTCACTTGGGTTACAACAATCCCATAGAGAAAGACAGGAAAACTACACTGAGCATGATAGAGCAGTAATATCAGTGCAATGTAAGTACAAGAAGCCAAAACCACCTGCCCAGACTGATTGCCATACTGTTTCAATTGAAACATGTATTCATCCCAGTTCTACAGGAATCCTTATGTAAAACCCAGAACTAAAACATGGATTAAAAAAACATTTGTTACAGGCAGGTAACAACAATGCCTTAGCAAGCTGCTGGCCATCAGGAGCCACTGGCATGCAAGTCCAGCCTGAGTCCAAATTAAAAAAGAATTCCTATCTATAAAATCTTTATTCTGCATCTGCCACTCACAAGGACTGCATTCAACAGGACACTAGCCTCAGACCTTTCCCTTACACACAATATGCAATTTTCAACTCCTCCACGGCCTCAGTCTTGTAATCCTCTTCCACAGAGGCCACGAAGACTAGAAGCATTGGTCACTGGAGCTTCATCTGCCACACACAAGGCTCCACCACTGAACCATCCACTTTGCATCTCCAGCAATTATGCTATGACAAAGGGCTTCTGCCTCCATACATCACATTGCCTCCTACAAAAAAAATCAAACATAGTCTGGCAAAGTGCCCTAGGTTAAGAAGCCATGCACACCTCCTGCTGTCACTGCTCTGAATAGGGATGCATGCTGATACTCACGGAGGTAACCATGACTAATACACACAAATGGACATATCTGAAGGCCAACGAGTACATAAGAAATTGCCATGCTGGGTCAGACCAAGGGTCCATCAAGCCCAGCATCCTGTTTCCAACAGTAGCCAAACCAGGCCATAAGAACCTTCCTGTCCTCTCTCTAAAGCTTACTTTTTTAGAATCACTAAAAAGTACAGGATGTCAACTGTGCCCAGGCAGTGCAAACCGATCTGGTAGTGCATTCCTTACTGACAGGCACAGTAGTAAAATGCAAGCATCATGTGCTCATTCTCCTTGCCCAACTTAGACACAGTATAGGAGCCAGGCCCCGCACTTACCCTGTGACCCTTGACTGCTGCATGCACTGCTGAAGTTGCTTTGCCAGGACAATCACTAAAAAATCTCTGAAGAGAGAGCAGTTTTAAGCGGTGTACCGCAGGGATCGGTGTTGGGACCGGTCCTTTTCAATATCTTTGTGAGCGACATTGCGGAAGGGATAGAAGGTAAGGTATGTCTTTTTGCGGATGACACTAAGATCTGCAACAGAGTGGACACGCCGGAAGGAGTGGAGAGAATGAGACGGGATTTAAGGAAGATGGAAGAGTGGTCGAAGACATGGCAGCTGACATTCAATGCCAAGAAGTGCAAAGTCATGCATATGGGGAGTGGAAATCCGAATGAACTGTATTCGATGGGGGGAGAAAGGCTGATGTGCACGGAGCAGGAGAGAGACCTTGGGGTGATGGTGTCTAATGATCTGAAGTCGGCAAAACAATGTGACAAGGCGATAGCTAAAGCCAGAAGAATGCTGGGCTGCATAGAGAGAGGAATATCGAGTAAGTAAAGGGAAGTGATTATCCCCTTGTACAGGTCCTTGGTGAGACCTCACCTGGAGTATTGTGTTCAGTTCTGGAGACCGTATCTCCGAAGAGACAGAGACAAGATGGAGGCGGTCCAGAGAAGGGTGACCAAAAAGGTGGAAGGTCTTCATCAAATGACTTATGAGGAGAGATTGAAGAATCTAAATATGTACACCCTGGAGGAAAGGAGGAGCAGAGGTGATATGATACAGACTTTCAGATACTTGAAAGGTTTTAATGATCCAATGACAACGACAAACCTTTTCCATAGGAAAAAAATCAGCAGAACCAGGGGTCACGATTTGAAGCTCCAGGGAGGAAGATTCAGAACCAATGTCAGGAAGTATTTCTTCACGGAGAGGGTGGTGGATGCCTGGAATGCCCTTCCGAAGGAAGTGGTGAAGACCAGAACTGTGAAGGACTTCAAAGGGGCGTGGGATAAACACTGTGGATCCATAAAATCAAGAGGCCGTCAATAAAGAGTGGGTGGCTCGCCAGAATGACGGCTACTGCCTGGAGATAATACCCTTATTCAATAAACATACACATGGTTACTGTGACTCCAACATCACTCTAAGCTACAACAGCAAGAGGAAATGTGGAAAAAAGGATTCGCACTCACAAAGTGGGGAGTAGCTGGCTTGTTACGGCGGTTACTACCCCAAACCAAATAAGCCTGATACTTCACTTTCAATGCATATCCAGCATAGCTCTCTGCTTCAACGGTAGGGGAGAAGAAAAACTGATACTTCACGCATAGCTCTCTGCTTCAACGGCAGGGGAGAAGAAAAACTGATACTTCACGCATATCCAGCATAGCTCTCTGCTTCAACGGCAGGGGAGAAGAAAAAAGGATTCGCACTCACAAAGCGGGGAGTAGCTGGCTTGTTACGGCGGTTACTACCCCAAACCAAATAAGCCTGATACTTCACTTTCAATGCATATCCTGCTTCAACCGCAGGGGAGAAGAAAAACTGATACTTCACGCATATCCAGCATAGCTCTCTGCTTCAACGGCAGGGGAGAAGAAAAACTGATACTACACGCATATCCAGCATAGCTCCCTGCTTCAACGGCAGGGGAGAAGAAAAACAACCAATAAGGGCTGAATAACACAGTCTGGGTAAAACAAATAAACATGGGTGTAGCTTGCTTATTGCGGCGGTTACTACCCCTACTACCCCTAACTAATCAAGCTTGATATTTCACTTGGTTGCAGCTCCATCACTGCTCTCTACATTCATGGTGGGGGTGGAAGAGAAATAGAACCAAAGAGCTAAGAGAAACAGATAAGTATGAGAAAAAAATGTGAAGCTTGCTGGGCAGACTGGATGGGCCGTTTGGTCTTCTTCTGCCGTCATTTCTATGTTTCTATGTTTCTATATGACAAATACGCCTCACAATCCAGGTCTTGTAACCTGTATTTCTATGTGAGTAGGATAGGGTTCACACCCACTGATGAGTTCATGTGCTGCTAGAGCTTGAGTGACCACAATTTGCCTTATTTTAATGGATTTTCTGGAGACCACTCTGGATTCCCCAAGGCACCTGCTTCTGGTTCAGGGATTGAAGCAGGAGCACACTGTCTTCTAGCTACCAAAAAGCAAAAACTAAAGGGGCAAAGGCACCTTTATTATTAATGGATACAAGAGCTTAAGTGTGGTCGATGAAGGTAATCCACCTCGATAGTATTTCCCTGTAGGCATTCGTCATGGTCAATGATTGCATCAGGCATGTGCCTACAAGTGTCTTCTCATGTGCTGTCTTTGTCTGGCACGCTTGCATAGCAACTGCTGTGCTCTTTTGCTTTGTTTATGTAATTTGGTTCAACTTTTCTATGGTGCCTGCTCTCTCTGTTCCCCATGGCACGGTTTCCTTTCTGTGTTTTGGGTGTAGTGCTCTGTTATGTGCAAAGGAAAGGTATAGGCTTTTTCTTTGTTTCCTCGAGTTGTCGGTGTCTGTCATTGCTCTTCTTGGTTACACTGTGTGTGTTTTCTTCTGTGCATCCTGCATTCGCCCTCTTTCTTCATTCATCTTAGTATAAGTTACTCCTCTGTGTCCAAGTTTCTTCCTGCCTCTTCTTTTTCCCCTGCCGACTATCTAGATCAGGCAGCTGCCTCCCCAAAGTGTCAGAGTCCAACAGACCGGCATAATACCAGCGGCTGTATGGATGGATTCGCTAGGGTTTGCCCCCCCCCCCCAGAGGTGCTGTATGTGCTCCATTCTTTCCTACATCTGCCACTTTCAGATTTGTCCGTAAAGCTTCTGGAATGGCCATTCTTTGCTTTTTTTCAGCCCTCAGCTGGGGATGCTCATGTTCTGCCTCTGCCAGGAGCTGCCCTAGAGGCAGAGGGAAAACCTTCACCCCCTCACCCAGAGACTCAAAGTCTGGCACACTCATTTCTACTCACCCCTCCAGGAAAGGGGAGAAAATTGTAACTTTTTTTGTATTAAATTTCTCTCTTTTTTAGCAGTTGGTGTCCTTTGTATTTTCGGTATAGTGGTGCGTAGGCAGGACTGTGGAAGCATGTGTACAAGGATCGTCCGATAGTGAATATTTGTGGGAGTGTTATGAGAAAGATCTGGATACTGGTGGAGGAGAGGGAGGTCCTGGAGGTGAATGTGGACTGTGCCTTGAGATGCCTGTGCAGGAGGTGTGATGGTGAGTGCTGCAGTGACTGGGGTACTCTCTCTAGAAAAGCAGCCAGAAACTGCTCCAAAATGGGATTTTGTTTTTGGGGGGGGGGGGGGGGGGGGGGACGGACGGACGACGTTTTTCTAATACTCTTTTCCCCAATTTCATTCTAATGGAACAGAATGGACTAAAAGGAAATGGTACGACACAGGCTGACTCCCACGATTTTCCATGGGAAGAAAAAGTACATTTTTCCCCCCTGGAGAAAATGAGAGCTTAGCAGACAAAAGGGATAATGGGTAGACTTACTCTACCTATTCAGGGTACAGGGCCTGGGGAAGCAAATAAAAGCCACACACTTAGGAGAGTGGTTGAGAGTAGGAAAAAAGGGAGAATGATAATGGGAAAACCCTAAGCAGGCTCCACTCCTTGCACACTCTGAATCATTTTTTGGGCCTCTCCAAATAACTTTTTAAGAGTCTGAAAATAAAGCAGTCG
Organism: Rhinatrema bivittatum; assembly: GCF_901001135.1. Lineage (NCBI taxonomy): Eukaryota > Metazoa > Chordata > Amphibia > Gymnophiona > Rhinatrematidae > Rhinatrema > Rhinatrema bivittatum. The sequence continues at coordinate 41,615,198 of NC_042618.1, read as the reverse complement.
AATATCCCCTTTTATGACAGTAAATATTCAGGGAAACCTGCTATTTGGCCAAAACCTCTGGGTGTGAATCGACCCCCTAAATGAATACCCAATTCTACAGCAACTTCTTGTAGTCAATTCATAACATGAGTAAAACTGACCCCCTTCTTAAGCAGACTGCTGCATACATTTTATTGTTTTAATCTATTCGATACAATATATGCAAGTACAAAAATATAGATGCCAACAATCATTTTTAAACAAAAAGGATTACCCTCACCTTGAGCCCTCATATCTCCCGTTTCTCTCAGATTCAGATGGGAGCCTCATTGAAAAGGCGGCGGAAGCAAAAGCAAGCGGGAAAGAGAAGAGAAATCTTACACTAGTGCACCACTGCCCAAAACTTTCTACAATTTGGTAAGTTGAAGAACCATCAAACACACAAGTTAGACAATTTCTTCCTAAAATGTTCTAAATAATGCCATCTACTTTTCAGTTTGCTGCACTGGGATTACATAAGTAAGAGAATGAAAGCTTTAAATGCTGCTGTAAGCATGATTCTACATAGAAAACAGTCCTTTAGTACTGCTAATGTCTAAAAGGCTCCAGAAGTCCCTTTCATCTAAACAATGACTTCATCTTACTTTAATGCACCTTTAAAGTCCAGAACAGACAGCAGCGAGCCTCAAGTTTGATTGGAACTCTGATATTTAGCAATACATATTAAAATGTGAATAAAATGATGCTGTAACTACAAACTGCATGCTCTCTTGCCCAAATAAGCCAATCAAGTATCCGGAAGTGCTTGATTTCAGTACTGCTTGCTTGTCATAGAAGGAATACAGTAAACATTAGAAATAAGATTTGCATTGAAATGCAATATATCAGTACAAACAAAGTGGCAAGTGTTGGAATGTGTTAGTTTGTAGTAATTCACCATACAAAACTCCATGCCAGCATGAGATTTCAAACTAGAGTATCTCAAAAGCACACACAAAATGCATCTTGGATAGTGAACAAACATTTGTGAACGTGTTTAAAGCTGGTTAACAGCTAGAAAACTACAAAGGTACTTTATTATTTCAACTGAATTACTTCTCTCCTCTAAACTTCACTACCATTTTAAAACACTTTAGAATATTGCACATTAAAGACTAGGTTTAGTGTTAGGCAAGTCTGAAATATTCTAGAACCAAATATATTTATCTATCAAGATAAAAGATGCAGTTGGAGTACCTCCTTTTGGATATTCCATCTGTTCGCCATACTACAGAGAAACCTCATTCTCGGTAGCAGCCCCTAATCTTTGGAAGTCACTGCCACTTGATCTTCGTCTTCAGGACAGTTTTAAAAAATTCAGACTCCAATTGAAGAACTTCTTGCTCCAGCAGGCCTATGGTTAATTTGTGCTGATGGTGGTTGGACCTTTTATTTTATGTTTTTTCTAGTTTATGTTTTGTTAATAATTTTATGCTTGTTTTATTGTGAATCGCTTAGGCCTACTTTGTGTTAAGCGATCAATACATTTTTAATAAATACAAATACCTACATGTGCTCCTTTCGCTTGTTTAAAACAAAAAGAACTAAGCCAACGGTGACAAGGACAGAAACGGATAATAATGGTCATCTTACTGTTTTAGGCTGCTCCAATGACGTCATTCACGGAATAAAAAGTTCAAATATTTACCTATCTTCTAATGTGCTCATTTAGTTTTCCCTCTGTTGTATGTGCAGGTGTGAAGCAAAAAGATACCTTTATACATTTTTCTATGATACAGGTCTGTTTGCTGATTTTATTTTAAGATCTATGCCAATGGAATTAAATTGCTCTTCCTCCACCTCCATGTCCATCAGTGCAAAAAAAAACAACCCCCAAACGTTTGGAATGTTAGCTATCTTACCTGGTTTTATGGACCCCGAAACTTAAAGACATTATAGGAAAGCACTAGGAAAAATTGTGTTTGAAATGAAATAGTCTGACTGAAGCTTGTGAACAGAATTCTTGTTTTGAAAACAATTTTAAGAAAAATCAATTTCCAAAATGTATATTTGAAGCAAACATACAGTACTAATGAATTGGTCATCCAAACCAAAATGTTTTCCCCTGCTTTTCCCCAGTTATTTATGGGTACATTTGCTGGTTAACGGTGTATGACAATTGGAATTTTTGTTGGGTTCTCTCTCTATCAGTCTCCTCTGTATGTTGTGTAGCACTCTTAACGTCTAACCAATGGCTCCTCCCTGCTGTAGATTCATGCTGAAAACGGAGCCTTCCGATCACATCACCACCTCTGCAGTTTCTGGCATCTTCTCCAGTTACAACATCTGACTGTAAAACCTCAAGTGAGGAGATTTATTTCCCACCCAAAATACTTTGCAGCAATACTGATGCTGGCGAGAAAAGAAACCAATTTATAAGGATGAGAGCGATGGTAAGAGAATATTCTGATTCTGTTATATACTCCCACAAATTGGTGCTTTAAGAGGGTGGCTAGCTGCTGCTGCTGCAGAAGACCACAATGCTTCTTGAATGTGTGTATGGAACATGTTCCTGCTTTATACATTCCTTCAAACTGAAGCTTGATCTTTTCCAGCATATGAAGTAGCTACAGCTTGGAGAAGAGACGACTAAGGGGGGATATGATAGAGGTGTTTAAAATCATGAGAGGTCTAGAACGGGTAGATGTGAATCGGTTATTTACTCTTTCGGATAGTAGAAAGACTAGGGGGCACTCCATGAAGTTAGCATGGGGCACATTTAAAACTAATCAAAGAAAGTTCTTTTTTACTCAACGTACAATTAGACTCTGGAATTTGTTGCCGGAGGATGTGGTTAGTGCAGTTAATATAGCTGTGTTTAAAAAAGGATTGGATAAGTTCTTGGAGGAGAAGTCCATTACCTGCTATTAAGTTCACTTAGAGAATAGCCACTGCCATTAGCAATGGTTACATAGAATAGACTTAGTTTTTGGGTACTTGCCAGGTTCTTATGGCCTGGATTGGCCACTGTTGGAAACAGGATGCTGGGCTTGATGGACCCTTGGTCTGACCCAGTATGGCATTTTCTTATGTTCTTATGGCAGGTGGCTTGTGATATCTTTTGTATGCTTCCATTATACTGGGGTCTGATCCATCTAGAAATGGAAGAATTGGTTGCAGGGAAAGCCCACATTTTCTTTTCCAGTCCTTTTTTTGGATTTGAATACCTTAAAGTTCAACAGTTTATATTGTTTAATTCTTGGTTATGCTTTTGGTGGCAGTTTGTGCAGCCAGAAGAGCAAGTGAGATTGCTATTTCTCCTTTTCATTGATTCTATCAAGAAAGTGATTTTAGACTTTATGTCAGCTCCTATTTGGATATTGATCAAGAAGTTGTATTGCCAGCCTTTTGTTTGAACCCTCAAAACAAAAAAAAAGGAGAACTTTATGCTTTTAGACATCACAAGAGCCCCAAAAGTCTGTCTGCCTAGATCAAAAGATTTCCAAAAGACCAAACACTGATTTGTTCTATAGATTTCAAATATGAGCTTAGCCACTTCCAGACCCTTAAAAACAGTGGGGTGATAGAGGTGATTCCAAGGGTAAATCAGTTTAAGTGCAGAGACTGCTGCTACTTGTTCTCTTGAAATACCAGAATGGAGGATTTACTATCATTTCGATTTTATGTATTGTACTGTAGATTTCATTTTGAATACTGCATGGTTGCCATAAAAATCTTGAAGTTCAAGTGCTGAATTTGTGTTTTTTTTATGACAACATCCTTTTATTATTTAGACACCGAGAATCATGCTAGCAATTCTGTTTCAAATGATCGGCTTGAGCTCTCTTAATTGTTTACAGATCACCTTGACAACGATGGTTTAGTGCGCGAGCACGTCATGACGTCATCACACCTGAAAAGCGCGGGCTTTTTAAAGAGAAAGTAGTTCGGGCTCCACTCTGTCCCACACATTGAAACATTTCCTTGGAGACGTTCGCGTCCGTGAAGAAGGTTTGTGCTGCGACATCTTGAGTTAAGTATCTATTTAATTTTTTGCAATACTGATTTAATTTTTTGCAAATTTACAGCATCAGTCCTGTGTTTAATTTTGAAATCACTCCTGAAGAAGCGATATTACCATCGCGAAACACCGGCCGTTGTTGGGATTTATATTGATGTTTCAGGACACGGATGTAGTTTGTTTTTTGAAAAAAATTTGGGACTTTGTGAAAATACTAGTTATACACTTTCTCACAAGTTGGGACTTTAAAAACACTGTTTCAAAAAAATACGCCGCAAGTGACGAGTAATCCGGACAGCAAGTTACAAGACTGCCGTCGTCTGGCTTGCTGATGCGGCTTTCTTCAACAGAGGGTATTGTATAGGTGGCACAGCATTGATAAATATAATCTACAGGGTCTTTTTGTCATTTTTATAATTGCCAGTATTTTGAATCTTGTATAAGTTTTTGTAAAGCATGATACAAATACAATTTAATTTGACTAGATTGAGGCTTTGAACAAAAATTCTAACACACATTTGAGAGAGACTTTGAAATGATTATTATTCATATTACAAATATAATGTGCCTTAGTAAATAATTTTCTTCACAATGATCCCTTGCAACTAACCTCTTTGCAGCAATCTTTTCTCCTCAACGTCCATGTTATTGGATTCAGACGTGCAAGGCTGGAATCACAGACTGGCCCTTGTGATAGCAGATTTGGCAATAGTAGACAAAATGCCATATATAGTAGATCTGGAAATCATGGTCTCCTGGGCCAATATACAGCAATGATAATTACCTTTGAAGAAGGGAGCTTCATCTTTTGGATTACTTGAGATGACTGACCACCTGGGTGGCTGGCGGGGAGAAGTGTATAACAGAATTGTTTCCCATGCTGGGCATGCTGCTCATTGTGCCTGCTGTTTGTTCTGTAAGGTAACTATGATATCTGAACTCTCACTCCACATTTTTAGGTGATCATTTGAATAACTTCTGATTTGAATTCCCATTTTCCCAGCTGTATATGGAAATGATTTGATCAGTTTGACTGAATGCTCTGCTTGCCTATTTAGAATTGTTGAAAGTGATAGATGACTGGATCTTGGATGTCTCAAACACCATGGAGGTACTTCTGGTGCTACTCTGACTATTGATGCTGGATTTTATCTTCAACATGACTGTCAAAAAAAGCTTTGAACTCTTGTAAGGCATGAAAACTGCTTTCATGTCTAACATTCATATGGAGATAGTTTTCCTAATGAGACCACAGAACCTCAAAGTGATGTTTTTGCAAACAGCTCACTATACATCAGAGGTATTAAATATTCATTCCATTTTCAAAGTTTGCTTTGCTGATCCACCAGAGTAATGATCAAGTTATCAGAGGTGAAATTTGAATGAATACGGTTTAAATCTGTTCTCAGACTGGAGCACTCTCAGCCAGTTTTGTGCTTTTGTTTTCAAAATTTTCATTACAAAAATGATTCCTTCAATAAGTGAAGTGGTAGGATAATCTATTTATAAATATTTGATATTCTACCTTCTCCTAAAGGATAGGCACAAGGTGGATTACATAAAGTTTAAGAAAAACATTGGGCATATACAAGTATTACATACATATATGGGGGAGACTGCAAATAAGGTACCTTTGGTAGAAGAGACGCATAGAAATAGGTGCGAGTAGGATACATTGGGTAGCAAAGATGTGGGTTAACTGGGTATAGAAAATACATATATAATTCAGAAACGAGAAAAGCACTGGAGGTGCGAGAGGTATTAAGAACTAATTGAGTAGAAAATGGCCCAGAAGTGTGTGAAACTCGTGGGATTTGTGGTAGAAGGCAGAAGTAGCTGGATAAGTCTCTGCTGTGGTGTCTAATGCAATCATTTTACATTTATTTATTTATTTAAATTAATTTATATACCGGAGGTTCCTGTATAATATACATATCACCCCGGTTCACAAAGAACAGTAACTATCGCTACAAATAGCGGTTTACATAGAACAGAATAAAAGAAGTTTTACATTGAACAAAAACAAAGTAATAAGTTTTACATTGAAGTCAGCATGTGTAAATTTCTGATTAACAAAGGAAGAAAAAAATAGATCTGAATAACTCGTTGTGGGCTTGAAAAGACTTTTCTTCGTGTTCTTGGCTCTAGGGGAAAGCTTGTTTGAAAAGCCAAGTCTTAAGTTTCCCTTTAAATGTAGAGTGGCATGGTTCTAAATTTATTAACATTTGTGAATCGCCAAACACAGAAAAGGCCTAGGCGATGAACATAAGGGAACATACATAATAATGACAGAAAACAGAATGAAACTACACAATTAAGAATATAATAGCTGCAGCACCAAATCGCAACACGAGTGCAAGTCTACAAAATGGGAGAGAAGCAGAGAAAAATAAACAAACAAAACATTTCTGTAACCACTTAATCTGCTCATACGATGCCAAGCTAACACTTTGCAGTCTCAAAACCCTCTCCAATTGCTAACTGAACTATCACTTAGAGGGGGGTTGAGTCGAGCTCTGGGGCAGAGATCCCAAGATTACTTTGGAAATCTGCTCAGGGTCACAAAAAATATATTTCTGGTTTCCGTATTTAACCTTACACTTCTGCATCTCCACTCATTTCTTCCTGGTACAGATTTAAGAATGTTTTCCTCTTCAGCAGGGCTGCACATGTAACATCAGGATACAACCTTACCTTGAAGCTCAAACATTTGTTTTGTTTGTAGGTTCCGAAAGAAAAGCCATTACTATACCTTATCTATCTCCAGTACCAATGTGGACTAACATGACAAGACACACTTTATCTAATACCAAAGAGATCATCGAGGTTGCTTTGTACTTTGGAAGACTGCCTGCAAGTTTCTTAATGCTTAAAATTATTCATCACTTCCAACCTTGTCATTAAATTTGAACGGTCCTTAATTGCAGTAATTTTTTTTTTTTTTTACAAGTTTTCAACCCATTCACTTGACGTTTCAAATTATCTACTTCCTGGGTTGCTGCCAATATTTTCACTTTCTGAGAATAGACCTTCTGGCTCCAGCTCTTTAATCAATAAAAAGTTAAATCCAGGAAGAAAAGCTTGCTTCAGGTCCTTAACTGCACAGTAAAGCATTTCCAAAATCGCCAGAGGGAGCTTCACCAAACACCTGAAGACTCCAAAGTCTTGAGAAATCCATCAAAAGCTCAAGTTCCTCTTGATGAACACTTTGGGCATCCTTCCTTAAACAGAGAACCACACCTTAGGCTGAAGTAAGCAGGTAGTTCCAAGAGGGAAGAGTATGACACTTCCTGCTTTTGGTAGCCCCTCTCAGCCTCCACATTTCCCGGCATTGAGGAAGTAATATCCCTACTCATGCAGGGCACCAAAATATCAGTGCTGCTTGCATCTACCGCATAAAACTGTTCAATGGTCCGGATAAGATGACCTCACTCTTACTTTTGTTTAAGTAAACTGCTCTGAAAGAAAAAAGCTGAGGAGTTTGATAGCAACTAGAAAGTTATTGCCATCTCGCACCTTCCCCAGATTACCCAGTTGTGAAGAATTTGAAAATGAAATTTTGCCCCATGACCTTATCTGATACTGATACCATGAAATCTAGGGTCTACAGACCTTGCCTTGTTGAAATATGTTTTGACTGTATGACACTAAAGGGGCCTAAATGGTTTTTTTTTCTTATTTTATGGGGAGGGGAAAAATACACAAAGGGCTCCAAGTTTGAAGAATTTGAAAATTTTTTTTTTTGCTGCAGCACTGTAACTAGATCTTCCTTCATGTTAAACCTTGCTCCTGGATGAATTAAGTCTTCGGCTCTCGTCAGTTTAGCTTTGGCCCAATTTATTGACCACTCATGTGCTTGTGAGAGATCAAAGGCTTTGTCCCTGTGAACTGTGGCTTGAAGAAAATGATCTGCTCTGAGAAGAATGTCATCTAGGTATGGAAAAACCACCATTTTGCTCTTAGTTAGAGAATCAGTGTAATAAATACCACTGAGAATAGACTGTGGAAATGTGAAGATATATTTACTGCACAAAGGAAGGGACTTGGTTTGATTGTGGATCTCAAACATTCCATGTGAAAATGTTTCTTGATGAAAAATGTGTTTAGTCAGATTGAGAACTGGATCGAAACCTCCTAATTGCTTTGGGACAAAGAAAAAGTGAGTATGTCCGTCCCTAGGAACATTTCCTCTTAGAAGACTGATCAATTCCAAACCTGTGGGATGAACAGTGAGACGTTTGTCTGCTTTTTGCTGTACTCAGTAAGGGATCTGCAACAGAGGCACATTTTTAATATCAGATTTTAAATTTTGTGGTATTTTTTTGAAGAGGAAATTTCATAATGCGTGGACTTGCAAAAGGAGTTGCACGGATTCTAACATTGCTAAAGCTTTAGTGCTGTCTGTTGGAAATTTGAAATGGAAAAAAAAAATAGTGTGAGATTTTGAAAAATTCTATCACTCATTTTCTTGTTTTTACAATACCTGGAACCCATGCAGTTTAGCCATTGCTATTACCTGGCTAGAATGTGTTCAGGTTTTAATTTTACATTACAAAATATATTCTGAAATAGATGTGACAGTGTTTGAAGAAATATACACGCTTATGCATATATCTAATATAAAATAATCATTAGAATGTTCTCACCTATCAAGTGTAATCTGATTTTTATTTGACCAGCCCTTATCTCTACTTTCCATCCCTACCTTTTAATGTTTTTGTATTCACCTTGACCCAATCCTATTCATCCTCTGTCATGGGAGCGGCACGTTAGGCATGGAGGTTGAATATTATTGACTTTGACCACGCCCTTCATAAGGCATTTGCTTTTTGTTCAAAATTCTTTACACTACCTTCTGTGACAAACATGGGTGTACTATTGCGTGTTAAAATTGACACTCAAAATTACTACATTTTTTAAAATAATCAAATGAACTAAATGCATTCTTAGATATAAAAAGAATCCCAATATCATAGAAACCCATAAAGTAAATCCCATGTTTTTATATATAATATACTTGGTCCTCTGGATGCTGTCTGGCAATATGTAGTGTACCTATGCATATCCCACCATCCACCGAGCAGCGTAGGCATCAAGTCTGAGGTATGCGCATACCCCAGGTTTTCCATGCAGGTATACGCAGACATCAAAACTTATGTGCATGCAGTTCCTCCTGCTGAGGGAGGAAGGGTAATTCCTGGAGACCTGAGAGAGCCAACGTTGTTCCCAGACATGAACAGGTAGGAGTAGCAAAAGGGAGCAAGTGTTTGATCAGACTGTGAGGAGGGATGAGAGAGTGCTAGGGGGGCGTTGAGCAGGGAGAGTAGGCGGGGTGGGGAGGTTCTCATCGCCCAGCATATGTTTTACAGGTGTCTGCTAGTCAATATTACTTTCAAACAATTTTAGAAATGTAAATACATTTATCCTTTTTGTTACTCAAAAAAAATTGTATCATGAGCTCAGTTAATTCTATAAACTATAGTAGAAAATGATTGTAAAAAATTATTTTATAGAATTTTGAATGAACATAGGGAACCCCCATCACACAAAGTGGTTTATAGAACAAATTAATAATGTGCTGTTATCATTGTTTGTAATGAGAATACAGTTGGTATCTGACTTCATCTTCTCCGGTATAACCCAGATGATGTGCATAACTGCAGAAGTATCCGACCAACAGCTCCTTCCTGCTGCAGTCTGGTGCTGAAATCGGAGCCTCCTAATAATACCATTTCAGCTGCTCCTGCCTTTTTTTCCCCATTGGTTTGCAGAGTAGGTCTTGTGCCTACCGCACTTTTCTCACAGAATTTAAACAGTAAACTTTACAGCCACAAAGGTTATAAGTATCTCCTAAGCACTTCCTGAGGCTGTAGGTGCTTATTCAAAGAGCAGGAATCCAGAGCGCTCATTTAAACACTTCCTTACTGCCTAGGCATAATTCAACTAGTTTGAGAAACACAAAACTGCCTCCTGAGGAAGAAAATGAGTGCCAGGCAAAACTGGAGCTGGGGTTTATTTTGCACGAGGAACAAAATCTTCAAGAGGGGGCCTCTATTAGAGCAGATGCTGCTGCTGGTCTGCTAGGAGCTGGGGACCATTCACTCACACACAGCCTATTCAACTCCAAGTAGGGCTAGACCTTCAAGTTGCTGCATGGCTAAATAAAATGTTTACTGACTGCTACACAAACAAATCACAAAGGAGAGATATATGACATTTTCTCTTTAGAGAAATTCTGCATGGTTTTCCCCTAGAAAATTCTGACTGGTCTGAAAAAAATATACCAATACAAAGTTTCCTTCTCAAAAATATACCTCTAATTCTGAAGTTAAAATGTGCCTCGATTACAGATCTCTTACTGGGCACAGCAAAAAGCAGAAAGACTTCTCCCTATTCATCCTGCAGTTTTGGAAATGATCAAAAATGAATGCAAAAATCCAGACCATAAAGGATCATTTCCAGATCTATTAAGACTTAGAAAGGAAATAACTGCCATTGTTGATCTCTCTGCCTTTTTGTAATCCTATGGAGATGATCATGTGGAATATCGTTGCCTTTGTTGTTCCATCTGACCGCGATTTAGTTTTAAAGCTTTTTCTTCCTAACAGGGATAAGTTATATTTTGGCTAGAAGCTATGGTTGTATCCTGACATCACCAGGGCTACCCAATAGCGTTGAGAGAGATTTTTAGCAATGTGTCAAGAAATTCGTCAGACGGGTGCTCAGATTATAATCCGTTAGCCCTGTAAATGTGTACTTAAGTTTAACAATGATAGATATGTGTTTTTTGAGCCTCCCCAACTCAGGTTTTTCCTTGATTCGCATTTGCCATCTGATATCACTTGCTAACTTGGTTACGGCAGAAATTTATACTCTGTCTCAATTATTGCTTTTTATCTTTACTGCTATTTTTGAGCGTAATGATCCTTGGTTCTCCCATTTTCCTCATACTTGAGTCTTAGGGGTTATGGTTATTTCTTTATAAGAGGACTCACTTCTCTTTTTGTTTTTTTTGTATTTCTTTCCTATATGACTATTTCATTGACACATTTGTTTGCTGTCATATTAATAAGGATAAAATAATTCACACTCTCCATACGTGGAAGCTTGATTTCTAGTCATTGTCGTGGATTACATAAGAACATGCCATACTGGGTCAGACCAAGGGTCCATCAAGCCCAGCATCCTGTTTCCAACAGAGGCCAATCCAGGCCATAAGAACCTGGCATAAATTTTCTCCTCTCTCTCATAGATATCTATACATGCACATACATACATATGTTCTCTCATGCTCACATGCTTCCTCTCATACACAAGCTCAGATGCTCCCTCCTCATATACATGTTCACACACACAAGATCCCTTTCTTTTTCACATATACATGCTCAGACACACACAGAGAGCACCTTATGCTTCAATACCTCAACCTTTCCGGATATAAACTGAAGAACTTACTGCTCAAAAAGAGCTTACCACTATTTAGACCTCTTATTCCATCATCCCTAGAGATTGCATCTGTCTCCGTGCCCTCTCTCACACATACACACTGCCTCTTTCACACATGCTCAGAACCCCACCCACTCCACTTCTGCCCAGACGCACAGGTTTCCTCCTGTTCATACATACACAGTAGATCCAAGGCCGTTTCCAGCAGCCCTGCCCTCCACTTCTTCGGCGGGGCAGGTTGGGAGTTGCCTGGTAGCTGTTTTTTCCTTCTGGCCACCTAGCACATGGTCCTGCAGCTCATCCTGACCCTGCAACTTTTTGCCGCGCAGCCCTAAGGCTCCTGCTCTTCTTCGCCACGCGGTAGGTTGGGAACCACTGTTCAGTCCTAGAGCTCCTCTTGCTCATCACATGGCACTATAGCTCCTCCTTTGCACAGTCCTGCAAATCTCATCTTTGCCGCACGGTCCTAGGGTTCTTCTTCACCTTGCGGCAAAGAAGAGGAGTCGTCGTAGTGCCACATGGTCCTCCGCCACCACCTCATCTTCGCTGCATGGCGGGTTGGGAACTGCTACGGGGTCCTGCCAATTCCTCATCTTTGCCGTTGCAGCCTGCGACTCCTTTTCTTTGTGGGGCAGTGGCGCCAGCCGCCATCTTGTTCGCAGCCCTATGCAAGTGCACAGCGGGTTGCGCCAGCCTTGGTTTCTATGTTTCATATCTAAATGGGATTTTTTTTTTAATAAATTGAGAATTTTCAGTTTTTACAGTCAAGTCAGGATTATAAAATAATAATCTGACCAAGGCCTTTTGAGACATCAAAATTTTGACCTTTTTTCCCCAAAATTACTTAATAAAAAAGTTTTAAAATTTAAAAAGATTTAACAGAATGGCCCACTTTGTGAGCTGGACCATGAATTATCTGACTACAGTCCAACGCTGACATATCAAATTGGTCACATGTTACTAACGGCAGAACTATATCAATATGCAGATTAAAATCACCAAGGATAATTAATTAATTTAAACCTATACTAATAACCAGACATTCAATAAATGGGAAAAAATTATCTAGCATCAGACCTGGTGAAGCACAGACAAGACAAATTCTCAATGACACAGAAGTCAAGAGTACTACTTCAAAAAGAGGGAAAATATTGGTTTCTATTACAGACAATTCCAACCCACTTTTATAGATAATCAAAAAGCCCCCAAACTGAACTTTACTAACTGAAAAACAGGTTTTTAATTATTGGATATTGCTTTTACCAGTTTTGAAATATTTATTCTTTTTATGAGTCTGGTTTTATTATTATGATTTATATTTCTTGTTATTTTTTATATGGAATTGTGGTTTGTTTTTCCACTGTTGCACTGCACAGTCTGGTTTCCAGTTCAGTTTTTATCTGCATGTTTCTATTTATACTTTGTCTCTCTAGTCCGTGTTTGATGAGGGTTTGGTCTGTGCTCTGCAAGTGTGATGGAGGTCAGGTATTCTAACAGCTTGTAGTTTCTATGTAGGGATCTATAGCAGCTTGGCTTGTCCTATTTTCCTAATAGGAGGTGTATTGGTGTTTTATGGCCTGCTGCAATATTTGCAGTGTTACCTTTTCCTAGGTAGAGCTTTTTCTGTTCGAGTGTTGGCAGTTAGTATGTTTTGGTATGGAAGATGAAATATATTCTAATTGTAATTCACTTTTTCCAAAGGATTGTCAATTTGTTTTCTGCATCAAATTAATGACAGCACAATTTTTAAATGTCTTAAATACTGTAACCAAAAGGCTGTTTGTAAGTGGCTGTGCGCTGCACTTAGGTCCCTCTGCCAGTTAACACAGCACCTTAAGAAGAGATCAGTGAAGGGTGTAAATGATTGATACCATTATAGGATTTCCATAACTTTGGAAAAATGAGCAATGTACCCATAATACACATGTAAGCACACAGTTGAATGTATACATCTATGGAGATTATGCTTCGTCATTCTTAGGATGTTTCAAGTTGATTCATGAGTACATCACTCTTTATTGATGGCCCTATTGATCCAGCAGTATTGTTCATTGCCACTGCCTTGGGGATGCTAGAATAGAAGGAACAGAGGCAAGCCCAGGCCCCACCCACTGCATGTAAGTAAATCCTTATTCCTCCATGATTGTACCCCCCACCTAATCCTTGTTTACGACACGCAAGCCACCCATTCTCCTTTGGCACAAGTGTATCCGTCAGTTCCTTATTAACCTCTCCATATGCACCAAATTACCCTGTAAATAGCTAAATTGCCCATATCATATTGTAAAACGCTACCTGCCCTAAGTCATACATTTTCCTTGGCACACCTGTAATATTCAGTTCCCCGTCAACTGTTCTAGATGTCCCAACTGTCTCTGCAAATCGTTGAATGTTCCAAAAAGCATTTTAAAATGTTAACCTAAGTTACTCTGTAAGTTACACTGTGAAAATAAGCAGCCCATGCCTTATTTACTGTCCAGTTACATGTGAACCGATGTGATATCTCGACCGAATGTCGGTATACAAAAACAAATAAATAAATAAATGAGAGGAGGAGGTAGGTTCAGGGGGAGTGGTGGCAAATTTATGCAAATGACTGGAAGGCCAGGTTTCCCCCACCCTAGTCCTCAAGCATCCAGTCATGGTATGTGGAAAAGTAGAGAGTCTTGTTTTGAAGACTTAATAGCTAAATAACAATTGCAGATACTTCAATGGATTTCTTACCTGGTATAATAATGACAACAGAAATCCATGAAGCTCATGTCTCAAATATTTTTTTCTTATTGTAGCACTGAAGTGCAAAATAATCACAGGTTTATAATGAAGTCTAAAGAAAATGTAGCGCTATAATGTAAGGTGAGTATTGCTTTCTTGGCTACTCAGGATAAAATTGATGGAAAATAATAGCTCAAACATTCAAATGAAAACAGTTTGAAAAGAAATCAGCTATTGCTTCATGTAAAGTATTTTGAACTGTTAAATTTCACAATCAGCTGGCAGTGTGGTTTAATTGCTTTGCCTGTCATGAAACTGCATTCCTTGTATTTTTCAAGCCATTCTAAGTATTATAATGTAAAAAAATGTGTAAAAAAATTCTATTGACCAGAAAAGATTTCCAAAGCTTCTGCAAATATTAAAGAAACAAATCTCAAAGTCTCTACAGTCTACACACACCCCTTTTTGGTCAGCTATGCTGGATTATTGCATTTCTACTGAATCAAAAGAAAATGCTCATTCATTGCCAAAGCAAAAACTATCAGGTTCACAGATTTTAATATTTTACTGGAGTATTTCTATTTACAAATGTCCTAACAAATTCTTCACTGACCTGATGAGAGTAAGAGTGTGTGTGTGAATATTTATGCCCTGAATTTTGAGCAGCTGCCACCCAGAGGGAACTCTAGTCTCGAAAGTTATTGGAAACCAGAAAGGAGGAGTTGTCAATGCTTTGGCAAAACTTGCTGGGAGGTATAGTTTTAAAGGAATCTGATCTGGGAAGCCAGGTGGAAGTACGGGAATTAGAGAAATGGAGAAAAGCAGACAGCTGGAAGAGAAACAAGTCAGCAAATGAAACAAGGGCTGGGACCTTGTATGAAACAGAATCCAGGTTCTGGCCAGCTCAAGAGCCAACATGCTGGTGCAGAGTATTTGAGTTCAGGAACTTGCCAGTCTATAGGAGAAGAGAGCATTTTCTCGCTGCATGGAGATATGCCAGCTTGTATTTAAGCCTTCAAATACCTGCCTGGATTGCCTTGGCGACCAGCTACTAAACGGAGTTGTGACCTGTAAATACAGACTTGAGTGGAACTAAAGAAAACTACCTCTGTGTCATGCCTCATATCTGGGAAGGGGAGAGAAGGGATTTCCACCAATGAGAGCATAATGAGGGGAACGTTATCTCATAGGAGGAGAGCTAGCCACAGATCTACCGAGTTAGACCTATAAGGGATCATCCAGCATGTTTGTGTTGATCCTTATTTCTAATATAACTATAGGGATAGACAGCAGATAAAGGGACATTGAACCTGCCCATTTTCCCTACCTACTGAAACAGTGTACACCAAGGTAATAATGCCAAGCACTATATTGATCCCTTATTGTGACTGTTCACTAAATATAATCACAGTCCACACGCTGTGCATAAACGTGTAAGGCTGGGGGGGGGGGGGGGGGTAGCCTGCACAGAGCAGCAGTTATTACCCTTAAAAACAAACAAACAAAAAAAAAAACCTTACAGGGCAGAATGGATGGACCATTTTGGTCTTTATCTGCCGTCATTTACTATGTTACAGGCGTGTCCATCTTCAAAACACACTGTAGTCTTCAAACCATTCTGTGAACCACATCCATCAATTCTTTCAAAAAGCTTTTAGCCAAAGATTCATCACTTAGCTGAGTGCACTGGAGAATGTAAGTACCTCAGCTTATCTCCACTAACATTGTGTCTATCCACTGCCTGAGACGGCCGTGCTTCAGCGCACTATACGGGCCACAATACAGCTCAGAAATCAAGACTCAGACTGAACAATCCGCCCTTTCCTGGTAGATAGTCAGGTTTTTCTATTTGTACTTTAGCTTAGCTTTCCTACTGCTAAACCTACTCTAAGCTATCCCATGCATTTGGCCAACTGTATACAGTTTTAATGCCCACTATGACTTCTGAAAGGCTTTGCCATGCAACTAGCAATCTGAAGAAATATTTCTGCACCCTACTCCTATGCCCCAAATCATGATTTCCTTTCTAACAAAAGATGCATGAAATGCTGTGCAACTTTCTTCCATGTGTTAGTCAATTAGCAAGGTCTTTCAAATCATATCATCTAACTCAGCAACCTTTCAATGCCATTTCAAGTTGGAAAAGTGCTTGGAAGGTAATTTTAGAGCACCAGACCTTTCTCCGCTCCCCCCCCCAATACAATCTTTCCCCAAGCCTCAATTTTGCACCCCTTACCTCCGACAGCTCATTCCCTTATCTCAGCCCCCAATTCCTTCTCTCAGCAATCTCTCCCCTTCGCTTTGCACACATCTTATAGTATAGTTTAGCACAATGGTAGTGGAGTTGCCAAGGGTGGATAATAAATTTTACTTTTGCGCATTCTGATATGTTTCACTCTGCTAGGTTTATCAGAAAACCTGTCAAGTTTGATAGTAATGTTTGCTGACACAATTACCAACATTACAGGCATAGGCAAGTAGAAATGCTCACAACTACTAGTAACTACTGTTTTAAAAATTTGCCTAAGAGTCAATTAACAGAGTAGATAATGCATCACTTACCTTTTGCTCAAATGACATTTAATTATCCATTAATATTAACCAAACACCTCATTCTTCACATAAAAGCATGCCAAGTGTATTAGTATAAAGAAAGAACAAAACGCTTTTGTATCAATGACTATCACAGAAAGCAAAGTGCATAGGGCATGCCAAGCAGCTTGTTATGCATGTGCCTTGGTCCTTTAAATAGCTGTTTTAATTCCAGCTATTGCCTGCTTCAAAATACACGGGTTTAGCTTTTAGCGAGAAGTTTAGTTTCCAGAAAACCAGGGCCAGAAAGCCAAGTTTAGAGTTAATGGTATGAGCCAATTCAATCCTACCTTTTGATAAATCTGAATGACATGTTTCTAAAAGAAATTAAGCAAAAAAAAAAAAAAAAAAAAAGAAGCAATTACAAGTTAATGTCTCATCAACACTATAATGAAATGAAAACAGCTATCAATGACAAATGAAACACCACGCCCATTCTATCTGGATTCAGAGAGAGCGCAACCTGGGAGCGATTTCTCTTCTTTCATTCTGAAGAGCTACTGTCCCCCACAGAATGAGCATAAGAGGGTACGGATGGTAGCAAAGGAGGGGTCTTCCCCCATTAAGAACCTGATCCAAGCAGGCATCTGACCATGCAGCACGAATCAACTCCTTGGAAGCAACACACTGGCAAAGCAATTGTTACAAGGAGAGAGTTTCTGTGCATGTGAAGATTGCTACTTGAATCTGTCCGTAAGGATTTCTGTCAATTGTAAGCGGAAAAACTTTTACAAAGTAAAATCCCAACATGGCACAAAACATATTCCTCGTTGATAAGCTTAGTCCCTCATTTTACCTTTTATTAATTTCAATGCAAAACTACAGCAACATATTTGTCTTCATTTTACACATTCACTCTGGTTTCTTCTAAGGCACAGTCTTGTCATGAAGGCAATTTTCAAAGGGATTTCCACAGGTAAATGGGTGATAATCCATGGGAACGCCCACCCCCTCTGGTGGGGCGGGGAATATATGTGCTGCTCTCTGCACGCTTATTTTAGCCCACAGGGAAAAGGGGCGATGCTAGGGGCAAGGTGCCCGTTTCGTACCCCTGCAGGGTACGAAATGCCTACGGTACAGGCTGCCAGCAGGATTTTTAAAGAGAACCTCTATGGGTGTTTCCCTGCAAAACTGTTTGCAAGCCCCCTGGAGTAGGGGCTGAATACAGCCCTCCGTAAGTTAAATTATAATTTGCTTACCAAAAATGGGTTTGCAATCAGCTTTTAAGAAAGCAACATGCAGTGCCTTACAAAAGTCTTCACACCCTTGCACAATTTTTCACATTCTATCTAAAAATACAAATCAAAATGCATTAAAGGAGGAGCTTGCTTCACTGATCTGTACAACATATTTTACACTTTCATTTGGAAAAAAACAATTATAGACATATTTCAAACATAATTAAGAATAAAAAACAAAGACATCTTGAATGCAAAGTCTTCACAACCCTTTACTCAATGCTTGGTGTAATGAACAACTACAATGAGTCGTTTAGGATAAATGTCTACCAACTTTGTTCAGTGGTATGGTGCAAGGTTTTACACATTCTTCTTGGCAGAAGAGCTCAAGCTCTTTCAAGTTGGCTGGGGATCTGTGGACTGTAGTCTTCGAAGTCTTGCCACAGATTTTCTATTGGATTCAGGTCTGACCTCGAGGACATTCACTTTTCTTGCTGAGCCATTCTATTGTTGCTTTTCTTTGTATTATTGTCCTGCTGAAAGGTGAATCTTCTCTCAGCCACAGGTCTATGGTAGGTTGCCCTCTAGGATCTGCCTGTACACTTTGCACCCTCTGTATTTCCCTCGATCTTTACAAGCCTCTCTGTCCCTGCTGTTGCAAAACATCCCCATAACGTCATGCTGCCCTCGCTATACTTGTATTGTATTGTAGGGATGGCATTAGCAGAGTGATGTGCTGTATTTTAAACGCCCATCATTTAGCGCCGAGACCAAAAGGTTTCACTGTGATCTCAGACCACACAAACTTCTCCCATGTACATACAGTGTCCTCTAAGTGTTTTTATTTTGCAAACGCTATGTGGCACATCATATGGTCTTCTTCAGAAATGGATCACTTCTTTGCTAATTCCATACAGGTCATGTTTGAGGAGTAATCTTGAAACTGTTGAGCAGTCAACATTTTCCCCAGTCTCAGCCAGAGACCCCTATAATTCTTTTAATCTTTGGCCTCACGGGGACTTGTTTGCTTAACTCACGGTTACCGACTTTGGGGGGGGGGGGGGGGGGGGGGGGATGGCCTGATTGTGAAAGCGTTTTGGTGGCGCCAAACTGTTCTCATTTCCCCCAACTTGTTCACCTTGAATAATGCTATCCTAGGCAGCTCCATGTCAGGCATATTTTGACCTTTGCCTCAAATTCACTTCATACAAGGGAAACAGTTTGATTCTTCATCCAGGAATATTGGAATCAGCTCACCTACTGTGACTGGAGACAGATGGGCTCAATTTAACTTATTATGGACCTTAAGGCAATATTTTGAAACATAGCAAATTTGGATTTGCTGTGACCAAGGAAGTGAAGCCTTATGCAATCAAAACATTTTGTTTTGCTTATTTAATTCTCAATTACTTTTGGAATATTTCTATAATTGTTCTTTCACAATAGCAGATAAGTGAAAAACTCCTACATTCATGCATTTTGTTAAGGCAGAACGTAAAAATGTTCAAGCTTCTGACGACTTTTGCAAGGCTATGTATGCAGTGTGAGTTTTAGTGACTGAATCCTTTTGTTACATAAGATTTTAATCAGCTATAAAAGAGCCTCTTGACAGCCAAAATTGTCTTTAAAAATTGTGCTCAGTTTCACTTAGAATCCATGCCACCATTTTATACTAAGTAGTAAAATGAAAACAGACTATAAAATGGTAAGCAGAAAAATAAAGGTTAACAAATAAAAACAAAACATACAAACACAGGGGATACCTTTTTATTGGCTACCAGCATTTCTTGAGTAGTTTTTGAGAGCTAATATTCTTTTTCAGGTCAGAATTCAAAGGAGCAAAAGATGACATTTTACCTGGAAATATAAAGTAGTTTGGCTGCCATAAGCGAATCATAAAAGGCAAACCAATGATAGGGTGAGGTCTTCATTTGAATTCTGAGTTGAAGGAGGGAGCATTAGCTCTGGAAAGCTAATTAAGAAATGTATTACGTTTAGTCCAATGAAAAGGTATCATCTGTTTAAATAAAGAAATAAATCTTTTATTTCTGTGCATTAAAGTAAACTAATAGCAACCAAAGTACTTTACCATAAACTAATAAATTTAAAAAAAAACCACCCACCTTTTTTCTTACCAAACATTTTACAAAATTAGAACCATTACGAGCTATTGGTTCATTTGTTCCAATTACAAATTCTTGAAGGACAAGGAGGATGTCAGTCCTCACACATGGGTGACATCCCATAGAGACAGGCACGGAAAACTTATGTCAAAGTTTCTAGAACTTTGACCGAGCCTCTCTGAGCATGCTCTAGGCATACAATACACCACGTGTCCACAATGGGTCCCCCCTCAGTCTCTTCTTTTCCACGGAACCCAGTGTCTCGTGGCGGTGTTCAGTCTCTCTACTTTTCTCCTAACTGAAGTATTTATCACTGCTTTCACAGTAATTTAATTTAAAAACCTTTTCTATACCATCGTTAAGTTAGATAACCATCACAACGGTTTACAGAGAGGCACGACAGAGAAAAATATGAATGGTATAGATTACAAGTTAAACATGTGCCATCATGGTACGGTAACATTTTAGTATAATAAACTGTGTTTAACTTAAGCCTGTTTGTTAGGAAATTGCTAAGCGGTTCAAATCTAACATTAATATGCATTTGTAGGTTAAAAACAACCAACTGTTAGCTTAGTGCATCCTTATTAATCAACCGTTTTTCTCCATCTCTTTGTCTTTATAAAAAGCTTGTTTGAAGAGCCAGGTTTTTAGGTTAGATTTGAATATTTTCAAATTTCTCTGCAGCTTTATTTCGAGTGGCATGGTGTTCCATAGCACAGGTCCAGCCAGTGACAGTGCTCTTTCCCTTACTTGAGTGAGGCGTGCTGATTTAACAGAAGGGACAGTTAGTAGTGCCTTATTAGCAGATCTCAGGTTTCTGTGCGGGACATGTACGCGTAGTGCTGTGTTAAGCCAGTTGGCTTTTTCATCGTGGATTAGCTTATGAATTATACACAGTGCCTTATACTGTATTCTTTGTTCAATTGGGAGCCAGTGTAGTTCAGCAAGTGTTCCTGTAATGTGGTCACTTTTTTGCCTGTCAGAATTCTAGCAGCGGAATTCTGCAATATTTGTAGTGGCCTAAGCATAGATTGCGGTAGCCCTAGTAGCAGGGAGTTACAATAGTCTGTGCTTGCGAATATCATTGCCTTTAGAACTGTGCGAAAATTGTTTAGTGTTAGCAGGGGTTTCAGTCTTCTCAGGGTCATCAGTAATTTTGCATTGTCAGGATTGTGCGGTTCATGCAGGTCCCTCCCCTGGTTCTCCCCTCTATCGCCTCAGTCAAATTTTCTGACATTTTGGTAAGTTTCCTTTTGCAGTCGATATCCTGGGACAATGGTGTGTTTGGTGCCCGCCAGCCATCGTCGGCTACTGCCATCAATTTTGACATCGTGCCCCTTTTCTTTTGTGATGGCATGTCATTGACTGGGTTTAAGTGATGCCCTCGGTACAAAAGGCTACGTCTATCATGGATCCCCATGAAAGATGTGTCCTCTGCACGGGGGCATTGCATGATGTCCGGGATTGCAGCAAGTGCACACAGATGAATTCAAAAGTACACTGGGCCGGCTAGACAAGATGGGCCTTCTTTTCAGGTCTGGGAAGACCAATCCATTGACAGATCTCGAAGCTGCATTTATGACCATTGAGCCATCGGCTCTGACCACATTTCCTGGTTCCCAGTCAGTTTTGACATCTATGGTCTTCGAGGAGGCACTGGAGAAGCTCCTGCAGCAGGCCATGGAGAATGTGCTGCAAGGCCTCGGAATTGGGGCACAGACCGGCACAGGGCCTAGCACTGTCCCTTGAGTCGTTGCTGCACACTCTCATAACTGTCAGTGCCCAGGACAGCAACGAAGCTCGTTGGGGCATTGAAGCCACCACTGACTGATTCGGTAGGTGTCCCTGGTACCTCTGAGGAGAAAGCTCCCCCTGGTGACAGGGAAGGCTTTGGGGTCCAGGCCCATATGGCCAGTCAAGTTTGTTTCCATACCACTGGCTGGAAACCGAGTGCCTCAGGACCCCATCTCCTACCTATGACAATGAGACAAGGGCTCCCCTATGACCCCTGGAGGGGAAGGATCCTCAGGTGTTTCAGACACCAACGCATCAAATGGCCTCTCATCTAACCAGTCTCCTTCCGACAGCAGAAGGAAATCTCTCCTGGAAGACATCTTTTGCAGGCTTTATCAGGTTGATGGCTGAGACCATGCCATTTAATTTAGCAGACAGAGGGATACCGGCACAAGATGCTGAATATTCTTCAGTTTATGGAGACGATGAGATTGTAGCAATCCCAGTGCACGAGATCCTTATGGAGTGGCCGATAAAGATGTACTAAAAACCCCCTCTTGGTGGCTCCCATGAATAGGAAGGTAGACAATATATCTAGTCCAGAAGGCTCCTGGATTCATCAAGTGGCAGCTACTACACTAATCGATCGTGGTCAAATAAGCTCTCAAGGTGGCCAAGTACACTCAGACCCTTTCCCTTGGCGCCCCTGAGGAAGAATCAGAGAATCATGGATGTTCTTGGGAGGAAGTGTTTCAGGGGACTATGCTTATCACCCACACAGCGGCCTACCAGCTCTTTATGGGTTAGTTTATGCGGGACATCCTGAAGCAGGTGCAGGATATAGCTGAGCAGCTGCCTCAACAGTTGCTGGTGCTCCACTTGACCTATGTTGTTTTCAAGGCGGCAGGGATTGGCACCTGCAGACTTGCCTGGCTGAGGGCCTCGGATCTCCATCAGGAGGTGCAGGAATGAGTTGCTGACATGCCATGCACAAGAGACAATTTTTTGGGGAGCAGGAGAAGGATGTAGTGGCCCAAGTTCGTGATCACAGCGTGACACTCCAACAACTCTCCGCTGATACTCAGGCCCATCCTCCTGATCCTGGAGGCCTTTCAAGGTCTGTCTCCAGAAGTCTTTCTTCCACCCAAGGAGATACTACCTTCGCCACACTGGTCCTGTCAGGAGAAGCAGGCCCCCTCATAGCCAGTCGGGGGCAGGCTGCGGTTCTAAGAGAGCTGGTGGCCTAGTATAACCCAGTGAGCCCTCACCATCATTCATAGAGGGTACAAATTAAACATTAAGTGACCCACCAAATTGCCCTCCAAGTCCATTTTGGGGTCCAGTAGCACATCAGGAAGTGCTTTTATCAGAGCTCTCCTTCTTAATGGCCAGAGCAGTGATTCCAAAGAAAACAGGGGAACTCCATCCCATCCTAGACCTAAGGGCCTTTAACAAATTCCTCAAAAGAGAACAATTCAAGATGATTTCCCTAAGCACTCTGATCACTTTCCTGCAAAATGGGGATTGGCTATGCTCTCTCAATCTAAAAGATGCATATAACCACATCAAGATCTTCCCCAGCCACCGGAGGTATCTGATTCATGGTGAGAGAACAGCACTTCCAGTCCTGCATTTCGTTTGGGCTAGCGTCTGCCCCGCAGGTCTTTACCAAATGCCTGTCAATGGCAGTGGAACACTTTTGCAGGCTAGGAGTTCATGTTTTCCCCCTATCTGGATGACTGGTTGGTCAAGAGCACCTCTCGGGCAAGGGCCGAAAGGTCCATGTTCTAGACCATCAGGGTGTTGACGTCGCTTGGGTTCATCATTAACTACCCCAAATCCTATCTCAGCCCATCACTTCAATTGTACTTCTCAGGAGCCCTGCTGGACACGGCCAAGGCCTTCTTGCCTTGCCAATGGGCCATCACACTGATGTCCATCATGGTGGAGATTCAAAAGAACCAGCAGGTATCAGCAGGGCACAGTACATGTTACTCCCTTGACACTCATGCACATGTGAAGCACCCAATGGACCTTGCTATCCCAGTGGCTTCAGGCCACTCAGGATCTACAGGACTGCATCCGGGACTCCTCCTCCTGGTAACGGGAAATTTCCAATCTAGAATGGGAGGTATCTTTCCAAATTCCTTGGATGCATCCACTAAGGGCTGGGAAGCCCATGTAGTTAGGCTCAGCACCCAGGGACACTGGTCTGCCCAGGAATGTCTCTGTCATATCAACTTCAAGGAGCTCCGGAAGATCAGGTATGCACTGAGGGCTTTCAGAGATCGGCTGTCCAACAAAATGGTATTGATCCAGACAACCAAGTGATGATATACTACGTCAACATGCAGGGAGGTACAGACTCTTACCTCCTATGCCAAGAGGCGGTTGAGATATGATATTGTTCTCTTTCCCACGGGATGGGGCTCAGAGCGACATATCTGGCCAGTATGGTGAATGATATAGGAGACAGACTGAATTGCTCCTTCAGACCCCATGAATGGTCTTTAGACCAATGGGTAGGAAATCAGATCTTCTGCCTCTGGGGAAGCATGGAGGTGGATCTGTTTGCGTCTGTTTGGAACAGGAAGGTTCCTCAGTTTTGCTCTATGTACAGGACACCATAAGCTAGCTTCAGACGCTTTTGTCCTTCATTGGGGCCAGGGTCTTCTGTACATGTATCCTCCAGTGCCGCTGGTGGTGAAGACTTAGTTGAAGCTCAGGGAGGACAAGGGGACTATGATCCTCATAGCTCCCCAATGACAGAGGCAGATCTAGTTTCCACACCTTCAGTTTTTTTCCATCCAATAACCAGACTACGGACTTCCCCACATCTCATCACCCAGGACTGGGGCAGACTGCAACATACCAACCTTCAGGCCCTGTTGCTCACAGCTTGAACATGGAGAAGTTGATTTTACAACCCCTCAATCTCTCAGACAAATTGCCTCTTGTCTTCTAGAAAGCCTTCCAACAAAGTCCTATGGACTGAAGTGGAGGAGGTTTTTGAAGTGGTGTGAGCCCTAGATCCTTTCTCCTGCTCTACAAAAAAAATACTGCTTGACTACCTTCTACACCTCTCCGATGCTGGTTTCAGGACCAACTATATAAAAGTTCATTTGATTGCAACTGGCACTTATCACCAAGGTGCAGATGGTAAGCCCATCTCTGTATAGCCAATAGTTATATGTTTTATGCAGGGGTTACTTCAGTAGAAGCCTCCCCTAAGGCCTCCTGCTGTGTCTTGGGAACTCAACATGGTTTTGGCTCAGCTCATAAAAGTTCCTTTTGAGCTGCTGTGCTCCTGGACCTGAAGTACCTGACCTGGAAGGTTTTGTTTTTGGTGTTGGTCACTTCAGCATGCAGGGTCAGTGAGTTCCAGTCATTAGTGACTTATCCACCTTACACTAAGTTTTTTCATGATAGGGTGGTCTTGTACACGCACTCTAAATTCCTGCCTAAGGTGGTGTCAGACTTCCATCTTAACCAGTTCATCGTCCTGCCAACATTTTTTTCCTAGGTCCCATTCACACTAAGACAAACAAGCCCTACACAATTTAGACTGCAAGAGAGCCTTAGCCTTCTACCTGGAGAGGACAAAAGATCATAGTAAGTCCACCCAGCTTTTGGTTTCTTTTGATCAGAACAGGCACAGGTTCGCCATTGCCAAGTTGACACTTTCTAATTGGCTAGAATGCCCAGGTTGGATTATATCGAGTGTCATGTCAATGCTCACTCTATTCAAGCCATGGCAGTGTCTGTGGCGCACTTGTGAGCAGTTCCCATGGAGAAGATCTGCAGAGCTGCAATGTGGAGTTCCATCCACTTATTCACATTGTGTCAACCATCCCTATCCAAAAGATAATGCAAACAGCAAGTTTGGCGAATCTGGCTTTCGGAACTTGTTTGAGGTTTAGAACCCAACTCTGCTCCTGCCTAGGGCCCGTTATTTCTGTTCAGGCTGCCTCCCTTCCTGTTACCAACAAAATATTGTTGAGCCCATTGGCACCTGTTTTGCTGGCCCTCTTTTTTGTTCGTTTGGTGGGGGGGCGCCTGTACCTAGGGATTTGCCCATGTGTGAGGACTGCCATCCTGTTTGTCCTCTGAGAAAGCAGAGTTGCTTACATTTAATAGTGTTCTCCGAGGACAGCAGGATGGCAGTCCTCACATGGGTGAACCTCTAGCTACAGGCAGCTCCCCCAACAAAAAAGGGGACCAACAAAATAGGTGCCAATGAACCCACAACAACATTTTGTTGGTTTCTGGAGGGGCAGCCTGAACATGGTCACCACAGTATGTTATTCCCCTGGCATGCATGCACATGCAGAGTGTCCAATGGACCTTGCGATCCCAGTGGTTTGAGGCCAGGCAGGATCTACAGGACTGCATCCAAATCACTCTGTTTTTTGGTAACAGAAGGGGAGCAGCAGGATGTCAGTCCTCACAAGACCCACCTGCCTCTCCATGGACTAGGGTCTCTACTTTGTGGCTTTTGTTCTTTATTATTTCTTTTAATTCCATGTTTTAAGATTGAGGGGACCACGTGTAGATGATTGGTATATTGCATGCCAGAGCATGCTCAGAGAAGCTCAAAGTTCTAGCAACTTTGACATAAGGTTACCATGCCAGGCTCCATCGGATGAAGTCATCCATATGTAAGGACTGACATCCTGCTGCCCTCAGAGAACATCTGTTACAGGTAACTAACTCTGCTTTCCAGAAATACATATCACAAGTCAGCTGAAAGAAGGAGTTGGAAGCAAACACCAATCTACAGTTTGCTGGCTTCAGTAAGTCTTGATAAATTGTATTAAAAAGTCAAAACAAAAAGCTACAACTCAGAATCTAGTTGGTTATAGCTGCCAACCCATGTCTCTCTCTCTCTCTTTGCATGATAAAACTTAGCCTCCTCCCCTAAGGAATTTTATGGTAAATGTGTACGTTCTACAATAACTGCTGAATTAACACGAGTTTCTGATGTGCAGTGGCTTCTTGTGCACTGCTGTAACATGGGAGATTCTGGCTGTATGGGCACGTGCTGAACTTTGACAAGGACAGGAAGGGAGATCAGGTGATCCTAAACATGTGGAAAAAAACAAAACTGGCTGACATCAGGAATGCCACAGGACTTAAACTGTTCGATTTATAAAAGAATGTCCTAGATGTGCAGACATAACATTATTATGGTTGATTACCAGCATTCTAGAGAAAACGTATGGTTAGAAAAAATATTTTCTGAAGGTTTTATGGATGCTAAAAAAAAACAAACCAAAACACTCATCTACAGTTAATCAATATTGAAATAGTTAGTGTTTACTTAGTGCTAGGATTTAGATTATTGCAATCACACTTAGCATCAGCATGGAAGCTTTGAAATTCTACATGCTGGACAATGCTATGAAACCAGAACACTATCAATACATAAAAAGCAATGCACTTTATAATTGGGGTCAACTGGCTGAATTTATTTGAATTCCTGATGAAATACTTTAAGCTTCCTTTTGCAGTAATTGAGCAAAACTAGTTAAACACCCATTATATTTTTTAATCTAAAGTAGGTGTGCTCAAACTGGTCCTTCAGCACACCTAGGCAGTTAGGGTTTCAGGATCTCTCTAGAGTACATGAGATCTGCATGTGCTACTTCCTATGTATGCACATATTTCTCATGCATATTCATTACAGATATCCTGAAAATCTGAATGGCTGGGGGAAGGGGCCCCGAGAATCAGTTTGAGCAACCCTGATCTAAAGGATCCATAAAGATCAATACATAAGAAAGGGAACCTCCACCCCCAAACAAAGCAACCACTTTCAGTCTTCAAAAAAAATGATTAAAGACATTTGAATCATTTCATCTTTTTTTTTTTAATTCAGTTTTCCTCTTGCTTATTTGTATTGACACCTCAGCTGGAACCAGGGTTGGGATCCTGGCCACAAGATGTTACCCTTAGGCAATGACCATGATCCTAGGGAGCTGTGAACACTGCTTCTGCGGCATGCCCAGCCCTGGCTGACCAGGAGGCAGACAACTCAACAGGGATTGAACCAAGGAGCTTCTGCATGGCAGTGCACAGCACTTACCAACTGAGCAATCAAACCGGCCCAGAAACACTTTCCATCTTAACCAGTTCCTGCAGCACCTAAAAATGAGAATAAATGTTCTGGAACCTGCAAGATCCCTCACCCCCAATTAATCAGACCCTAATAAACACTAATAACTCAAACATGCCCAGGGTCCTGTTATAATTCTAAGATGAAAAAGGTAAAAAAAAATGTTAAGGATAAAAACCCACTCAATCCTATAAAAAAAGAAGCATGTAGAATTAAGAGCTTGAAAGTAATGGAATTGGACAGATTAATGACAAAGTTTCCTTGTCTATGTACAGCTAATCAATTAAAAAAAAAAGCAAGTCATGAACTGGAAAGTAAGAAAGATTACTCAGTACTTGAGGCAATTTTTTTAGCAGATAGCAGCACGAGCAGCAACAGAAGCCAATCTAATTGAGTCGGAGAGGGAGTTGGACAGATTTTTGGAGGAGAGAGCAGAAAGGTATGGCTATCATTTCAGCAGAACATTTGAAATGGTTTAAATCTGGCAATGCTTTCGCCAACTAACGGTTTGTTTTTTTTTTGTGGCTTTTAAATAAAACGTCCATATGCCAATAAGCACTTACAAATACAGATTTGCTAAATTATTTTGTTCCCATCTTGTATACAAACCGAGTTGCTTTTCTATTTCAAGGTCAATGGATTGCTATGGCTGCAGCCAGAAGAAAGACCTAAGTCCCAACCATATGAAAAATAAATTGTAACGACAGCAGTTTTCATCGAAAGCAAAGGTCTTTTGGATGTCTCTCCTCCTCCCTCAAACTCCCTACTCCTTTTTGCAATATCTATCAAACACAAAAAATAAATATGCATGCTCCACAAATAAACAGGCCGCTGAACCAGCAAACCTCTGTCCTGACCAGGATGGAAAAGTCGATCGATACACAGAAGAGCAAGATATTATATTTCTTAAGACCACATTGAACAAGAGGCTTTCACAACACTAAAATAAAACTTTAAAAGTACTACTCTAAAAAAGGAAAGGAAAGATTTACAGTGATACTTTACAGTGTCAGTATGGCTCAGCTGGTAGCACTCTCTCCACTGGGTCAGAAGGAAGCAAAGGAAAGCAATTTGATTTTATATAGCACCTTCCATACAAACTTATCTACAAAATGGTTTACAGGTCGTGAGGAGAGAACAGCCATTAGAGACATATTCTAGGGGTGGCCAACTCCAGTCCTCAAGAGCCACAAACAAGCCTGGGTTTCAGGGCATCTACAACGAATACTGCGCATATTCATTGTGGATATCCTGAAAACCAGACCTATTTGTGGTTCTGGAGGACCGGAGTTGGCCACTCCCGTTATATTCCAATATTAAGGAACAGAGAGCAGAAACGCTCATATGGAGGATAATGGTGCCATATGATCAGAATGGATGTGTGACCTCCGTTCTCATGGCTAATATATACAAATCAATAGGGGCATGCCCTCTCTGAATATTCAATAAACCTTTCTATGTCCAATTCTTTTTTTTTGGGGGGGGGGGGGGGGGAGGAGGAACTGTGAAAAAGAATTGTTCATACCAAAAATTGGTTAAAACTGCACTGGAAGTTACAGTTCATAATCATAAGCCAGGAAATACACTCCAAACTTACATTTTAATAAAGTAAGCAAAACCATGGTGAATAATACCTATGACAAAATGTGCAAAATAAACCACAAAAAATTAAAGGCTTAAAAAAATCATGGCTGCTTCTGTTATAGTTAATGGTTACTGTACAATAGGGCATGTTTAATCCAGCAGATATTACATACCAATATCCCCAAAACAGCAGCAATTGCTACTGTGAAGAATCACTTATGAATGACCAGATCAGACAATTTATTTATAAGTTAGCTACAACTGCTCTGAACAAACATTTATTCAGTCTGTTTTTTGTTTTTTTAAACTATGATCAGCAAATCAAGGATAGCTATAGGGGCCACTATGGCAACCTCTATAGTATGTCTATATGTCACCGCTTTCAAGGAGACCCATATTTAAACTTGAGCCTATTGGTACCAGTCAGATTAAATTTTGGAAATGGTTATCACCTTGGTGGTAAGAAAATTAATGGAGACTCTGCTGAAGGAAAATGTTTTTTTATTAACAGTTTCCATTAAGCCGCAACCAGCAGCAACATCACCAATACAACTCAAGACACTAATACATGTTATACAGCAACATTTACATGTTAAATCACCAGTGTATAACATATGTAAGATAAAGACCTGGTGTGCAGGTATAAACTCAGTCATCCATCAAACCATTCATCACACTCACTCTATCATCCGCAAACAATCACTCCCCCCCCCCTCGCCCCCCTCCCTGGAGACCGAGTTGAGGCTATTGGAATTAAGTGTCGAACACCTGGCCCGACACAGGAGGTTAAGATTAATACCATGTCGCCTTTTAACCAGTAGAGCATAAATTACTTTGCATATCCATAGGCAAAAGGTCAAAAAAGGCAGTCCAGCAGTTGCAATAAGTTTTATCAAGCTTATGATGTCTCACAGTATGATCCAGCCATTCTAGTTGCATAGTCGTCGTCATCCGCTGATACCAGGCTTTGACAAAAGGTTGAGAAGTAGGTTCCACCCAGACGGCCAAGATAGTTCAACACGCCAACAACACGGCACAGCACCCGAATCGGTCAAGAGAGGCCCGCTGCGGGTGAGAACCGCGCAGAAGGACTTCCGCTGCTTTTGTTACAGGAGCCCCGGTGCATTTTCCCCTATCCTCCATCGCTGTAGACCAGAACCTGGCCAGAGTTTCACAGAGCAGCAGACGATGGAGTAAAGTGCCGTCCTCTCTTCCGCATTTGATGCAGCACGGGGAGGGCAGGCGTTTCATATGGAAGCGGCGAGCATCGTCGCAGATAGCACGATGGAGTATTCAGAACTGAAGTTCTTTCAAGCCTTGATCCGGAAGAAGGAAAGGATTCTGAACCATCTATAATCCGGTGAGTTGCTGGACCCAAGGCAGCATGGATTCACCAGGGGAAGGTCCTGTCAGACAAATCTGATTGATTTTTTTTGATTGGGCGATTAGAGAATTGGATCAAGAAAGACTGCTAGATGTGATTTACTTGTATATCGACCCACACCGAAGGCTCATGAACAAAATGAGAAGCTTGGGACTCGGTGCCAAGGTGGTGGAGTGGACTAACTACAAACGGGTTGACTGACAGGAGACAATGTGTAATGGTAAATGGAACCTACTCTGAAGAGAGAACCGTGTTAAGTGCGGTAATCCAAAAGACCTGTATTTGATGGGGGTGAAGACTAATGTGCACAGACTGGGAAAGGGGCCTTAGGGTGACACTGTTCGACGATCTGAAGGGAGCAAAGCAATGTGACAAGTGATAGCTAAAGCCAGAAGAATGCCGGCCTGCATAGAGAGAGGAATAACCAGTAAGAAAAAAAAAAAAGAGAGATAATGCTCTTGTACATGTCCTTAGTGAGGCCTCACCTGGAGTACTGTGTTCATTTCAGGATACCATATCTGAAAAAAAGACAAAGACAGGATGGTGGCGATCTAGAGAAGGGTGACCAAAATGGTGTGGGGTCTGTACCTGAAGATTTAGGAGGAGAAACTGAAGGATCTGAATATGTATACCCTGGAAGAGAGAAGGTGCAGGGGAGGTATGATACAGACCTTCAGATACCCGAATACTTTTAATGATGCATGTTCCTCAAATCGTTTCCGGAGGAAAGCAGACAGTAAAACTAGGGGTCATGATATGAAACTTCAGGGGGGGACTACTTAGAACCATCAGGAAATAATTCTTCATGGAAAGAGTGGTGGATGCCTGGAATGCCCTTTTGGAAGAGGTGAAGACAAAAGCAGTAAACTAATTCAAAAAAGCATGGGATCTCTAAAGGCTAGAGTTGTAAATTAGGAAAATGGTGCATAGGGGGATAACCAGTAAGGAGCGGCAGCTACTACCTCTAACAGAAGGAATGGGGATTACTACCCTTAACCAATTAGCATACATTATTTTGATACAACTGCAGCATTGGTCTCCGCTTTGATGGGAGGTAGGGGAGAAAAGAGGAAATGGATTCAATCGGACAACCAATACTGGGCCCTGACTTTTACGGTCTAGGGTACTGAGACAGACATTATGAAAAAAGTACAGGACTGCTTCTACAGCCAAGGCCAAAAGCAAAGCATGTTCAAGCAGCAGCATTGTATGAATTATCAGGAAGGCTGCTCACTCTAAAAATGTTGCTAGCAGTAATTTTGTTGTGGATTTGACAGTTGCTTGGTTTTGATTTCTAATATTACTACTCTTAATATAAGGCTTGAGGATAACCAGCACAGAGCTGCAGTTACTACCATAAGAAGCTTGCTGGACAGACTAGATGAACCATTGGTCTACTTCTGCTGTCATTACTATGTTACTATGGGGATATATGTTTTTTATACGGATTGATAAGTAAGATTCCGATTAGTCTTTTCACAAGGATCAATATTTTGGATATGCAACTTTTATTCACTATTCAGAGCAATTTTCACAATACTCCATTTTTTGATATATTGATCTGCAAAGTAGTGTAAAATCACTCAACTACCATGTATACAAAACCTACAAAAATATTTTACTTCAATATTCTAGTCATCATCCCTGGCAATAATATACTGACTGGTTAATTTTCTACAATTGCGACATCTAAGTACCACAGTACTAGAATATAAATCTCAAGCAGTTCATATGGCTCAATGTTTATGTCACTGGGGCTAATCTAGTACGTATGCCAAAAAAGCGTAAACATAGGCTCTCTTGCCAACAAAGCTAATTTATGACAATGCATTGGAAAAGCTCCCCTAGTGTTTGCGTCTTGCCTCTCTCTTCATAAGCAGGGTTGATTAAACAGATTGTTTTTTTGACACTGGGATTAAATTAGCAGCATGTAATATTTTTAAAAAGCTGCCAGCATTGCTTTTAGGAAAGGAATCAATTTACCGGAACAATTCTTTTCATCCGTGTGCTCGCCAACTGCTTGTTTCTCTAATTCTTGGATGTCAGGACAATACCAGCATGGATCATGCTCTGTTTGCTCCTGTGTATTGCAGATACAAGTTGTTTCCTACATCCACTGTTGCATTTCCACTACAGACTTCCGGCACAGGTCGATTGTTATAGTATGCAAGATATTTATGCAATCTTGTGTCTATGTATTAAACTGTACATGGGCCATACCAAAATGCCACATTAAAACATGCTTTAACAAACACAAGAGTTGCATTTGTAACAAAAAACTGGAAGCTCTACTTGTTGACTAATGGTTAGCTGTGAATCATACCCTTGAAGAATTAAAAGTTTGTGTTATTCAGTTTATCAGCCTACAGTGGATTTAAAATCATCTTTCTCTGCTATTCGATTGGTCGACAGGTTTTCATGAGGTGGAGTTTGTTGTTAGAGTCATTACTTTAAGTTCACAATGAGGCTTGGTGCTGATATTTTCAAATAAACTTGCATGCCACTGAGTAGGTAACAACTGCATCCATACTGCTATATGGAGACCAATTTTATTTTGGATTTAATTTTGCTTTGATGCAGTCAATTTTGCTTTGATGCAGTCAATTTCAGAATTTATGCTATGATGACCAGTTCCAATGGGCCAAACTGAATGGTAGGCATATGATTCATAAAAGTAAACCCAAACAAAAGCCATCCTCAATACTGTATCATATACGGACCTAATAAAGCACAACAAATAATTCATCAAAAAAGCATCACTAATATAGTGCCTTTAGAGAAAGGAGAGCTTTTCTTTCAAAAATCCACAATATAATCATAGGCACAAATTGTACATTTTTTCAAGTTTTTTTCCTATATGCAATCAAAAAGTCTTTGAAACAAAAAAAATGAAACATCTGTTTTGTGCTTCATGCCCCAGCTCTGGTACTATAATCCACCAAAGCTACCGAAAATGAATATCCAACATGGTCCCATGTTTCAAGGTAAGCCTCTGCTTCAGGGTTATTTTCTTGCTTAAAATATCATCCCCACTGTGGCTCCACTTGTATGTTAGTTGCTCGTGAACAGAATACCATAGTGAAAAGTTTCAAACTAATTCAAAGAGGTCAGTGACCATACTGCACCAGAAGAGGTATACTCCAACTGAGCGAAGAATGGCATAGAATCAAGAGCCGTGATTAATTTATCAGGTGAGGTACTGTCAAAAATACAGGCGGGCATTCTGAATAAGGGATTTGCCCATGTTCCCACAGAATCATATAATCTTCTTCAATGTCACATAGGCATCTACAGATTTTTCAGGTTTAGGAAGTAGAGATTACTTTTTCAAAACAGTGACGATTGAGTGGATTGTTCAGTAGTCAAATCTACTTCCAAATAGATTCCTCCATGGCCCTGTGAAGCACATTAGCAGTTCACAAGTAATTCGTTTTTGACAGACATCTCTTTTTGGAAAATAAGCCTAGTAAGACTTTATCTAATCTGTTTTGAGCAGAAAGGAATGTGCTTCAAGAGCTATGTACTAATCCCAAAGTAGTAATTCGTCCAGCTGACAAAAGGTGGCGCCATGGTCAATCTGCACTGGCAGCAATGTCTGCAAAAGCAACTTAACAACTCAGCACATGCTAAGTTATTGTCTTGTGGTTCTACAGAAGATATTCATACAGAAATTCTGCATTTTATAGGAGCAGAGCAACAAGGCTTCTTCACAAAAATGGAAGTTCACAACATCTCAAGATGTCAGGGGGCCTGGCTGTTATACAGTAACTAAAATACATAATCTCAAGATTTTTTGCCTGGCCAGCTCGTAGCCTCCCTATGTGGCTCCGTATTAGAGCCATTATCCAAATCTGGTTTCTGTTTTTGGGGTTTTTTTTTTTAAACCTTTTGTGCTGACAAGTAGACATGTTCAAGACTCTTCCCACATACTTAGGATTTTGAGAGAGATACAAGATTTAGAAGGAATGTTTGTTACACTGGACATAGAAGCTTTACATACAAATATTTCTCAAGACAGACTGCAGAAGAGATTACAATCCTCTAGAATATCAGATTTAAGAACATGCCATACTGGGTCAGACCAAGGGTCCATCAAGCCCAGCATCCTGTTTCCAACAGTGGCCAATCCAGGCCATAAGAACCTGGCAGGTATTCAAATTAATACCACATTGTACCGGGGCCGATTGAGAGAAATAATTTTTTACATTATGACAACTTCCATCCTAGTAGCTTAAGATGCTCATTTCTTGTCAATCAGTTATTATGAATAAGACATTTGTGTTCTTCCACTATGTGAGAGTCAAGCTCAAGATTTAATACAAAGATTGTAAATTTGTGGCTACCCAATCATCAAGAATGCTAACCACAGGGCGCTATATGCCAACAGGGAATTATTATAATGCAAACGATCAGGAAGAACATCTCAGAGTGTATGTATTGTATATCATTCAAACAAATCCAGAGCCACAGCAGCTGTTATTCACAGACATTGGCATGTTTTATCTGCAGATGATGTATTTCATGTAAGGCCTGTCACTGTTACCCAAGGGTGGAATATTCAGGAATGGGTGATTAGAACAGACATATCACATGAACAAGATCCTCAGGCAATAATTGGGGATCATCTACCATGTGGCTCTTGCACCTTTTGCATGTCCATATTATTGAGGCCATCTTGGATCCATCCTAAAACAGCAAGGGTTTATAACTTTAGGGGCCATACTGATTGCAATTTGTCAAATGTGATACATTACACGTCCTCATATCTATGCTGGGAGGACTAAAAGAAAATTTAGTGCAGTGGCTCCCAACCCCGTCCTAGGGTCCCCCCAGCCAGTCGGGTTTTCAGGTTATCCACGATGAATATGCATGAGAGAAAATTTGGGAGCACTGCCTCCATAACAATCAAATTTTCTCTCATGCATATTCATCGTGGATATCCCGAAAACCCAACTGGCTGGGGGGTCCCAGGACAGGGTTGGGAACTACTGGATTAGTTTTTACGCACACACAAGTGGCAAGCTCCTATTGTACAACATTGCATGGCCCAAAATCATGCTCTCTCTGAGATGGTCTGTGTTGGAGCAAATATCTGAATACCACACTAAGCGGGAACATGCGCTAAGCCTGGACTGCTAGATGTGTCAATTTATGGATTGATGGGTGTAACCATCCATTTCTGAATGACAATCATTTCTGGCTTTGAGCATTTGACATTTTCTATTGGGTATGCTGTTTGCCAGTGAAGCCGCCACAGGATTATTGTTTTTGGAAACTTTTTTTTTTTTTTTTTTTTTACACAACCATCACACAAAACAAAGGATCATAACAAAAGTACATACATAAGGTGGGGGATTTGGAGGAAAAACCTAAGAGCTAACTCTTTCAATCCAAACATCCAAAGGAAGCGGTAGCACAGGACCAAGTTCATCCCCTAAAACACTTCACATGACAAGAAATAGAATAAATGTTTTAAATCATTTTCTGGAAGCAAATCTTCTTCAGGATAGACATTGGAAAAGTTTGCACACATGGCTTTCATCTCTCCTAGAATCTATCTTAGGACAGAAATATCCTCAATTTAGCTCAATTTATACAATACTCCATAAAAAACATATCCAACATTTTGGCCTGCCACATAAGGATATTAGGTGGATTACTATCTGGCCATTTTATCAAAACAGACTTTATGGCAATCGAACAGGCTTTAAATAGAAGCAACCTCAGAAAACATTCCACAAAAGTTCCCACAGGAACATGGCTCAAGAATTTAGTCATAGATACACTTTTACCTGAAACAGCAGCTGTCTCCTTCGTTTCTTATCCCCAAAAATTAAGGATAAAGGGACAATCCAACAAAAATGCAACTGTTTTGCACCAATTTCAGCACATTTTGAACATTTTCGAGAATCAACAATACAGACTTTAAAAGCTCTTATTGGTGAAAACACTATTCTATGTAGAACATAAGAACATGCCATACTGGGTCAGACCAAGGGTCCATCAAGCCCAGCATCCTGTTTCCAACAGAGGCCAAACCAGGCCATAAGAACCTGGCAAGTACCCAAAAACTAAGTCTATTCCATGTTACCATTGCTAGTAATAGCAGTGGCTATGTACAATATATGCAGCTGCATTTCTCTGACCATCACATTCTGAAATATAAGTCATCATATAACATATACTTAAAGTTAGACTTAGATTAATCTTCGTTAAGTCTATTTAAGTCTAATTAGACTTAATCTAATTAATCTAATTAAGTCTAATAGATTAAGTCTAATCTACATTAGACAATCTTTGTTAACGAAGGCATCTCTCTTTCCTCTAAGCCCACTTGCTCCCCCGTCCCATGGTCGGATCACCGGATCATCACCACGTTCCTCGAGACCTCAGACCTTCCTCCCCTTTCCCTCCCCAAATCCACAGTCCACTTCAGAAAACCCTGCTCTTCGGACCACCTTTGCAAACAACTCTCCAAGGAGTTAACACAACTTGACCTACCAGACGCATCCGCTGCCATCACTTCCTGGTTTAAAATCACCAACGAGGTAGCAGATCAAACCTGCCCCCTAATCACGAAGGTAATACACCCCTCCCCGGACAACAGAAAACCGTGGTTCACACCTGAACTGAAGTCCCTCAAACAAGAGCTTAGAAGCAAAGAACATAGATGGCGCAAAAACCCCTCCTCCACGAATCTGGCTGTGTACAAATCCTCTCTCAACGCCTATAGGAATACCATCCTCAGAACAAAGAAAGACTTTTTCGCTTAAAAAATCCATCATTTCATCTTTGACTCCAAAGCTCTGTTCTCATACGTCTCGGCGCTTACCAAACCTACCCCACCGACTATTCCTGACGACTAAGCACTCAGCAAAGCCACAGAACTCACTAATTACTTCGAGAATAAAATGATTAAACTAATTAACCCCCTCTCCTCATCCAATCCCCCGCCCCCCCACCCCTCTCATCTCTTTCCCAAGGTAAAGCCACCTTCGAAGCGTTCGAGCCCACATCATCACTTGAGATAGAAAACATTCTCAAGAAACTCAAACCCTCTTCCCACCCTTCGGACACCATTCCCCCTAACCTACACATCTCCATCCCGAACACCATTGCTCAGCCCATCTCGGAAATCATGAACTGTTCGCTAAAACAAGGACTAGTTCCAGACACTCTTAAGCTTGCCATTCTAAAACCTCTATTAAAAAAACCTAACTTGTCGACTGCAGACCCTGCGAATTTCGGCCCCATAGCCAACCTTCCACTCATTGCTAAACTCATGGAAAAAATAGTCAATAAACAACTTTCGGAATACTTGGAGGAACACAAGATTCTAGCCCCATCTCAGTTTGGATTCCGCAAAGCACTAAATACAGAATCCCTACTAGTCTCTCTCACAGACACTCTCATCCTGAACATGGATAAAAGACAACCCTATCTACTGGCTCTCCTAGATTTATCTGCTGCTTTCGACACGGTCAACCATGCAATTCTCCTAGACTGTCTTGCAGGCATAGGCATCACCGGATCCGCACTCAGTTGGTTTAAATCCTTCCTTTGCAACAGGTCTTTCAAGGTCAAAATAAACAAATTATCTCATCCGGTCAGCTCCAACCTGGGAGTCCCCCAAGGATCTTCCCTCTCACCAACCCTTTTCAACATTTACCTGCTCCCTCTCTGCCACCTTCTCACTAAGCTAAAGATTACACATTACCTCTATGCAGATGACGTACAAATTCTCATCCCGATCACGGAATCTCTACAGAAAACCCTAAGCTTCTGGAATAGCTGCCTCCAGTCAATCAATTCTCTCCTCTCCAGTCTCAATCTTGTCCTCAATACCAATAAGACACAGATCCTCATCTCCTCCCAGGATGACAACAACCTTCCCCTCAACACTCCAATCTCTTCTCATTTCGCTAACTTTAACCACTCGCCTCATGTGAGAGATCTTGGTGTTCTCTTGGACAACCAGCTGAACCTTAAAAAATTTGTAAACACCACCACCAAGGAATGCTTTTTCAAACTTCAAGTCCTAAAAAAGCTTAAACCCCTCCTACACTTTCATGACTTCCGAATGGTGCTCCAATCCATCATCTTCTCAAAAATAGACTACTGTAACTCTCTTCTTCTCGGCCTTCCTGCCAACACCATCAAATCCCTTCAGATGTTACAGAACTCGGCCGCCAGGATTCTAACACAAAAAAAGGGATCACATCACTCCTATCCTCCATAACCTCCACTGGCTTCCTATTAAATTCAGAATCCTCTATAAAGTCCTTATCATAATTCACAAAGCCTTGCACAATCTTTCCCCTCTTGATCTGACCATCCAACTGCGTCCTCATACTTCCACCAGACCTATCAGAAATGCCTATTCAAGGCACCTTGTACACCCCTCCAGCAAAATCATCCGTAAGGAAACGAGCCTTATCTACAGTTGGTCCCCCACAACGGAACGCACTCCCTCCGGACCTCCGACAAGAACCATGTCCCCTGTAATTAAAAAAAAAAACTTAAAACGTGGCTTTTCAGACTAGCATTTCCAGATTGATGTCATCTGCTCAGGATCATGCCTGCCTGAACTATTCATTGTACCATACCATTATTATGTTTCCTTCTACTCAGGACTCACTGTTCCTACCTAGCATCTGAATTTAAGCAAGCTCTCCATTACAAGAGTAGCTCTCACGAGACTTTTACGCTCCTTCAGTCCCTGGTCTTCAGATCTAGACCTCTGTTGAAGATCACTTTCAGATTCACACTTCTACCCAAGACCCATTGCCAACTGAAGTTCTCCTCCTCCCCTTTTCCACTTGAACTGACATTTTTCCTCTGGTTCAGAAATTTGTTAATTTGTTATTTATTAAGTATTTATTGAATTTTGTTCACTCCCAGATTGTATCTCAATGGGCAATCTGGAGTCCCAGTTTCCCAGTTATTTTGTATCCCCGCTGTTCCATGTAACGCTCACAGGCGATGTTAAGTTTATTGTAAACCGGTGTGATTTGTATTCTATACAGGAATGTCGGTATATAAAAGTTAAAAATAAATAAATAAAATAAAGTGTCCTTAGTGAACCCTACACAAATCCTTCTCATATAAATCTATCAAAACTGAACAAGGTACATATGGCCTAACACTTTGCAGAAATTTAAAGTGACAAGACAAGGTTCTCCCACCAGAAAGCTTTCATCAGTTCCTAAATAAAGGTGAATCCTAAGTATGGATCTTCCTTATTAAAAATAAATGTAATGCCAAATTTGAAAATAAACGAATACATCATTACTTTGGAATATGAGGTTTTGGGGTTTTATTTGTAAAAATCAGAAGTATGAATTAGTTTTGTATTTTTCACCAAAAAAAAAAATCTATTAACTTTTTATTTTTTTTAAACCAGTGATCTACAAACAGGGTAATAATCACCAGGTGGAAAATCAGGGTCACCTTGAAGAGGTAAGTATAAAAAGTTGGAAAGAAAAAAACACTCAAAAATTGCCATGCCCTTCTCTGTGATCTAATAAGCAGTGAATGATCAAAAGTATCTGGTAACTCCCCTTTAGAGGCATGCAAAATATATTTCTCATTAATAGGAAAGACCATTTGTTCTTCAAACAACCAGTCTGCCAGAGGGTGCAGGACACAAGCCATATTATAAAACCTAAAATCTGAAAATCCCAGGCAAACAACTTCCAGAACATCTGACAAAGTGGACTCTTTCCTCGAATTCTCATGCCTCAATAAATTGGTTAATCTATAAGGTGCCACCCAATTCTTGTCATTTTTGCTACACCAGACTAACATGGCTATCCCTATGAAGATCTGAACTTGGATAGGAATTCTAGCCCTCTTACCTTTCCCTAAAAAATTACTATAAATACCTTTTTTTTTTTTAAACTAACACTTTTGTGGCATACAACAGTAATGACAAAAGGTTTTTCTCTGTTTCATACAAATATAGAAATGACAAATGGTTATTCTCTATTTCATACAAATGAAATACAAATTAAAACAATGGATCATAGAACAATGAAATCATTACAGCAGGAGCTTCCCCAAAGTGCTCACCAAATAACAAGGGATATACATTCATGAGCATGTCAAGCAAGCAACTAGGAGACCCCCAGATGCACAAAATATGGATCACAAATAGCAGAATATTTAGTATTTTCATTTTTAAGGTCATGTCTTTTCAGTGTCAGCTATATCACTTATCTGTGAACACCAGTATTCAATACTAGGACTAGCTTTCCAATAAGTTGCTATGGTGAACCTAGCAGCTAAAAAGCGGCCCAGCCAAAACTCGACACTAAACCAGGACTAAGGATTTATTCCATCTACGGGAACACATGAACTGGGACATTAAAGGATATCAGCTATTTCTTGGGTAACTTGTGTCCAAAAACGACTAATTTCCAGGCAAAATCGCCACATATGGATATATGTGCCAATCTGACCACAGCCTTTCCAAAACTGAATACTAGCATCCGGAAAGCATTTTGAATAAAATATGGGATAGGCTCTGTTTAACAGCTTAACCACTGGTTCTGCTCTCAGCACAGATAGAGATGTGATGTGCAGAATTCCAAATAATTTTCCAAGCCCTGTAATCCAACTTGGTACCAAATCATCATTCCAAGCATCAATAATAAACTGTGGTGTTTCTTTACTATATTTACTTAGAAGAATTCCCAAGTATATGAGAGCAATACCTTTACCATATGCATCTGGGTCGCTCATGAAGACCTCCAAACCATTTAACTGACAGTGGTTTAAGTCAGATCAAACCTTTCCCCCCATGACATACCTCAAGTAAAAAGCATTGGAATCTGGAGAAAGGTCAAATTCTTCATATAATACAAATCTCTTAAATCTTAATCTTTTAGAATCAAAATTGGGAGCATCTGAAACAAATACAGTAACTTTGGGACCAATATCATCTTGAGCAAAACAATCCAGCCCTGTACTGATAACAGAACTTGCATCCAACCTAAGATTCTGCCCTGAAATTCTTCAATCAGTGGCCTTAACATTATCAGCATACCATTGAGGCTTACTATGAAAAGTTAAGCCCAAATATTTAAAAGTCAAGCTAATTAACAAAGTATTTAGAATATCCAACACCTCCAATTTATTTACATTGAGCTTTAAACTAGAGAAACTTCCAAAGTAAAAATAACTAACACTAGGTAATGACTGGTGTGCACAAGATAGCATCAACATATCTGCATTTAACAAGATTTTAGAGGAATTACCCATCTCAAAATACCTGAAATTCCCTGAGCCATCTTCACTTTACAAACCAGAGGTTCTAATGTTAAAATAAACAAAAGGGACGACAAAGGTCATCCCTCTCTGAAATACAAAAGATTCTGATAAAATTAGCAATAATTTGAGCAGATGGACTTGAATAAATTAAAATAACAATTAAAAATTCATCCAAGAAACCCAAACAGATGCAAACAAATCTCACAAATGATCAAGAAACCCTACCAAATGCCTTTTTAGCATTAAATCCAAACATGGGTTTTGAAACTAAACTTTGACGGCACAGTTCCAGTGCCAGGATTAGTTTACATAAATTGACACTAGACTTTCTACTATACACATAGCTAGTCTAGCCTGAAGAAATAAGTTTAGGCAGGTAACGTTTCAATCTGATCGCTTTTATTTTAGCATAAAAGGGAGTGTCCAGGTTCAATGATACAGGCCTGTATGAGGTTGATTTTGTCAGGTTCTTCCTAGGCTTTGGTATACCAGTAATAAGTGCATTTCTCATAATATTAGGTAAGAATTCTAAGGTTTCCTTCATCTCAAAAGGCACCTGTAGGTCATTCTGTATCTTATTTAAAATCTTATGGAAGGAGGCATCTAGCACATCTGGGTCTGGGGCCTTAAAGTTATGAAGAATCCCACTGAAATTTCTAGATGTGAAATAAGCTTATTTAGAATCTGTAGATCAACTTGAGAGAGGGCTGGCAACTTCAAGTCCATTATTAAATGTTCTCGATTAGCTAGAACATCCATGCCAGCCGTATAAAGCTTATAAAGATTTTGAAAAACGGAGCATATATACAAAGGTGAAGTCTGAATCTTACTTACCCTATTCATCTTTCAAAAAGGCAATACATGTAGAGCCTTGTCTCCTTACTTAATTTACTCCCATATAAATACAATGTATGTTTTCAAGAGTGCAGAGATTATCCCGTAGTTTCACAAAGTAAATCTTTCAAGCCTTGCTATGTCTGAGTGAATTTTCACTTTACATCCACAAGACCTCTATCAATCATTTGTCTCAAGACTTTTCAGCTGGTGACCCGAATTTAATATTGTTTCGGCATTCAACCTCTTGTGCTTGGCAGCTACTTAATTTATTTCCTCCTAAGCAAAACCCTGGCAGGCTCCCAAAATAAAACCAGATTA
Organism: Rhinatrema bivittatum; assembly: GCF_901001135.1. Classification (NCBI taxonomy): domain Eukaryota; kingdom Metazoa; phylum Chordata; class Amphibia; order Gymnophiona; family Rhinatrematidae; genus Rhinatrema; species Rhinatrema bivittatum. Next base: position 41,571,919 of record NC_042618.1, on the reverse strand, counting down.
CCCTTATGCTGCTCACTGGTTTGAGCATTTGTCTCCCAATTTTCCAGTGGAAATTTCTGAAATTCTTTGCCTTCAACTAAGTTAGATAAGCATTTACCAAGTCTTCAGTAAGGGTGAAACTATTCCCACCTTTAGAACTCCAGAAACTAGACAATGGTCAGAAATATCTCAATCTCTGCAACAAAAACACTTATTAAACGAGGACTCCGAAATCAGAAAATCATCAATACAAATTTTGGTGTCATGTGCTCTCACTAAAAGGTGAATCATAAAAGCCTAGCGTGTGCATTAAGGAATCGCGAATAATTCAGGCTCGAGTGCACTAATTTAAAAAGTGCCCAGATATGTGCATAAATGCCATGGTGCGCACATCTCAAAACTTTTCAAAAAAGGATGGGGCATGGGTGTGGTCTGAGCGAGTCATCTGCCACGTCTCTTTACTTCTGCTACGGATGGCGTGGGGGGGGGGGGGGGGGGGGAGGAAGCCATTTGGGGTAGCTCTGGAAATACAGGCTCTCAAAACCAGGGGGGGGGCTCTGGAGGATGTAGCTATTAACTGGACAAATTGGTAAACTGGTAATGGTGTCGGCACGCACCCCTTTTAAAATCCCCCAACTTACGTGGTAGAAACGAGATTTACCCGCCCACTTAAAATTTGGTGCAAGTATGCACATATGCACGCACGTTATAAAATAGCTGCGTCCCTGGGCTAGGGCTGACATGTGCATGCACACCGGTTTGAAAGTTACCATCCAAATGTGTAAAAAAATCAAGGTGATCGCTTCAGTGGCTTCCAATTCAATTTAGGGTAAAATTCAAAATCGCAGTAATTCATAAGGCACTGAACATGCCTGAATTCTCAGTAATTAAATACACTTTTGTGGATGTATTAAATAAAGGCCTTCTTGAGGTATATATGCATGGGACACGTCTTGGTAATTGCCAGATCCATTTTTCGAAACTCCCTTCCAGAGCAGATTCGGCTAACAGTGTCCCTTAAACAGTTTAAAAAACAGTTTAAAACCTAGTTGTTCAATCAAGCATTCTCAAAATATATGAATGCTTAAGAAAAAAGATTCATCGTAGAGAGGCCCTTTTAGCAGATGCACAGCTTATGCCTGTCAGTATATTTTAAGCTATGTTATTGTTTTATGCTTGAATATTGTCTTTAGATTATTATGAATGCCACACTATAATTCAGTCAGGAATTTTATGATGTGTGGGACACAAACATTTTTAAATAAATAAATAAACAGCCAGCCGCCAAATATCAACTCTGATTATACCGGTTAGACATATAAACAGAGGAACCATATAAGGATCTTCAGGGTAGCACATATCTGCCCTTTGCATCACACATAACTTTTTCTATCTTAAAGACCACATTTTTACTTTATGAACACGGGGATAAGCTGGGGGCTTTTTCTGGCCAAAGCAGTGAAAAAGAAGTCAGGTAAAGCATATATTTCCAAAGTTAAGAAAGTTGGCAGCTCTCCCACATCCGACCCTAAAGAAACTGAACAATCCTTTGTTCAGTTCTTTGTGAAATTATATACTGATGCGACCTCTGCCTCCAGAGAAGGGACTCAGTGCTTTCTCCAGGAGCTGAATCTGCCTAAATTGCAGACGGATCAGGCTGAAGGGCTCTCTGCACCTATTACTATGAGAGAAATTCAATTGACTGTTGCAGATTTACCTGAGGGGAAGTGTCCTGGCCCAGACGGGTAGTCTATAGACTTTTTTTTTTTTTTTTTTAAAGTTCCTCCCTGATATAGTACAGTTTATGTATTTGGTTTATAATTCTGCAGGAACGGACGGATCGTTAAGGGATATGGAAGAAGCTAATATTGTTCTTATCCATAAGTTTGGAAAGGACGCCACAGATTGTGGCCATCTCTCTCCTTAATTCGGACATAAACATTTTAGCTAAGGTCCTGCAGACGAGGCTTGAACAGCTATTGCCTAATTTGATACATAACGATCAAACTGGGTTCGTTAAGGGGTAAGTATTCACATCTAATACGCAGAGGCTATTCAATATTCTGCATCTGGCCAAGCAAAAGGGTATGTCTGGTTTAGTATTATCCCTAGATGCAGAAAAAGGCTGTCCTGACCCTTCCTTTTTGAGGTATTCTCTGGTGGGTATCCCGAGTAAATTTGTACAGTGGATCAATGAGAATCTCTCCCCCCCTCCCTTTTTTTCTTTATTTTTTAATATAGAGCGGGGGGACTAGACAGGGATGCCCGTTATCCCCACTACTTTTTGATCTGGCCATTGAGCCTTTGGCTCAGGCAGTCCGGTTGAATCCCAATATTCAGGGTGTTCGTTTGGGAGGAAGTTGCATAAAATATCTTTCTACGCTGATTTATTTATATTTATTTATGCATTTTTATATACTGACATTAGATCAGTGATGTCACATCGGTTTACAGCTAACGGAAAGGAAATAAGCAGGGGGGGGGTTACTTATTTCTTACAATGGATCGTATTTTACAACTTATTGAAATTTAAGTTCTATGACTTTCTTAGGATGCAACTAATGAAACAGCTTCTTGCGTATTTCTTACAGAGAAACGCAGTAAACAATGCAAATGTAATAAACATAACGCAATAAACATAACTAGCATGCGTCATGGGGCACTATAATGCAACTTAAAGAAAACTTGAAATCTTACAGAGAAACGCAATAATCGCAATAAACATAACCAGCATGGGATCTGGGTAACTTGGAAGCAGAAAAATGTGTGTAACAGAGGGTCGGAGCTGGATATGGTGCTATAAGAAGGGAAGGTGGGGAGGGGGAAAGAATCCTTAGGGGAAGGCTTGTCGGAAGAGCCATATTTTTTTAGGTGTTTTTTGAAGAGCTGTGTCTTAGTTGTGCTGGAAGGTTGTTCCAAAGTGAGGGTCCGGCTATGGACAGTGCGCGCTCTCTTGTTATGGTTAGATGTGCTTCTTTTGGGGTGGGGATGTGGAGAAGACCAGTGTTAGAGGATCGGAGGTTTTGTTGAGGTGTGTGGTATCGTAGGGGCGTGCTTAACCAATTCAATTTGTGTTGTGGAGTGACTTATGGATGAGCGATAGGACTGTGTTGTATTCGGAAAGAGATGGGTAGCCAGTCGAGGTCCTTAAGGATGGGAGTGATGTGGTCCGATTTCTTCCTGTTTGTATATCTTACAGCACCGCATGTGTCAGGAACCGCATTGTTGGCATTTTTACAGAAATTTGGGCATCTCTCAGGATATAAGACTAATTCTGACTTATCAAAATTATATTCTTTTGGTAGAAAAATGCCATTACCGGAATGTTTGTATATATTTCGTAAGGTGAAAAATGGCTTCCAATACCTTGGTATTCACCTCACTAATAATTTTAAGGATCTATACTCCAAGAACTATGGCCCTATGTTGAGAAAATTTAATTGCCTAGGAGCATCTAACAGTTTCATGGGCTGGAAGGATCAATTTACTTAAAATGAACATCCTGCCTATGTTGCTGTATTTTTTCCATCATCTTCCTTGAAACGTATCCAGCTCAGATGTTTGTAGACTTGCATATGCTAATAGCTAAATTTGGAAAAATCAAAAAGGGCGCATGACACTAGGCAAATTATTGCTTCCCGAAATACAAATTTATATATATACACATATGTGGTGGTTCTGCCCAGTTGAGGGTCAGTTTTGGTTGCAGGTTGTGCAGGAGATAGATATTCTGGATATTCCTGAGCATATTAAACCCTTGCTGGGTCTTCTGGGAAGATGGACTGGCTCACTGATACCTCAAATATCGAAGACTAGTGGCTCAAATGTTGCTGGCTTCAAGGTTCACCATTGCCACCTTCTGGAAGCTTAGCCCAAATATGGATCACTGGAGGGCTCAAGTGCAAAACGTGGCTTGTATCGAGAGGCTTCGATATGGTTTAAAGGGACATTTTAAAATATGCTGCTGTTTGGGCTATATTTCATCAACATTATGGTCATTCCATGCCTAAGTCTATTTAAAAGGGGTATGTGATGTTATGTTTATGTGACAGTTCCTTATCTTTCTTTAATTTATGAACTTTGAATCTTATGTTGTGGTTATTTGATATTGTAAGAAAAGCTGTGTACCTTTGCTGGGTTTGTATGTTGATTATGTCTTTAAATCATATATGCCTAAAACAGTGGGGAGGAAAGAGACCACATTTTTGTGGATCAGCATAACTATTCCACAATTTTTTGAAGTTCCAGTAGCATAATAAACCTGCGACACCCATTTTTCTTTTCAACTTCTGGTGCTCCTGGTCAAATAAGCGTGTTTTTTTGGTTTTTTTTTTTTGCAGAAAAGCAGTTATCACAATCAAGCCTCTAAAGATGTTTAAACACTTCCTCTCTTTTAACCATACCAAGACTTGCTACATTCCATGAGAAATTTAAGATGGATCACCATCTCTTATAATTACACGATAGCAACTAAAAAGTAATACCACCGTGCTTAGATCTGAGTGTCTGCTGGGTCCCAAACCGAGCAACAGCTTGCCTACCATGTATGTCATGCTAACAAAATATTTAAAAGATGTAGACCATAAACCATTTCCCTCTACACTCCCGCAAACTCTCCACCCCTCTGCCAACCCCCATCCAATAACAAAACCAAAAAAAGAATAAAAACTGAACTTACAATCGAGTCCAGGGATCAAAGGTGCATAGAGGTGCCATCTCTCAATTCCAGTCATATGACCAATCAAATAAAAAAAATTGCATTATACAGCATGTGTTTGTAATGAACAGAAATTCCACTCAAGAGATTCCAAGCAGATTGTGAAAAGAACTTATGCAGTAAGTACTGTGAATATTTTAACGAAGCTTTTAAATAAGAAATTCCTGGAGGAAAAGTCCATAAACTGCTATTAATCAATAGGAAATAGCCACAGATTGTTGCAGGCATTAGTAGCATGGGATCTATTTAATGTTTGGGTACTTGTCAGGTACTTGTGACTCAGATTGGCCACTGTTGGAGACAGGATGCTGGGTTTGATGGACCCTTGGTCTAACCCAATATGGCACATCTTATGTTTTTATATTATGTTCTTAAGATTTTATTTTGTTTAAGCATTATACTGTTTTAATAGTCATTTTTATTTTATATATATAAAATTGTTTGTTGTGTGTTTAATTATGAATGTATATTTTGTAATCCCCGCTGGACACAATTTTGGAAGCCACGGAATATAAAAGACTATATAAATAAAATAGCATTCACATTTCAGAAGCAGCAAGCCGAACAAACACCTTTGCCTTAGTGATCGTATCAAACAGCTTGATTTTGCTATCATGCCAAACTCTCAGCTTGGCTGGGTAGTGCAATGTGAAATGAATTTTCTGAAATAACTCAGAACACGAAGGCACAAATTCCTTCCTTTTATTGATCACAATATTGAAGTAGTCCTGAAAAATCCAGATTTTATTCTCTTGACAATGCAAACCCTTTTTCTTACAATAGGTCTGCAGGAGATGCAACTTGTGAGCATAGTTCATAAACTGGGCTGTAGTGAGAGCATTTAACATGTGCTATATTTTTAATGTAAACAAGGTGCACTCTCTCTACCATGGCCTTGCCAACATGATCCAAAATGTTCAATTACTGCAAAAGCCAGTTTTCTAATATTGAGATTAAGTTACTATCCGGCACAGTTTCTAGTAGACCTGTGAAATGCAAATTACTGCATTTTGAATAGTTTTCAATGTCATACAATTTTTCTTCCTGCTCAGGGTAAAGTTTTCCCCAGGGTCTTCGCCCTGTCTCTTAAGGCCTTGTTCTCATCTTCCAACAGAGAAATGCATGTTTCAGCTTTCTCAATTTTTAGCTCTCCAATTTCAGCCACAGTATCTTTAACTTATTTAAATGTGCCCAACTAAGTTTTTGATCTTATTGGCAGCAGTCAAGTTGATGATTGCATTTTAATAAAGCGCACAAGGCACCATCATCCTCCTTGCCATCGGTCATTTTGAGGTCTCCCAGTTTCCTTTTCGTCGTTTTTCCTGCCATATCCACACTCTCTTAAAAACAAAGTGGTCCATGCAAGAAGAAAACCTTATTCGCCATATTTAATCTTTCAAAAGTGAGTGAAAGAGCAGGAAATCCCCAAAGTTGAGTGGTGGTACCTAGAATCCAATTCCTGCATGTCTGCATATGACCATCGGGATATTATTTTAAGCAAAAAAAACAAAACAAAACACAATACACCCTGAAGCAGAGGTCCACTTTGAAACATGGGACCATGTTGGATATTCATTTTCGGCAGCTTTGGTGTACTCCAGTACTAGAGTTGGGGCGTGAAGCACGAAACAGATAAGTATGATTTACTTGTTTCCAAGACTTTGATTGCATCCAGGAAAAAACCTTTGAAAAATCTGCAACTTGTACCTAGGAAGGCACTGTATTACAGCAATGCTCTTTCTGAGGAATAACTTGTTGTTCCTTTTCAGATCTGTACAAGATACAATATTGAGGACAGCCTTTTTTGGAGTTTAGAACTATCAGTTGGCCTTTCCAGAGTGTTTGTGTGGCATAAAATTCATGCCAGCGTAGCCTGGATTATCATTCTGGCGTCCTGAGATGTTTAGCAGTCATGATGAAGCTTACAACCATTCGATGGAGACTCTCCGGGATAAGGGTCTATCACCAGTGTCCTTGCTTTTGACAATCTATTGTTTTGGTTACAAGGGCTTCTTTTCCTTTAGTCTCCTGCCTGATTGCATCCCTTGAAAAAGTCAATTTGTGGAGAAACCAAGGTCATTTATCAGGGATATCATCACACTGTTTGCTAATTTCTAAGAGATACTTTGCTCAAAAACATTTTGTTCTGTGCCGACTTAGTTTACTTGTGATACATTGTACAGAAACTGCTCTTTGGCTTAACTACCCCACTATACAGTAACCAAACTATATCAGAAGCAGCAATGGTTTTTTTTTAAGCCTTTAATCTTTGGAATAAAAAGGTGTGATTTTGCACATTTTTTCATTGATATTCACCATGGTATTGGTAAATATTAAAAATTAGATTCAGACTTTTTTCTGGCCTGTTTTGTGTTATGAACTATAACTGCCATTACAGTCTGAACCAATTTTTGGCAAGACTGGGCCTTTTACACTCCTTTTTAAAGATTGTTAAAAAATATTAGATATAGAGAAATTCATTGAATATTCACAGGGGGGGCACTCTATCGATTTATATAGCTTGAGTTAGCGTATAGAGTGATGCTCTTCTTCAGTTTGGCTGCCTAGTCTTTTTTTTCTTTTACATTCCATGCCTATTCCATTTTCTAGTCTATAGAAATGCTATTTCCACTCCAGAGGACATTGGATATTCAGTCTTTGGAGTGTGCTGAGATCATGCTTAGAAGAAAGCTACCTTTACAAATTCTTCCAAATCATGTGGCATGCATCCAAGTTATGAAAAGTATACTGTAATTGTATTACACATAGTATTTAGAACTTAGCAGGTTAATGACAGTGAATTCAGTTTAATGAATAGCTTTAATTTTACTTCACTCAATTTTTTGGAGGAAAGAAAAGGGTTTCATAAGTGGAGTGCAATTCTGCATCATACACAACTTCATAAAGGGAAAAAGATTTCAAAAAGACAAGTTCAAATATTCTGAACATTCCATTATGAAATCTTTTCAAACCAAAAGGTAATTAATTGGCCTTCAAATGTAAAAAAAAAAAAAAAAATCATTTGAGAATTTTTAAGCTAATAAAAACTTCACCACATTTATCAATGACCTGAAACAGAATAGATCAATGGGCACTGGGCAGGGTGAAACAATGAAACTTACCTTCTTGTCAGCTTTGAAGTCAATTTACTAAAAAGATTAGTGGAGCCTCTGCTTCGGGTATGTGAAAGTGGGGTGGCTTCGTGGGATAAGCTGGGGGATGCGGGTGGTCCATTGTACGTAGCAGTGCGCCGCTCTCTGAGCTGCCCGTGGAAAGTGTTGCGATTGGTAGCTCCTCGTGGGAAGCGAATGCGGTCCGGTGTTGTGGCGCTGCTAATGCTGTGGGTTGAAGCAACTGAAGTTCTCTGATCAGGAA